>NW_027507785.1:54214583-54522083 GCF_037356315.1 Lithobates pipiens
AGATCTCTCTCTCTGGATCTCTCTCTCTCTCTCTAGATCTCTCTCTCTGGATCTCTCTCTCTCTCTAGATCTCTCTCTCTCTCTCTCTCTCTCTAGATCTCTCTCTCTCTCTATCTCTCTAGATCTCTCTCTCTCTAGATCTCTCTCTCTCTAGATCTCTCTCTCTCTCTCTAGATCTCTCTCTCTCTCTCTAGATCTCTCTCTCTCTCTATCTCTCTAGATCTCTCTCTCTCTCTCTCTCTAGATCTCTGTCTCTCTCTATCTCTCTAGATCTCTCTCTCTAGATCTCTCTCTAGATCTCTCTCTCTCTCTCTCTCTCTCTCTCTCTCTAGATCTCTCTCTCTAGATCTCTCTCTAGATCTCTCTCTAGATCTCTCTCTCTATCTCTCTAGATCTCTCTCTCTCTCTCTAGATCTCTCTCTCTCTCTAGATCTCTCTCTCTATCTCTCTAGATCTCTATCTCTCTATCTCTCTCTATCTCTCTAGATCTCTCTCTCTATCTCTCTAGATCTCTCTCTCTCTCTATCTCGATCTCTCTCTCTCGATCTCTCTATCTCTCTCTCTCTCTCGATCTCTCTCTCTCTATCTCTCAATCTCTCGATCTCTCTAGATCTCGCTCTCTATCTCTCGATCTCTCTAGATCTCTCTCTCTATATCTCTATCTCTCTCTCTATCTCTCTAGATCTCTCTCTCTCTCTCTCGATCTCTCTAGATCTCTCTCTCTCGATCTCTCTCTCTCTCGATCTCTCTCTCTCTCGATCTCTCTCTCTCTATATATATATATAGAGGAGAGGAGTGATTTACAGTATTTTCTGTTTTTGGTCCTCAACTGGGACCCGGAGTTCGGAGACTCAGAGAGACTTTGGTTGGGAAAGAACCTCCAAACCCTGATTACCGAAGATATGACCTGGATAACAGGTATGTTTCCCCATTGGGCTGTGGTCCCTTTAAGGGGGACAATGAGAGACCGTTTTAGTACTCAGATGTCCTCACCAATGCAGGATGAGGGGTTCCAGAGTAGTACGGTCAGAGAGGAGAGGACTGATTTACAGTATTTTCTGTATTGGTAAGGCCTCAACTGGAACCCGGAATTCAGAGCCTCAAAGAGACATTGGGTGGGAAAGTGCCTCCAAACCCTGATTACCAAGAAAGTGGCCTGGATGACAAGTACGTTTCCCCATTATTTGGGTTGTGGTCCCTTTAAGTGGGACAGTAAGAGACATATTTAGTACTCAGGGGTCCTCACCCATGCAGGATGAGGGGTTCCAGGGTAGTCCAGCCATAGATGAGAAGACTGATTTACAGTACTCTCTGGATTGGTAAATCCTCATTTGTAACCCGGAATTCGGAGACTCAGGCCGCGTACACACGCGGGGACTGTTCGGCCAACTTTGTCCGCTGAACAGTGTTTGGGCGGACAGTCCCCTCGTGTGTAGGCTTGTTCGTCAAACTAAGTTCCGCGCATGCTCAGAAAGGATTTACACGCCGAAAGTTGTAATGCAGTGTATAGGACGTCGTATTTTTCGTCCCGTCGTACGTGCCGTTCACGTCATCGCGCACGGTTTCAGCAAACTGTTCGTTCGTCGTGTGTGGCCATGTCCGTCCATGCTAATTTTGAGCGGACTGTTTGCTGAAACTGTTTGACGGACAAAGTTGGGCGAACAGTCCGCGCGTGTGTACGCGGCCTCAGAGAGACTTTTGGAGGGAAAGAGCCTCCAAACCTTAATTACAGGGACTTTGATGCCAAAAGGTTTAACCTGCCTGTAAGGGAGAACACAGCTTAGTGAGCAGTGTGGACTGGCTGGTGACTGAGACAGTGATAGTGATAGAAGATACTAGGCAGCAGGGGCCACATGTGTCCTAGTGATAGAGGATGCTAAGCGGCAGGGGCCACATGTGTCTTAGTGATAGAGGATGCTAAGCGGCAGGAGCAACATGTGTCCGAGTGATAGAGGATGCTAAGCAGCAGCGGCCACATGTGTCCAAGTGATAGAGGATGCTAAGTGGCAGGGGCCACATGTGTCCTAGTGATAGAGGATGCTAATTGGCAGGGGCCACATATGTCCTAGTGATAGAGGATGCTAATCGGCAGGGGCCACATGTGTCTTAGTGATCGAGGATGCTAAGCGTCAGGGGCCACATGTGTCCTAGTGATAGAGGATGCTAAGCGGCAGGGGCCACATGTGTCTTAGTGGTAGAGGATGCTAAGCAGCAGCGGCCACATGTGTGCTAGTGATAGAGGATGCTAAGCGGCAGGGGCCACATGTGTCCTAGTGATAGAGGATGCTAAGCGGCAGGGGCCACATGTGTCCTAGTGATAGAGGATGCTATTCGGCAGGGGCCACATGTGTCTTAGTGATCGAGGATGCTAAGCGTCAGGGGCCACATGTGTCCTAGTGATAGAGGATGCTAAGCAGCAGCGGCCACATGTGTCCTAGTGATAGAGGATGCTAAGCGGCAGGGGCCACATGTGTCCAAGTGATAGAGGATGCTAAGCGGCAGGGGCCACATGTGTCCTAGTGATAGAGGATGCTAATCGGCAGGGGCCACATGTGTCCTAGTGATAGAGGATGCTAACCGGCAGGGGCCACGTGTGTCCTAGTGATAGAGGATGCTAAGCGGCAGGGGCCACGTGTGTCCTAGTGATAGAGGATGCTAAGCGGCAGGGGCCACGTGTGTCCTAGTGATAGAGGATGCTAAGCGGCAGGGGCCACATGTGTCCTAGTGATAGAGGATGCTAAGCGGCAGGGGCCACATGTGTCCTAGTGATAGAGGATGCTAAGCAGTAGGGGCCACATGTGTCCTAGTGATAGAGGATGCTAATCGGCAGGGGCCACATGTGTCCTAGTGATAGAGGATGCTAAGCGGCAGGGGCCACATGTGTCCGAGTGATAGAGGATGCTAAGCAGCAGGGGCCACATGTGTCCTAGTGATAGAGGATGCTAAGCGGCAGGGGCCACATGTGTCTTAGTGATAGAGGATGCTAAGCAGCAGGGGCCACATGTGTCTTAGTGATAGAGGATGCTAAGTGGCAGGAGCAACATGTGTCTTAGTGATAGAGGATGCTAAGCGGCAGGGGCCACATGTGTCCGAGTGATAGAGGATGCTAAGCAGCAGGGGCCACATGTGTCCTAGTGATAGAGGATGCTAAGCGGCAGGGGCCACATGTGTCTTAGTGATAGAGGATGCTAAGTGGCAGGAGCAACATGTGTCCGAGTGATAGAAGATGCTAAGCAGCAAGGGTTGCCTGTGTACTAGTGACAAGGGACGCTAGGTGGCAGGGGTTGTTTGCGTCCTAGCAACGGAGGATACATGAAAGTAGGAGCCTCCTTCCTGGTAGCAACCACTCGCATTCTCAGAGGTGTGAACGGAATCTGCTACCTGGATTTGCTCCTTATCCGGCGTTTCCACCATGATGCTTTCCATCCGCCCACTCCAGCCTCTGAGATCTCCGTGTCCTGACACCTCTCCCGGTGAAGGACTGGTCGCGGTGACGTGCGTATTATCATTCCATCAGTACACAAAGTCCTCAAACAGCACCCCCCTCTCTCTCCCCGTCCAACCTTATGTTTATCTTCCCTTTTATTGATTCCAATGACCTTTCTGTCAGAATAGTTTTCATGAGCTCGGTGTCGGTGCCTGTAAACCATCTGCTTCACTCTGCGCCGGCAATAATGACAGGACTGTCACGAGCCGGGGAAGCGGCAACCACGAGACTTCGGCTTCCCTCTAATAGCAGAATTCTCCCGCTGAGAAGAAAAGAGACAGACAATGGAAGTGTTGGAACGCAATTGTTCAATAATTTGATATTTTCGACATGCCGATCACATCTACAAAAACCTAGGAGGCCATTCTTCCCGTCAATCAACCTTTTTTTTTTTTGATTTGACTTGAAGAGTTAACAACCAGACTTCGTGATTATGATTACACGATACCAGTGATGGAGAACCTTGGCACCCCAGATGTTTGGGAACTACGTTTCCCATGATGCTCTGGTACTCTGAACTGTAGATGAGCATCATGGGAAACGTAGTTCCAAAACTTCTGGAGTGCCAAGGTTCGCCATCACTGCTCTATACTGTATACAACTTTTTCAAAGCCTATGTAAACCCTAAGGCCTCATTCACATGGGTTTGCTACAGCGTACGCCTGTACGAGGGCCTTGTTGGCCCACATAGGGATGCCCACGTGTCCCATGCATCCCTGTGCAGGCAGTCCCATTCTAGTCAATTGGGACGCAGTGGCTGGACAGACACAGCCTCCCAATGTGACATCCGTGTGGGTGAAGGGGCATGGCCCCCAAACGCACACTGTGTGCCACGTACCCGCACAGCTGTCATATTGGGAGTAGTGGCTGTATCTGTGCGTCCCAATTGATATTAATGGAACTGTCTACATGGGAATGCACAGAACACCTGAACATCCTAGCATTGCCACCTGTCCGGGATTCTCCCGGACAGTTCGGGTTTGGAATCATGTGTCCGGGATTCAGACCGCCTGAAACCCAGACACATCATTCAAACTGGACTGTGGCTTCCCAGTAGGGTTGCTGGCTGCAATAGTGTAAGCCGAGATCGTCTGTTACACCCTCTTTCACACTGCCACTAACAATCCCCTCCCCCCGCATAGACGGGAGAGGAGAGAGGGCTCGATCTACTCCTCTTCCCCCCCACCCCTAATGGCAGAAAATGGAAAAAGGACGGCCGCACTCCAAATTAATGCCTTTATTTAATAAAGCTTAATCCATACATCAATCAGAAACACGGATCCAGGTGATAACTGACGCGTTTCACACCGTTAAAGGCGCTTAATCATAGCTGTAGGACTACCGATCGCAATCTGTCTTTTATACACGACAAAATAAAATATGGTGGTCACCTGACCAATTGTATCTAATCCAAATAGCGATCAGCTGTGGTCCTCCCTCCCCTACCCCTCTGTCTCTGCCCCCACTCCAATCCCCAGGGCTGTGCCTCAGAAAAGGAAAGTTGGGGCCGGAAATTTGAAGTCCAGCAGCCTCAGATCCATCTGGATGAGAGGTGCTGACTGCCAAATGGTGAGTGAGCTCACCATCCATCCCTGTCTGTGACTGAAGTCTCCCCCCCCCCCCTTCTCTTTCCTGCCTCTAAGTGAGTACACTAATGTAATTCAGGGTTCTCAGAGCACCCCTTACATCAGAGTTCCCCTTTACACCAGAGACCACAATGTTCCCCCATACATCAGAGTCCTCTCTGTACATCAGAGTTCTCAGTGTTCCCCCTTAAATCAGGGTTCCCAGAGCATCCCTTATGTTAGAGTCCCCAGAGTTCTCCCTTACATCAGAGTCCCCAGAGTTCTCCCTTACATCAGAGTCCCCAGAGTTCTCCCTTACATCAGAGTCCCCAGAGTTCTCCCTTACATCAGAGTCCCCAGAGTTCTCCCTTACATCAGAGTCCCCAGAGTTCTCCCTTACATCAGAGTCCCCAGAGTTCTCCCTTACATCAGAGTCCCCAGAGTCCTCCCTTACAGTGTAAAGGAAGTCTGCGAGTTCAGATGTAAAAGGGGAACTCTGTGGATTCTGATGTAAAAGGGGAACTCTGTGGATTCTGATGTAAAAGGGGAACTCTGTGGATTCTGATGTAAAAGGGGAACTCTGTGGATTCTGACGTAAAAGGGGAACTCTGTGGATTCTGACGTAAAAGGGGAACTCTGTGGATTCTGACGTAAAAGGGGAACTCTGTGGATTCTGATGTAAAAGGGGAACTCTGTGGGCTCTGATGTAAAAGGGGAACTCTGTGGACTCTGATATAAAGGGAGACTCTTGTGATTAACTTCATATGATTAGAAATGTTATTTCATTACAAAATTCCCCTTTTACATCAAAATATATGAATAGTTTATACTATAAAAAAAAAATTGTTGTGAGCCTCTAAAATTTGACTTGAAGAAAAGTTGGCAACCCTAGTACACCCCCCTGTGGGCGAACATGGCCCTCCATGGGTGTTCACTGTAGTTCACCTGTGTGAACAATGCCTAACAAAGAACTTCTCTGCTTTGCCCCCTTTTGGTCTGTTAACCACTTGCCGACCGGGCTTTTTCTGGCACTTTATGTTTAAATCTGCATCATTTGCTAGAAAACTATTTATAACCCTCAAACATTGCACATTAGCAGAGACCCTAAAGAATAAAATGGTAATTGTTGCAATTTTTTATGCCACACGGTATTGGCTCAGCGGTTTTGCAAACACATTTTTTTGGGGGAAAAAATACACTTTAATCAAAAAAAAACCAAAAAAAAACACAGACAATAATTACCCCAATTTTTTTGTATAATGTGAAAGATGATCTTACGCCTAGTAAATAGATACCCAACATGTCACGCTTTAAAATTGCGCACGCTCGTGGAATGGCGACAAACTAAAATACTTAAACATCTCCAAATGGGAATGCTTTAAACACCTTTACAGGTTACCTGTTTAGAGTTGCAGAGGAGGTCTAGTGCTAGAATTATTGCTCTCGCTCTAACGTTCGCAGTGATACCTCACATGTGTGGTTTGAACACTGTTTACATATGCGTGCGCAACTTAAGTATGTGCGCGCTTCTGCGCGTGAGCACAGAGGAAGGTGGGCGCTTTAAATGTATTTTTTTTTTTTATTGTTATTCATTTTACTTTTTATTTTTACACTGTCCTTTTAAAAAAAAAAAGTTTTTTTATAACTTTTAGTCCTACTACAAGGAATGTGAACATCCCTCGTAATAGAAATAAGGATGACAGGTCCTCTTTATGGAGAGATCTGGAGTATAAAAGACCCAAAAAATTTTATCTTTCTCTTTCATGTTGTTTATTTTTTATTTTTTTTGTTCTTCCAGCCTGGACAGGAAGTGACGTCATGCCGTTACTCCAGTCCTCCATAGCCATAGAGGCGATCAAAGAGTGTTGATCGCCTATGAGAACAGACGGCCGCAGGGTTGGATCTTTTTCTCGGATGAACCGGCGGTTACGGTAAGCCCTAGAAGCAGCCACAATCCCGGTAAACCACTTGCAACCCACAACGTATATATATTTATATATATATATATATATATATATATATATATATTGTGGTCAGCAGGTGGTTAAATATATATTTGAAAGCTTTTCGTTATACTTTATCTGTTCAGTGTGACAAAAATCTGTTGATCCTGCCTGAAATCCAGTGAGCTCCCTCCTGTGTACTCTGCTAAGTTATTTCAAGCAATGTTATTAAAGTGGAACTCCACTCTCTCTGTCAACATTGATTATTTTTAACCCTTATGCTGCTAACATTAGTAAATAGATAGGAAGGTAGATTGTATTTACTTGTTTTCAATTTTTTTTTTTTTTACATTTCTTAACTAACTTTCTGGTTTATGGCCTATGCATTTGATATCATATATCCCAGAGGTCTTCAGGAGGGGCCCTCCTGCCTGCATGCTTGAGCTAAGGGCAGATGGATTCCAGGAAGTAAATGCTACATCAGCCGTCATTAAATGGACCGAGCGACACTCCTGCCAAAGTTGCCGGTGTAGTGCCGAATGTCGGCAGTCGTTGGTTTGCTGGGACCGTTGGTTTCCCAGAAACCGGTGATGACGCTTGTGTGCGCCCCGCCCCATGCTCCTGATCGCGGCTCTCACTCCCGGCCAGGCCGCGAGTTGGGGCATGACACCACGTATATCTCCACGTATATCTCGCAGCTTCTGCCCCCTGCAGCTTGCCAATTGTGCTGACTCCTGCCATAAAGGTATGTGAGGCACATTTTTTCCTAAGGTGGTCGCTGATGGGCATAGTTTTTTAATGCGCACACTGATGGGCATATTTTTTGTGCCCATCAGATTGCTCCTTAACATAAAATGTGCCCATCAGAGTGCCCCTTAACATATAATGTGCCCATCAGCATGCTACTTATTTTCTGATAAGGAGCACTCTGATGGACACAACAAAATGTGCCCATCAGCATGTCCCTTAACATAAATGTATCCATCAGAGTGCCCCTTAACATAAAATGTGCCCATCAGAGTGACCCTTAACATAAAATGTGCCCATCAGAGTGCCCCTTAACATAAAAATTTGCCCATCAGCATGCTGCTTACTTTATGTTAAGGGGCACGCTGATGGGCACATTTTATGTTAAGGGGAATGTTAATGGACACATTTTCTGTTAAGGGGCACATTGATGGGCACATTTTATATTAAGGGGCACTCATTGGCACAACAAAATATGCCTATCAGCATGTCCCTTAACATAAAAGTACCCATCAGTGTGCCCCTTAACATAAAACAGGGACATGCTGATGGACACATACAGTATTATGTTAAGGGGGCACTCTGATAGCGACACCTGATGTAAGGGGGCACTCTGATGGGGACATCTGATGTGGGCACTCTGATAGGGACACCTGATGTAAGGGGGCACTCTGATGTGGGCACTCTGATGGGGACATCTGATGTATGTGGGCACTCTGATGTGGACACTCTGATGGGAATACCTGATATAAGGGGGCATCTGATTTGTAGGGGTAGTCTGATGGGGGCACCCAATGTAATGAATTACTCTGATAGGGACACCTGGTGTAAGGGGGCAAGCACTCTGATGTGGGCACTCTGATGAGGACATCTGATGTGGGCACTCTGATGTGGACATCTCTGATGTGGGCACTCTGATGGGAATACCTGATGTAAGGGGGCATCTGATTTGTAGGGGTAGTCTAATGGGGGCACCCAATGTAATGAAATACTCTGGTAGGGTCACCTGATGTAAGGGGTACACTATTGGGGACATTTACAGAGTATTACCAGAGTGTGTGGAGGAAACAGTAAGAAAAGTGCCAGCGAGCGCGGCTTGGGCCAAAAAAAGGAAAGAAGATGCATACAATCTTTCATGAGACTTGTCATTCGGACCTCGGCCGGACATATTTTTTTTTAGTTACCGGACCTCCTTGAATTGTAATTCACTATCCCTATATATCCCTATATGCTTTAAAGTAATTGTAAATGATCACCTTGTAAAGTTCCCCATTCAGTTTAAGATAGAAATGAAAGGCAAAACACTTTTGTATAGATATAAAAATACATTATAAACACCCTTTTTTCCCTTTATTATACAGTAAGTGATCACATTCCCTCTGTTTTCAGCTGCATAGGAGCTGGGGGGAAGGAGAAGCAGAACAACACTGAGCTTCCCAGTGAATGGCTCTGCAGGTGAGGAATTTTCAGGACAAGTCTGATCATTGAAGGAGAGCATAGCATAGACAGAGAACTGACCACGTTGTGCGCTCATGCTTAGTGTGGTCAGTTTTCTAATAGGAAAGCAGAGGGACTGGCAGGAACATCCGAGATGTCACACAAAAGAAGCAATACAAAGAGAACAGTATACTTCCTCATACAAGTACATGGTACAACAGGCAAGTGTTGAGGTAACAGTAAAATTTATGAAATAGTGTTTTTGGTTTGTGGTGCTCAGATGATGAGTAGTTCCACATAAGCATGCCCAGTTCACCTCTTCACGCATTCAGGGGACCAGAGCATTCCTGGGTATGCTGCGGTCCCCTAAAGACGCGTATTCAAACGAAATGCATTGGTCGGAGCTACCTGTGACGTCATCACGCAACGCTCCCTCATATTTGGAGTTGGTTGATCATCTTCTCTTGTGAGTATACTTGCTTTAATAAAACTTCTGTAATGTGCGAAACCGGGTCCTACAGTATTCTACTTTCTGCGAGCATTAGTGGATCGGATAATCGTGGGTGTGGCCCGCCGGAGCTCATTGAGAGCGGGTGGAACCATTTCGTGTGATTGATCTCAGGCTGCTGTTTGTTTCGACCTCCTATCATTTAGAGGGCTGATCGTTTTCCGGTAAGGAGCGTGCGTATCGGTGGCGGGGCACCCCATAGGAACAACTTTGGAGCAGTTTACGTATTTGGGACTTTTCATTGTTGGTTATGGCACTTGTACTTTGATCATATTTATTGCACTTTATCTTATTTATTGCACATCAGTTGTATGAATTTTATATTCACTTGCACTTCAGGTTCATTTATAGTTTGATGAATTTGATATCAGCTTCATAAGTATTTATATATTTTTTTATGTGTAATATGATGAATGATTTGATTGCACACGAATGCTTTAACCACCTCAGTACAGTGCAGTTACACCCCCTTCCTGACCAGACCAATTTTCAGCTTTCAGCGCTCTCACAGTTTGAATGATAATTACTCAGTCATCCAACACTGTATCCATATGAAACTTGCGTCCTTTTTTCCACACAAATAGAGCTTTCTTTTAGTGGTATTTAATCACTAGTGGGTTTTTTATTTTTTGTGCTATAAATAAAATAAAACGTAAATTTTGTGAAAAAAATGCCTTTTTCTTGGTTTCTGTCATAAATTTTTGCTAATTAGTAATTTTTCTTCATAAATTTTGGCTAAAATTTATACTGCTACATATCTTTGGTAAAAATAACCCACATTAGTATATATTATTTGGTCTTTGTGAAAGTTATAGAGTCTACAAACTATGGTGCCAATCACTGAAAATGTATCACTTCTGATCAGGCCTTCAGTACATCAGGTGTATCTCATTTCTTGAGACACTAACAAGTCAGGAAAGTACAAATACCCCCCAAATGACCCCTTTTTACAAAGTAGACATCCCAAGGTATTAAGTAAGTAGCATGGTGAGTTTTTTTAAGTTGTCATTTTTTCCCACAATTCTTTGCAAGATGAAGATTTTTTATTTTTTTTTATTTTTTTTACTAAATTGTCATATTATCAGGTTATTTCTCACACACAGCATATGCATACAACAAATTACACCCCAAAATACATTCTGCTACTCTTCCCGAGTATGACAATACCACATGTGTGGGACTTTTACACAGCCTGGCCACATACAGAGCACTAACATTGATGTAGTACCTTCAGACGTTCTACGAGCAAAAATGACGCATCTCATTTCTCAACCACCTATTACACTTTTGAAGTCCCTGGAGTACCAGGACAATGGAATTTCCCATAAAATTACCCCATTTTGGAAAGCAGACACCCCAACGTATAATCTGTGAGGCATAATGAGTCTTTTGAATGGTTAATTTTTTTTCCAGAAGTTTTTGGAATATGTGGAAAAAAATTAAAACACATTTTTTTTTACACAAAATTGTCAATTTATAAGATATTTCTAACACATAGCATGTATATAGCAAAAATTACACCCCAAAATACATTCTGCTACTCTTCCCGAGTACGGCGATACCACATGTGTGAGACTTTTACACAGCCTGGCCACATACAGAGCACCAGCATTGATGTAGTACCTTCAGACGTTCTACGAGCAAAAAATACGCATCTAATTTCTCAACCACCTATTACACTTTTGAAGTCCCTGGAGTACCAGGACAATGGAATTTCCCATAAAATGACCCCATTTTGGAAAGCAAACACCCCAACGTATAATCTGTGAGGCATAATGAGTCTTTTGAACGGTTCATTTTTTTCCAGAAGTTTTTGGAATATGTGGAAAAAAATTAAAACGCATTTTTTTTTACACAAAATTGTCAATTTATAAGATATTTCTAACACATAGCATGTATATAGCAAAAATTACACCCCAAAATACATTCTGCTACTCCTCCCGAGTACGGCGATACCACATGTGTGAGACTTTTACACAGCCTGGCCACATAGAGCATAAATGACACATCTCATTTCATTCCTACCCATCACACTTTTGAAGGTCCTGGACCACCAGGACAGTGAAACTACCCACAAAATGACCCCATTTTGGAAAGTAAACACCCCAACGTATATTCTATGAGACATGGGCTGCAAATAGGTACTCGGGTACTCTGATGGGCTGGAGATAGGTACTCGGGTACTCTGATGGCCTGGTGACAGGTACTCGGGTACTCTGATGGCCTGGTGACAGGTACTCGGGTACTCTGATGGCCTGGTAACAGGTACTCGGGTACTCTGATGGCCTGGTGACAGGTACTCGGGTACTCTGATGGCCTGGTGACAGGTACTCGGGTACTCTGATGGCCTGGTGACAGGTACTCGGGTACTCTGATGGCCTGGTGACAGGTACTCGGGTACTCTAATGGACTGTGACAGGTACTCGGGTACTCTGATGGACGGTGACAGGTACTCGGGTACTCTGATGGCCTGGTGACAAGTACTTAGGTACTCTGATGGCCTGGTGACAAGTACTCAGGTACTCTGATAGCCTGGTGGCAGGTACTCTGATGGTTTGGTGACTGGTATTTGGGTACTCTGAAGGGCGGTGACAGGTACTCATATGGACTGTGACAGGTACTCGGGTACTCAGATGAACTGTGACAGGTACTCGGGTACTCAGATGGACTGGAACAGGTACTCGGGTACTCAGATGGGCTGTGACAGGTACTCGGGTACTCTAATGGACTGTGACAGGTACTCGGTACTCTAATGGACTGTGACAGGTACTCGGGTACCCTGATGGACTGTGACAGGTACTCGGTACTCTAATGGACTGTGACAGGTACTCGGGTACTCTGATGGATGGTGACAGGTACTCGTGGTACTCTGATGGACTGTGACAGGTACTCGGGTACTCTGATGGACTGTGACAGGTACTCGGGTACTCTGATGGACTGTGACAGGTACTTGGGTACTCAGATGGGCCGGGACCGGTACTCGGGTACTCAGATGGGCCGTGACAGGTACTCGGGTACTCAGATGGGCCGGGACAGGTACTCGGGTACTCAGATGGGCCGGGACAGGTACTCGGGTACTCAGATGGGCCGGGACAGGTACTCGGGTACTCAGATGGGCCGGGACAGGTACTCGGGTACTCTGATGGGCCGGGACAGGTACTCGGGTACTCTGATGGGCTGGGACAGGTACTCAAATACTCTGATGGACTGTGACAGGTACTCTAATGGACTGTGATTGACAGGTACTATGAGGGGTGGTGACAGGTCCTCTTTATTGGGGGGGGGGGGGCAATCAGTGTGATTGGTGTACACTGTATGCGATAACGAGATGTTACCGCAATCTCCTCCTCACACACGATCGGTGTGTGAGGAGGAGAACCCGGTAACATCCCGTTACCGCGGTTTGTTTACATTTTAGTGATCGGCTGTGATCCTTTCACGTGGGTAAACAGCCGGCCAATGGCTGTTTACCAGCGTCGGTGACGAGCAGTGTTCCCGGGGGAACACGCCGCCACCGACGTGCTCGCGTGCATGCGCCGTGCACGTTCGGGGTGTGACCATCTGTGATCGGCCGTGACTTCATCACGGCCGATCACGTGGTAAACAGCCATAACGAATGGCTGTTCACCCCCTTCGGTGGCGAGCGGTGTCTCCGTGACACGCCGCCACCGAAGAAACAGGGATGCGCACGCGCGATCGCGCGCATTCCCTGTTTAAACGGGAGGACATCATATGACGGCCTCCCGCCGCAATAGGTGCGCCGCCTGCCCGTCATTTGACGGCCGGCGGTCAGCATCCAGTTAAAGAGACAGTGCACTCACGTGATTTTGTGTATATTGTGTATTCCAATATTGTTGCAGGCTCTTTATGCAATAAAGCAGGGATATGCAATTAGCGGACCTCCAGCTGTTGCAGAACTACAAGTCCCATGAGGCATAGCAAGACTCTGACAGCCACAAGCATGACACCCAGAGGCATGATGGGACTTGTAGTTTTGCAACAGCTGGAGGTCCGCTAATTGCATTTCCCTGCAATAGACACTAAGCGCAGGTGCTTTTTTTTTTGGAAGATTTTTATTGCTCTCTGTGCCCCCACCAGGAAAATTGTCCCCTTCTGTTTGTCCCGTGACTATCATCTTTGAGACATAAATTGGAAATCCAATATTTAGAGTTGTCACCAAAACATGAAAGTCTTCCAATATGGACACCTGTTCTGGGTATAAATAAAAGGGAACCTCCCCTAAGTTCCTAGGGATTTCCTCTCACTTCCTGTTTTGTCTCCAAGACAGGAAGTGATAGGAATTCACCCCAGCAGGACAAAGCCAACAGAAAATAAGCTTGCATGGTTTTAAGTAGGGTTGCACCGATACTAGTAACGGTGCCGATACCGAGTGTTTGCACCAGTATCGGTACTCGTGCAAATGCACCGATACTTGAAACCGATACTTTCAGGCTCGGCTCTTTGAGCTGTCAGTGGGTCTCCCCTGTTGACAAATGAAGTGTTAAAGATGTCCGGTAATTGGAGCTGTCAAAAAAAAAAAAAACGCCGGTGTTGTGACATATACAGTCCGGCCATCGAAAAGTGTCCGCCCCGTACTGCGCATGCGCCGTGAGTCAAGGTGCAAGCCCCACCATCCAAGTGGACATAGGGCTGCACATATTAGAGGGCCCCTCGCTCATGACCTTGCTTCACTCGGCTCTTTCTTCCTTCCGTCTCTCTCCTGCCTGTGACCCGAGTGTGTACACTAAGATAAGGGGTGTTCTGGCATATAGAGTCCGGGCATCATACAGTGTCCGCGCCATACTGCAGTACGGAGCAGAAATAGCTTCGGAAAATCTCAGAAGATGAACGGCGCCTGCGCCGTGAGTGGAGGTGGTAGCCCCACCATCCAAGCGGACATAGGGTTAGGAAAATTAGAGGGCCCCTCGCGGGCTCGGCCTCGCTGCGCTCAGCTCTTTAATATTCCAACTCTATGTCCACTTGGATGGGGGGGCTAGAACCTGGACTTACGGCGCAGGCGCCGTTCATCTTCGGAATCTGCTTGTCCTGCGCATGCGCAGTACACAGCGGACACTATCCGACGGGGGACACTATCCGACAGGAGACCGGCAATATTTATTAACAACATTGCTCAACCGCTGAAACGCTAACATAAAAAGAAACATTGTTTCTTTTTGTATCTTTCTTTTTCCCTAATCTGCAGATCAAAGGGATCAACAGATGTTCCTCTGTTTATTAACCCCTTATAAACCCTTAATTTACTCTAATCAGCCTTAATTAACTCCCTCTTCTCCTCCATTTAATTATTTTCCTGCTTTTTTTTTTGTCACGTCTATTTTATAAACGATGAACAATTAAAACTTTTTTTTTTGTTTGCTTTGTTAGTGAATATTTTTACACATATATATTAACATATATTTACACATTTAACTTTTCAATGCTTTGTACCATTGCTGACAGCTGAAGTGAAAAACAAAACCGTTGCGGTAGGTATCGGTAATTTGTATTGGCGAGTACTAAAAAAAAAAAAAAAAAAAGTGTCGATACTCGTAATCGTTGTAAAAAAAAAAATGATTTTATCTTCTTATTAATAACGATTTTATTTTTTGATGCATCCCTAGCTTTAACTCTTCCCTACTCTACACAAAACAAAACAAAAAAATTTAGACAACACATACACCTTAATGTCTGGGTAGGGTTCAGGGCAAGCCAAGGAGGGCATATGGAACAGGGACGTGTAGCCGGTGACGGATTAAACTCTGTGGAGACCCCTAAGGAGGACAAAACCTGGGCCCCTCCCCCCCCCCCGCCCGCACAGGTTCCTGGAGGTTTCCCCTGTGTGCGCTCTAGTGGGTTAACATTGAACTAAGTAGCGTGCAGAACGAAAAAATTTACTTTGTGTTGTTTCTTTGTTTACATAAATTCATCTATTTAAATTAGTTTAACTCGTTTTCAGAACTATTTTCGTTTATTCTAATTTGAATCGGTTTGAATTTTTCGGATTCGGTCGAATTAAACTCAATTCGACCGAATTTGGAAAATTCAAATCGATTTGAATTGCATTTAAATTTGAATCAAATTCCAGTCTAAATCCATTCAAGTTGCGTTCAAATTGAATTCCATGGAAGATGGTTATAATCTTTCTATTCCACTCTATTCTATTGTTTTTTTTTTTCTATTCTTTTATTTTCTACTATATTCTATTCGCATTTCATAAAACGGTTATATTGCTATATTCTATTTCATTTATTTTCTATTCTTTTCTATTGGAATTCAAATTTATTCTATTCTAATTTTGGGAATTGGTTTTATTCTGTTTTTTTTTAATTCTATTCTTTTATTTTCTATTCTTTTCTATTGTATTCAAATGTATTATATTCTAATTTTGGGAATTGGTTTTATTCTGTTGTTTTTTTTTTTTAATTCTATTCTTTTATTTTCTATTCTTTTCTATTGTATTCAAATGTATTATATTCTAATTTTGGGAAATGGTTTTATTCTGTTGTTTTTTTTTTTAATTCTATTCTTTTATTTTCTATTCTTTTCTATTGTATTCAAATGTATTATATTCTAATTTTGGGAATTGGTTTTATTCTGTTGTTTTTTTTTTTTTTATTCTAATCTTTTATTTTCTATTCTTTTCTATTGTATTCAAATGTATTATATTCTAATTTTGGGAAATGCTTTTATTCTATTTTTTTTTTTTATTCCATGCTTTTATTTTCTATTCTTTTCTATTGTATTCAAATTTATTCTATTCTAATTTTGGGAAATGCTTTTATTCCATTGTTTTTTTCTAAATTCTATTCTTTTATTTTCTATTCTTTTCTATTTTATTCAAATGTATTCTATTCTAATTTTGGGAAATGGTTTTATTCCATTGTTTTTTCTAAATTCTATTCTTTTATTTTCTATTCTTTTCTATTGTATTCAAATTTATTTGAAATTTGAATTTCAGAAGAAAGTTATATTCTATTTTATTGTATTCTATTTCTTTATCTTCTATTCAATTATTTTATTTTCTATTCTATCCCTTTTTATTTTCTATTCTGTTCTATTTTACTCTATAATAAACTATTCTTTTATTTTCTCTTCTTTTCTATTATATTATTTTCTATTCTATTCCTTTACTTTATATTCTATTTTAACCACTTAAGGACCATCGCACGCCAATATACGTCCTAAGTTTGAAGAGGAATATCGTTGTTACGGTACCAGCTAGCTGCCATAACCCCAGTATCCTCTTCTTTGACCGGCGGTCTGCTTTCCAATAAAAGTGGTCTCCGAGGCAGATTCGCTGCGAGATCACTTTTATAGGTGGCGGGAGAGGGGCACCCCCCTCCCGCCGCATTTCGGTGCTCTCCGTCGCTTACCTGTAGCCGTCGGCAGCGGCGGAGGTGGTCGGATGTTTCCCGTTGCTGGGTACAGAGAAGAGTGAGGGGAAGATGGCCCCCACCCGTCTCCATACCATTGCAGGGCGGAAGCGACGTCAAAACGACACTTCCGGTCATAGCCCTTAAAGGGCCATTTCTTTTTTAAAAGACAAAATCAGCCAGCAACAATAGATCCCTCCTTCAACATTAGATCTCTCCCAGGAATAACTGACTCCCCCCTCCCCCCAGCAATATGAGGCCCATTCCCAGCAACAGTAGGTCCCCCACCAGCAACAATAGACCTCCTCAGCAACAATAAACCCCCCTGCAAACATAGATCCCCCTCCAGCTGGAATAGATCCCCCTGCAGACATCATCAATAAATCCTGCAGCACACCCCATAACCCTCTACCATGACATAGAGTCTGTCCTGGAGGTGCCGGAACTGCATTCCCCCACGTTCCCACTGAAAAAAAAGCCCTGGTTGTTGTTATCTGCAGCCTTGGTCCCCCCCCCCCCCCCCCCATCGCCATTCCTCAACAAGAGCCTTTCCAAGAGAATGGAATGGAAGCCGCTCTCCCAACCAGTCTGTGAGAGATGAAGATAAGGAAGGAGCATCAGCCTACGATTCTGGGCAAACCACACCTCCAACGCATTTTGCTCATGTACCAAGGCTTGGTCTTATGTACCACAAACTAAGAAGAAAAAATATGTTATGACTTCATTAAAGTGATTTTAAATGCACATTTAAAAAAACAAATATTATTCTACTTACGGTACCTGCTCTGTGCAAGGGTTTTGCACAGAGCAGCCCCGATCCTCCTCTTCTCAGGTCCCCCGATGATGCTCCTGGCTCCTCCCCCCTGCTGGGTGCCCCCATAGCAAGCTATTTGTTCTGAGGGCAGGTGTGCGTGCTTGCTTCCGAGGCTGGCTCTGTGTGTCCATTGACACACAGAGCGTGGCCTGGCCCCACCCCCCCTCTCTCCTCACTGACTGTGACTGACAGCATCAGGAGCCAATGGTTTCTACTGCTGCCTCTCTGTCTAGTGAGGATAGAGAGAGCTGCTGCTCTTGTGATCATCGCTGGATCAATATCAATCTCAGGTAAGTATTTAGGGGGGGCTGGGGGGGGGGGTGCATGCAGGTTTTCTTCCTTAACCGCCAGAACGATTTTACCCCTTAGCTACTTTAACTGGTATTTGTGTGATCATGTAACACTGTACCCAAATTAAATTTACATTATTTTTTTCACACAAGTAGAGCTATAGATGAAAAAAGACTGAACATTTTGAAAATAAATAAAAATCATTTATTTTGTTATAAAACATATAAACATATCCAATAAATTTCCTAATAAATTTTGACCAAAATGCATTCTGCTAAATGACTTTGGTGAAAAAAAAAATCCCAATGAAGGTATATTAATTAGTTTGCCTGAAAGTTATATGGTATATACTGTATACTGGATCTTTTATTTATATCTTTTATACTAGTAAAGGTGGCGATCAGCGACTAGTGACAGTGATAGTTTTACAGTAACCGTCTCTCTGCTCAGAGCTAAGAGGGAGAGCTGAGTGATCAGTGCTGCTTGATCGCTCAGTTCTCAGTGCAGAAGGGGACAGATGCAGCATCAGAGCAATGCTGCATCCACCTAGTTGAGTAATTTATATATATTAGGACTGCTACCGATTAAAATTTTCGTGTTCGACTAATCGTTTATTTTTTTTTAAATTGATTAATCAACTAATTTTCATTAATTATAACGCACATACAGATCCAACTACTTTTAGCTGATCTCCTTGCATTGCAACTCTGCATTAGTCAGTGGTAAATGTGGTATACACTATATACAATCACCTGACACTAGTTAGTTTCCACAATCCATGACTTAACTTCACAGTTCACACAAATACGTTTTAAATTCAAACTGTAGCACTGACGTAAGTAGTGATGGCCGAACGGTTCGCCCGGCGGTCGTTTCGCGGCGAATTTCCGACTTTCGCCGTCCGCGGGTTCGAACGCCTTTTTCCGTCGTTCGCCCCGGCGGACTTACGTGTTTAATGTATACAAGAACTTTAACCTTTCGTGACACGTTTATCATGTGTTACAGGACAACCAATTGAGACATGACAGCTCATGGACACTTGGACATTCCCCCTAACCTATAAATACACCCGATCCGGTGGCCATTTTACATTCTTTCTTCTGTCACTGTAGGGAAAGGATCCTGTGTGGAGTAGGGACAGAGAAAACGCTAGCTATTTGGTACACAAAAGTTCTTTTCAGGACTGGTATAGGTGTTAGGTCAGCAGCCTGAGTTTCTTTTGTCAGTTTAGATAAAGGGACAGAGCGCTGTATGCTGCTATTTTAGGGACAGCTCAGCCAGATTAGTCTTTCTTCATCATCATCATCATCATCATCATTAGCTGTTACTATCAGGTCCACAAAAGAGCTGTTCCAGCTAATCGTTCCAGCCTACTCTTTTTTGCCAATTTGTATAGGGACAGGCAGGAAGCAGTGTGTCAGGCAGTGAGGATAATTTTAAAGACTTGCTGTTACTATTAGTTCCACAAAGGTTCTTTTCAGGACTGGTATCAGTGGTACGGTAATAGGCTTGTACACGTATAATATTCTTTCTTCCAAATATAGAAAGAATATTATACTTGACTGCTGCCCTTCTGCTGCAGTCTGCTAATCATTCACAACTCACTTGTTCCACAAAGCTCTTTATCAGGACTGGTAACTTGGTCTGTCTAGGGTGCTACGGTACATAGGCTTGGGTGCGGTACAGTCTGCTGTTCTGTAAGGACCGCTATCGGTCCACAATACATAGGGTTGCCGTGCACTACTGCTGACCGCTGCCCTATACTGCAGCAGTCCTTCAGCGGTATAGGGACTGACGCACAGTCTGCTAAACACTAATACACAACCTGCTTGGTCCACAAAAGTTCTTATAAGGACTGGTAACTTGGTATAGGGTGCTACGGTACATAGGCCTGAGTGCAGTACAGTCTGCTGTTCTGTAAGGACCGCTATCGGTCCACAATACATAGGGTTGCCGTGCACTACTGCTGACCGCTGCCCTATACTGCAGCAGTCCTTCATTGGTATAGGGACTGACGTACAGTCTGCTAATCACTAACACACAACCTGCTTGGTCCACAAAAGTTCTTATAAGGACTGGTAACTTGGTATAGGGTGCTACGGTACATAGGCCTGAGTGCAGTACAGTCTGCTGTTCTGTAAGGACCGCTATCGGTCCACAATACATAGGGTTGCCGTGCACTACTGCTGACCGCTGCCCTATACTGCAGCAGTCCTTCATTGGTATAGGGACTGACGTACAGTCTGCTAATCACTAACACACAACCTGCTTGGTCCACAAAAGTTCTTATAAGGACTGGTAACTTGGTATAGGGTGCTACGGTACATAGGCCTGAGTGCGTTACAGTCTGCTGTTCTGTAAGGACCGCTATCGGTCCACAATACATAGGGTTGCCGTGCACTACTGCTGACCGCTGCCCTATACTGCAGCAGTCCTTCAGCGGTATAGGGACTGACGCACAGTCTGCTAAACACTAACACACAACCTGCTTGGTCCACAAAAGTTTTTATAAGGACTGGTAACTTGGTATAGGGTGCTACGGTACATAGGCCTGAGTGCAGTACAGTCTGCTGTTCTGTAAGGACCGCTATCGGTCCACAATACATAGGGTTGCCGTGCACTACTGCTGACCGCTGCCCTATACTGCAGCAGTCCTTCATTGGTATAGGGACTGACGTACAGTCTGCTAATCACTAACACACAACCTGCTTGGTCCACAAAAGTTCTTATAAGGACTGGTAACTTGGTATAGGGTGCTACGGTACATAGGCCTGAGTGCGTTACAGTCTGCTGTTCTGTAAGGACCGCTATCGGTCCACAATACATAGGGTTGCCGTGCACTACTGCTGACCGCTGCCCTATACTGCAGCAGTCCTTCATTGGTATAGGGACTGACGTACAGTCTGCTAATCACTAACACACAACCTGCTTGGTCCACAAAAGTTCTTATAAGGACTGGTAACTTGGTATAGGGTGCTACGGTACATAGGCCTGAGTGCGTTACAGTCTGCTGTTCTGTAAGGACCGCTATCGGTCCACAATACATAGGGTTGCCGTGCACTACTGCTGACCGCTGCCCTATACTGCAGCAGTCCTTCATTGGTATAGGGACTGACGTACAGTCTGCTAATCACTAACACACAACCTGCTTGGTCCACAAAAGTTCTTATAAGGACTGGTAACTTGGTATAGGGTGCTACGGTACATAGGCCTGAGTGCGTTACAGTCTGCTGTTCTGTAAGGACCGCTATCGGTCCACAATACATAGGGTTGCCGTGCACTACTGCTGACCGCTGCCCTATACTGCAGCAGTCCTTCAGCGGTATAGGGACTGACGCACAGTCTGCTAAACACTAACACACAACCTGCTTGGTCCACAAAAGTTTTTATAAGGACTGGTAACTTGGTATAGGGTGCTACGGTACATAGGCCTGAGTGCAGTACAGTCTGCTGTTCTGTAAGGACCGCTATCGGTCCACAATACATAGGGTTGCCGTGCACTACTGCTGACCGCTGCCCTATACTGCAGCAGTCCTTCATTGGTATAGGGACTGACGTACAGTCTGCTAATCACTAACACACAACCTGCTTGGTCCACAAAAGTTCTTATAAGGACTGGTAACTTGGTATAGGGTGCTACGGTACATAGGCCTGAGTGCGTTACAGTCTGCTGTTCTGTAAGGACCGCTATCGGTCCACAATACATAGGGTTGCCGTGCACTACTGCTGACCGCTGCCCTATACTGCAGCAGTCCTTCAGCGGTATAGGGACTGACGTACAGTCTGCTAAACACTAATACACAACCTGCTTGGTCCACAAAAGTTCTTATAAGGACTGGTAACTTGGTATAGGGTGCTACGGTACATAGGCTTGAGTGCGGTACAGTCTGCTGTTCTGTAAGGACCGCTATCGGTCCACAATAGATAGGGTTGACGTGCACCACTGCTGACCGCTCACCTATACTGCAGCAGTCCTTCAGCGGTATAGGGACTGACGTACAGTCTGCTAATCACTAACACACAACCTGCTTGTTCCACAAAAGTTCTTATAAGGACTGGTAACTTGGTATAGGGTGCTACGGTACATAGGCCTGAGTGCGTTACAGTCTGCTGTTCTGTAAGGACCGCTATCGGTCCACAATACATAGGGTTGCCGTGCACTACTGCTGACCGCTGCCCTATACTGCAGCAGTCCTTCATTGGTATAGGGACTGACGTACAGTCTGCTAATCACTAACACACAACCTGCTTGGTCCACAAAAGTTCTTATAAGGACTGGTAACTTGGTATAGGGTGCTACGGTACATAGGCCTGAGTGCGTTACAGTCTGCTGTTCTGTAAGGACCGCTATCGGTCCACAATACATAGGGTTGCCGTGCACTACTGCTGACCGCTGCCCTATACTGCAGCAGTCCTTCAGCGGTATAGGGACTGACGCACAGTCTGCTAAACACTAACACACAACCTGCTTGGTCCACAAAAGTTTTTATAAGGACTGGTAACTTGGTATAGGGTGCTACGGTACATAGGCCTGAGTGCGTTACAGTCTGCTGTTCTGTAAGGACCGCTATCGGTCCACAATACATAGGGTTGCCGTGCACTACTGCTGACCGCTGCCCTATACTGCAGCAGTCCTTCAGCGGTATAGGGACTGACGCACAGTCTGCTAAACACTAACACACAACCTGCTTGGTCCACAAAAGTTTTTATAAGGACTGGTAACTTGGTATAGGGTGCTACGGTACATAGGCCTGAGTGCAGTACAGTCTGCTGTTCTGTAAGGACCGCTATCGGTCCACAATACATAGGGTTGCCGTGCACTACTGCTGACCGCTGCCCTATACTGCAGCAGTCCTTCATTGGTATAGGGACTGACGTACAGTCTGCTAATCACTAACACACAACCTGCTTGGTCCACAAAAGTTCTTATAAGGACTGGTAACTTGGTATAGGGTGCTACGGTACATAGGCCTGAGTGCGTTACAGTCTGCTGTTCTGTAAGGACCGCTATCGGTCCACAATACATAGGGTTGCCGTGCACCACTGCTGACCGCTCACCTATACTGCAGCAGTCCTTCAGCGGTATAGGGACTGACGTACAGTCTGCTAATCACTAACACACAACCTGCTTGTTCCACAAAAGTTCTTATAAGGACTGGTAACTTGGTATAGGGTGCTACGGTACATAGGCCTGAGTGCGTTACAGTCTGCTGTTCTGTAAGGACCGCTATCGGTCCACAATACATAGGGTTGCCGTGCACTACTGCTGACCGCTGCCCTATACTGCAGCAGTCCTTCATTGGTATAGGGACTGACGTACAGTCTGCTAATCACTAACACACAACCTGCTTGGTCCACAAAAGTTCTTATAAGGACTGGTAACTTGGTATAGGGTGCTACGGTACATAGGCCTGAGTGCGTTACAGTCTGCTGTTCTGTAAGGACCGCTATCGGTCCACAATACATAGGGTTGCCGTGCACTACTGCTGACCGCTGCCCTATACTGCAGCAGTCCTTCAGCGGTATAGGGACTGACGTACAGTCTGCTAAACACTAATACACAACCTGCTTGGTCCACAAAAGTTCTTATAAGGACTGGTAACTTGGTATAGGGTGCTACGGTACATAGGCTTGAGTGCGGTACAGTCTGCTGTTCTGTAAGGACCGCTATCGGTCCACAATAGATAGGGTTGACGTGCACCACTGCTGACCGCTCACCTATACTGCAGCAGTCCTTCAGCGGTATAGGGACTGACGTACAGTCTGCTAATCACTAACACACAACCTGCTTGTTCCACAAAAGTTCTTATAAGGACTGGTAACTTGGTATAGGGTGCTACGGTACATAGGCTTGAGTGCGGTACAGTCTGCTGTTCTGTAAGGACCGCTATAGGTCCACAATAGATAGGGTTGACGTGCACCACTGCTGACCGCTCACCTATACTGCAGCAGTCCTTCAGCGGTATAGGGACTAAGAGTTTTGTCACAGGGTCATTTAAAAAATGACATGCAGAGGAAGAGGCAGGCCCTTCCGCAGGGGTGGTAGGGGTAGGGCAGGAGCAACAGGCTTGAGCCAAAGTGGGAAGTTGCAGAAGGTGCGTTCAATTACTTTAAAGGATGCACCAGACTTGGTTGAGTGGCTCGCTCAGCCTTACTCTTCTGCACCCTCCTCATCCTCTCGATCTGCACCCTCTTCTTCACTCTCTGCTATGTGCACCCCCAAAGACACTACCACCAACAACACGACCACCACCACCACCACCACATACCTTCCGCTTGAGTCACTGGAATTATTTTCCGATCCATATCAAGAGGACATTTCTGATGCGCAGCCACTCTTGGTATTGGATCAGGAAGAGGAGGTAGCAACAAGCGCTACTCAGCAGTCTGACGCCAGTACCCAGATCAGCCCAAGGAGGAGGTTGGTCCCCGGTGTTGCTGCCTACTCTACTTATAGCGGTGGGGAAGGTGACGTTGATGATGACGTGTCTAGTGATGTCACGTGGGTGCCCACAAGAGAGGAAGAGGAGGGGAGTTCAGAGGGAGATATGGACCAGCAGATAGGGAGGAGAAGCAGCAATGACTTACATTGCACAGCAGGGACAAAGCAGACTGCAAATGTATCAGGAGCGAGTCATCGACCATGTACGGTCACATCTGGCGCTCCCAGGACACCGGCACATGGCTCCGCAGTGTGGGCTTTTTTTAACGTGTCCGCTGCTGACAATAGCGTTGCCATCTGCAATCTTTGCAGTCAACGCGTTAGTCGCGGTAAGCCCAATACTCACCTAGGGACGACCGCCTTAAGAAGGCACATGAGCAGCCATCACCGAGCCCAGTGGGAGCAACGGAACACACAAAGCCACACTGCAGGCTCTCACCGTCCAGCCTCGTCTTCTACTTCTCCTTCTCCTCTCTCCTCACAATTGTCCTCCACTCCACCTTCCATCACGCCAAGCTCACATTTTTCTGCAAAAAGGCAGGCTTCCGTGGGCCTAATGTTTGAGCGTAAAAAAATGATGACGCCGGATAACCCTCTTGCCCAACGGTTGGCGGCTGGCTTGTCAGAACTCATAGCCCGCCAACTACTGCCATATAAACTGGTGGACTCGGAGGCCTTTCGCAAATTTGTGGCCATTGGAACACCACAATGGAAGGTCCCAGGAAGGAAGTATTTCTCAGAGAAGGGCATCCCAGAGCTATATGGCCATGTTCAGCGGCAAGTGAATGTATCTCTGGCACACAGTGTCGGTGCCAAGATACATCTGACCACAGACACGTGGTCTAGCAAACACGGGCAGGGAAGGTATATCAGTTTTACTGCCCACTGGGTGAACCTTCTGACGGCCGTCAAGCATGTAACCCGTGGCACCCGTGTAGATTTGGTTTTACCGCCACGGATTGCATGCAGGCCTGACTCTTCTTCTCCTCCTCCTACTCCATCCTCCTCCCTCTCCTCCTCAGCTGCCTCCTCCTTTTCCGCTGCTAGCGTCTCTTCCACTGCACCGCCCAAGCTCCCCAGAACCTATTCCACATGCCAGGTGAGACGTTGCCATGCCGTGCTGCGTCTGTTGTGCCTGGAAGCAAAGAGCCACACTGGCCCGGCACTCCTTTCAGCTTTGCGTTCACAGGCAGATGAGTGGCTAACACCGCTCAATTTGACAGTTGGTAAAGTGGTGTGTGACAACGGTGCCAATCTGCTTAGCGCATTGAAACAGGGCAAAATCACGCACGTGCCGTGCATGGCACACGTCTTAAACTTGGTCGTGCAGCGATTCCTTGTCAAATACCCTGGGGTCCAGGACATCTTGCGGCAGGCAAGGAAAATCTCGGCCCATTTCAGAAGATCTTACACGGCCATGGCTCGCCTTGCTGACATTCAGCGGCGACACCATCTGCCGGTCAGACGTCTTATTTGCGATTGCCCGACGCGATGGAACTCAACCTTCTATATGCTTGATAGGCTGCTCCAGCAGAAACGTGCAGTTAACGTCTACCTGTATGAACTCTGCGAAAGAAACGGTTCTGGGGAGCTGGGTTTTTTTTCACCGCGCCAGTGGCTGCTCATGCGCGACACATGCAGACTTCTGCGGCCATTTGAGGAGATCACCAAACTGGTCAGTCGCAGCCATGGCGCCATCAGTGACATGGTACCTTATGCCTTCTTTCTGGAGCGTGCATTGCGTCGTGTCATTGATCAGGCTGTGGAGGAGCAGGAGCGGGAAGATGAGGAAGTCGCAATGCTGGATGAATTCCCAGGGGGGGCTACTCTATCTGAGACAAGTCAACAACAGGAGTCTGATGAGGAGTCAGAGGAGGATGGTGCCGGGGCGGATGAGCAGGAGCAAGAAGAGCATGCTTTAAACCTTTCTGGGATCCCTGTTGTGCGAGGATGGGGAGAGGAGAATGAAGAGGACGACATTATCCTGGATGATGAGCAGGAGCCAGGCCACCACACCGCTTCCACTTTAGTGCAAATGGGGGCCTTCATGCTCCAGTGTTTTAATAGGGACCCCCGTATAAAAAGCATGAGGGTCAAGGACCAGTACTGGGTGGCAACGTACTTAGACCCCCGGTACAAACACAAAATGGCGGAAATGTTACCGCCGTCGCAGAGGGCTGTCAGAATGCAGCACTTCCAGGCCTTGCTTCGAGAAATGCTGCATTCTGCTTTTGCGTGCGCTGGCAGAGGAGCAATTCCCACTCCCAGAGAAGGATTTGCGGGTACCAATCCAACAGCGCCTGCAAGAAGAGGCCGGTTTGAAGATGTGTTGGTGACTTCGGATATGAGGTCATTCTTTCAGCCGACCCATCGACAGGTGTCATCCGGATCCAGCATCAGGGAACGCCTAGACCGTCAGGTGTCCGACTACATTGGGTTAACGGCCGATGTGGACGCTCTGAGGAGTGATGAACCCCTAGACTACTGGGTGGGCAGGCTTGACCTCTGGCCAGAGCTTGCCCAATTTGCAATCGAACTGTTGGCTTGCCCCTCATCCAGTGTCCTGTCCGAAAGGACGTTCAGCGCAGCAGGGGGGATTGTGACCGATAAGCGTACTCGCCTAGCTCACCACAGTGTTAACTACCTCACATTTCTAAAAATGAATGAGGCATGGATCTCGGAGGAATTCAACACATGTGATCAGTAGACCATGTATATGTCTATAAACAATTTTTGGAATCAAGCACACAGACCTTCTTAATTCATTTGGCTCACTTCCCTGACCCAAAAAAGCACACCGTACTATATGCCCCTACCCTCCTCTTTGAAGAGGTTGAGCGGTGTCATATTTCTACTGGGGCTGCTTATTATGAGGGGTTCCCACCATCCCTGTGCTGTGCTGACTTCCTCCTGGGTGTTCTTATTATGAGGGGCTCCCACCATCCCTGTGCTGTGCTGACTTCCTCCTGGGGGTTCTTATTATGAGGGGATCACACCATCCCTGTGCTGTGCTGACTTCCTCCTGGGGCTGCTTACGGTGCTGCTGTCAGCGCTGTATGTCACGGAGCTGCTGTCAGCGCTGTATGTCACGGAGCTGCTGTCAGCGCTGTATGTCACGGAGCTGCTGTCAGCGCTGTATGTCACGGAGCTGCTGTCAGCGCTGTATGTCACGGAGCTGCTGTCAGCGCTGTATGTCACGGAGCTGCTGTCAGCGCTGTATGTCACGGAGCTGCTGTCAGCGCTGTATGTCACGGAGCTGCTGTCAGCGCTGTATGTCACGGAGCTGCTGTCAGCGCTGTATGTCACGGAGCTGCTGTCAGCGCTGTATGTCACGGAGCTGCTGTCAGCGCTGTATGTCACGGAGCTGCTGTCAGCGCTGTATGTCACGGAGCTGCTGTCAGTGCTGTATGTCACGGAGCTGCTGTCAGCGCTGTATGTCACGGAGCTGCTGTCAGCGCTGTATGTCACGGAGCTGCTGTCAGCGCTGTATGTCACGGTGCTGCTGTCAGCGCTGTATGTCACGGAGCTGCTGTCAGCGCTGTATGTCACGGAGCTGCTGTCAGCGCTGTATGTCACGGAGCTGCTGTCAGCGCTGTATGTCACGGAGCTGCTGTCAGCGCTGTATGTCACGGAGCTGCTGTCAGCGCTGTATGTCACGGAGCTGCTGTCAGCGCTGTATGTCACGGAGCTGCTGTCAGCGCTGTATGTCACGGAGCTGCTGTCAGCGCTGTATGTCACGGAGCTGCTGTCAGCGCTGTATGTCACGGAGCTGCTGTCAGCGCTGTATGTCACGGTGCTGATGTCAGTGCTCTGTATTACGGTGCTGCTGTCAGTGCTCTGTATCTCCTGCACCCTCTTGTTTGCCTACCCTGGTCCCTGACCTTCCCTCTCCTCCATTGCCTTCATTAGCTCCATAGTCCTGAATTGTCAGAACAATTTCCCAAATAAAAAAAAAATGCTTGTAGTTATCGATCCCAAATTCACCTCATACATGTATTATGCTATTGTCCAGGTGGTGGGACTACGTGCTACCCCCTAATAATTACCCCGTGGCCGCAAATTCGACCTAAAGGTTTGCGAAATTCGCCTCCCATTGAAGTCAATGGAGCCCGCGGCGAACGGTCGTTTTCGCGAACGTTTGTGTCCGTTCGCGTTTCGCGTTCGCGAAACGTCCCGTCGGAAGTTCGTCCATCACTAGACGTAAGTCTTTTTTTTTTCCACAGTAGTGTGACAATCCCTCCACCTCCAGTCTAACTAATCACTCTCTCACCTTATGGCATGGACCCCAGTGCAAACAGGTGGTCATGCAAGCGGGTATCAAAAGGGTTAACATGGAGCATAAACTTCTCTCACGTCTCCTTAGATCTCAGCAAGAACGCCGGGTCATGGGTAGAAAGAAAAGATCTCAGTGCTCACCGCTTAAGTATAAGATTTCATTTTTGTGTTCAAACACAAACTACTCACATAAAGATGATAAAAACACAGCATGTAAAGCCGACAATCGCGTTAGTTCCGTAGGGCAGCAGAGGGTGACGTCATGTGTAGCTCCTCCCCCGTACGCGTTACGTTCAATCAGAACTTCAATGTCACCGGACTCCTCCCCCCTTCCCTTCGTTAGCAGACGGAGGCACTTGGGCAAGGGGGGAGGAGTCCAGTGACGTCGATGTCCGTGACGTCACCAGATTTCCGATGGAACTCCCTGAAGACCTGGAAGCCGGCGGAGAGGTGAGTACCGATCAAAAGAATTTTGATCGATCAAAAAAATTAATCGAGGAATTAATCTTTAATTTCCACAGCCCTAATTATATATATATATATATATATATATACACACACACACAGTGTATATATGTATGTATGTATGTATGTATGTGTATATATATATATATATATATATATATATATATATATATATATATATATATATATATATATATATATATATATAATGCCCTGAATTTTAGCTGCCAAAAATTAATCGGGCAAAGATAGGGCTTTTTACATTGTGCCAAAAGAAAAAAAAAAGTGCTGATAATGTCTGCCGAAAAACGGCTTTGATCCTGCTGTCATGATTTTACCTGGCTTATGGTGTGTTTTTTATGGGTCTTGTGACTCAAAAAATCACAACCGAGGTGAATTTTTTAATGCTTTCCTGCTGTGTTTTCAATGCATTTCAATGGTGGCAAAATATGCACCAATAATGCAGCAAGCGGGATTTTTAGCGCCGCTTCAAAAAAGGTGCCGATAATGGCTGACAAACTCATATTCATTTAAATTATTTAAATTAATGATATTAATTAAAAAGTCAAATCAAATACAATTTTATATATATATATATATATATATATATAAAAATCTCTCTCTGTATAATTATTTATACATATATATATATATACACACACACACACATTTTAAAACAGTCGATTTCAGCCAAGTAGATCCTGAATTTTCGGGTTCCTAAATTTTTATTTCAGTGCTTTGAAAAAGTATTCATACCACTTGACATTTTACACATTTTGTCATGTTACAACCAAAAACCGCATTATTATACAGGATTTATATAGCAAGTTTTAGTGCTACAACAGTGCAGTGCTTTACAATATAAAAAGGGAGACAATACAGTTATAATACAATTTTGAATTGCTATACAAGTAGTGTCATGTCACAACTGAGTGTAAAAGAGAAGAGGGGCGCCTCTAAGTGTAGCAATATGGTTACATTTAATGAAGGTACAACATTTAGCAACTCTCATGGTTGATAATTAAAAAAGGCATATCTAAGTATGCAGGGATCCGGGGTAAAGCTGTCCACATAGACCTCCCTCCTCACCGCCATTGACATCATCCCTTGCATGCTGCGCTCCACGCCTCGCTTTGAGATCGCTCTACTGCAGGGTAGTCTTCCCGGTCATGGCTGCAGACTGGCAGCGGTGAGAGCCGGCAGTGAGGGGGATGGTCTATGCGGACAGCTTTACCCCGGATCCCTGCATATTAGATGTGCCTTTTTTTAATCATCAACCATGAGAGTTGCTAAATGTTGTACCTTCAGTAACCATATTGCTACACTTAGTGAGTGAGTGACTTATATAGCGCTACCTATGTGAACTGAACTGTCTCAGGGTGCTTTCTTGCCACCAGAGTCCATCTGTGGCTTTTGCATGGTCCTTTTACCCTGTAAGGTCCTGACATGCTTACAAACACATACAACATTGACATACACATATTAAGGCCAATTTTTTTAGACAAGGTCTAATTAACCTACCTGCATGTCTTTGGAGTGTGGGAGGAAACCGGAGTACCCGGAGGAAACCCACGCAGGCACAGGGAGAACATGCAAACTCCAGGCAGATGGTGCCGTGGTCAGGATTTGAACCAGCAACCCTATTGCTGCTAGGTGAAAAGTGCTAACCACTACACCACTGTGCTGCCCTTAGAGACGCCTCTCTTCTCTTTTATACTCTGGAGCTCCTGCTGGATTTTGCTTCTAATCCCCTTGTGGAGGCTTCCAGTTGTGGATGGACATTTTATGGTTGCACGACCTATCACATTGCTATAATCTTTTTATATGGACTATAAATTGAAGGATTTATGAATAAATGGTTGTGGAACGAATCATCTGAGTTTCCATTATTTCTTATGGGGAAATTCACTTTGATATAAGAGTGCTTTGGATTACAAGCATGTTTGTGGAATGAATTATGCTCACAATCCAAGGTTTTTCTGTATATTTTTATGCTGAACTCCACACTGTACAGCAATAACACACATGTGAATTGTCTTATCTGCCAAAGAATTTGTAATTCTGTTCAGGCATCCTTGTAATTAAAGTGGGGTACCCCCTAAAAAAAAAAAATTAAAAAAGTCAGCAGCTACAAATACTGCAGCTGCTGGCTTTTAATAATCGCACACTTACCTGCCCCAGGGTCCAGCGATGCGGGGGAACGAAGCCCCCCCCCTCGCTCCCCGCTCCGCTCGCGGCGCCGTCATGCATACTGTGGGCACCCGGCTGTGGCTTCACAGCCGGGCACCCACTGCGCATGCGTGAGCGGCGCAGGGCGCCGTGATATGCCGTACAGTCACCTGGGACACGTGACAGGTCCCAGGTGAATGTGCGGCGCGAGGGGAAGTGATGTCACCAGCCCGGGCAATGAAGAAGGCAGACTACGAGGGACCCCCTAGCAACCGGTATTTAGAGGTGAGTAAAAAATTTTTTTTTTGCCAATTATTTTTTTTTTTTTTTTTTAAGAATTTTAAGTAGTTTTATTTTTTGGGGGGCAACACCACTTTAATGTACCTCTACCAGACAGTATAGGCAGGAGGGTGAAACCGCTTTCTTTGCAACAGTGTTGCCACAACTGGACAAAAAAAAAAGCAGCAACACGCCGATATCTAATCAGTTTTGCTCACTCTGCTCTCTCCTCCTGTCTGCACATATGCATATAGCACAACTGAATTGGCTCCGAGTGCTGACCCTCTCCATCTACTGTGCAAGGGATGAAAGGCAGCTAATAGCAAGAGCGATTTGGGCACTTATGCTAGCATTATGTAAAAATACATTTTTACAGGGATACAGAACTGTATTGTTTTATTTTTTATTTTTTTTTATAACTACTTGGGAGTTCAGCAAACTAATCAGAAAGTCCAAATAAGACTAAGTCAGAAAACAAGTCTCCTTTTCTTTACGTGACCCATAATGCATCCGGAGATGGCTCCCTGAGAGAGAGTGGATAAACTTTTAAATAACAAAACAGCAAAAAAAAAAAAAAAAAAACTAAATAAATAATAGATCAGTACATCATATAAATGAAAAATGAAGAGCGCTCAGCCGTAGCTCAGCCTACGCAGCAGACATTTCTGGAAGTAAGTCTCATAATTCTCCTCGCAGGCTCGGACACAGTCTAGGAAGTAGTCCTTCTCCGCGATGGCTCGGAGGAGATCCGTCTGCACCAAGCAGATGTCATAGAGCTCCGACGTGGGGGCATTCCTGGACGCCTTCCCTTTACCGTTGTCCAGAAGTACCTGAGACAGGTGGAGAAATGTTACAAAAGTGGAACTAAACTCTTAACCACTTCAATACCGCGCAGATTCCAGCACCCCTCTCCTACATGTATAAAGCATCATTTTTTTTCTCGAAAATTACTAAGAACCCCAAAACATTATATATATATATATATATATATACACATACACACATATATACATACATATATACATACACACACACACACACATATATATATATGTATGTATGTATATACACACACATACATATATATATATATACACACATATAATATATATATATATATATATATATATATATATATATTTTTTTTTTTTTTTTTTTTTTATTATTTTAGCAGAGACCCTAAAGAATAAACAGGTGGTCGTTACAACTTTTTATGCCACATGGTATTTGCGCAGCGATTTTTAAAATCGTTTTTAAAAAAATAAAAAAAATAACACTTTCCTGAATGAAAAAAATAAATATATAAAAAAAAGAGAACAGTAAAGTTAGCCCAATTTTTTTGTATAATGTGACAGAGGATGTTATGCCAAGTAAATAGATACCCAACATGCCACGCTTTAAAATTGCACACACTCGTGGAATAGCGCCAATCTTCGTACTTAAAAATCTCCATAGGCAACACTTTAAATTTTTTTATTTTTTTTTACAGGTTACATGTTTAGAGTGATGCTACATACGCACGACCGTTTTTTTCCATCAGAATAAACACTGATGGTTTTTCGTGTTAGTAGACGTTTGGTGATGATGTTGAATCGAGTTTTTCATTTCACACCTTTCATTTCGCGCTTTTCAGTTCGTTTCTGCACGGCCGTTCGTCAACCAGACATGTTGCAGAATGATGACGTTTTATTTATTATTGGCCTTGGAGTTATGCCATGTACACATGATCGGTTTGTCCATCGGAATAAACTCTGAAGGTTTCTCTGACAGAATTCTGCTCAAGCTGTCTTCCCTACACACGATCACACCAAAGTCCGATCGTTTAGAACGCAGTGACGTACAACACGTACGACGGGACTAGAAAAAGGAAGTTCAATAGCCAGTAGCCAATAGCTGCCCTTGCATAGTTTTTGGTCCGTCAGAACAGCATACAGACGAACGGTTTTCCCGATTGAAATCTTTCCGACGGAACCAATTCCTAACATGTTCTATTTGTAGATCCGTCAGAATAAAAAAAAAAAAAGGCAGCTGAAGCCCACACACGATCGTTATAGCCGATGAAATGATTCCGTCTGACTTTTTTTTTCTGGAAAGTCTGACCGTGTGTACGCGGCATTAGAGAAAGTAATAGGAATAAAAGTGATCAAAACTTTTTTTTTTTTTTTTAAAGGGAAAGTGTAAAAATAAAAAAAGTAAAATAAACAATAACAAAAAATGTATCTCCCCTAGGCTAGAATTATTGCTCTCCCTCCAACGTTCGCGGTGATACCTCACATGTGTGGTTTGAACGTAATTTACATATGCGGGCGCGACCTACGTATGCATTCGCTTCTGTGTGTGAGCACGCGAGATGGGGAGATACATTTTTTGTTATTGTTTATTTTACTTTTTTTATTTTTACACTTTCCCTTTAAAAAAAAAAAAAAAAGTTTTGATCACTTTTATTCCTATTACAAGGGGTGTAACACATCCCTTGTAATAGGAATAGTCTGTGACTGGTCCTCTTTATGAAGAGATGTGGGGTCTAGAAGATAGCGCATGAACAAACTCTAATGCCCCGTACACACGTTTGAAAATTTCAACTGAAAAAGTCAGATCGAAATATGTTGTCGGAAAAATCCGATCGTGTGTGGGCTCTATCGGACTTTTTCTGTCAGAATTTCTGACAGAAAAAGTTTGAGAGCTGGATCTAAAAAATTTGCAACAACAAAATCCGATCTGACTTTTTCCGATCGTGTGTAGAGAATTCCGACGCACAAAGTGATTTGGAGACGAAAGCTATTGGCTACTGACCTCTACGTAGTCCCGTCGTACGTTTTGTATGTCACCTCGTTCCGAGCGATCGGATTTTCCGACAACTTTGTGTGACAGTGTGTATGCAAGACAAGTTTTGTCCAAAATCTGTCGGAAAAAAATCCAACGGATTTTGTGGTCGGAATGTCCAACCTTGTGTATGGGGCATAAGATTTGCTCAGTCCATTATAATGAAGGCTGACCATCCCATTCAGAAATCTCTTTGGAAAGGACATGGTGTGGGGTTCACGGCCCTGATGTCAAATTGGGAGCAGCGACTGTCTATGCAGCTTTTGAGATCCAGTTGCCAGCAATTGGAATGCATGCATGGGGATGGATGCATGGAACACCTGTACAGCCCTGCGTGGGAAAACACAGCCCTCCATTCAGAGGAGATTGTTTTTCCACCAGAAAAATGGAGATACACTTTTAAAACTGATCTCCAGGTTTAGTTTCAGTTTAACTTGTTTGTTAGAACCAAGCTGGCCCAAATGAACGATCTCCCTTACTAACATGTGTGGCCGTTGGGTGTGCTTTATAATCTGTATGTATCTGAGGCTACACAAGTATACAGCCTTGTGTCCCGGGAACGAGAGGCAACCTTCCCGTCTCACACCCTGGAACGAAATAGCGTCGGTCTCAGCGGCACTTAGACATTCTTAGGCAGCTTTGTATTCTATCAATGACCAAAAAGCTTTCTCCGTCTGGCTTCATTAATAGAATACAAAGCTGCCTATGAATGGCTGAGCGTAGCTCAAACCGATGCCATTTTGTTCCAGGTGGGCGTCAGGAAAGTCTCCTCTCGCACCCAGAACACAGTGCTGTATACTTCTGTAGCTTCAGCTAATTCAACACACCCAACGGCCAAACATGTTAATAAAGGAAATAGTTTGTTTTGGCCAGCTTGGCCCGATCAAACAATTTTTTTTAAAAACTGAAGCTAATCCTGGAGATCAGATTTAAACTGTTTTCTTAATGATAGAAAAGCGTTAGCATTGGTAACATTTACTACAGTGCCTTGCGAAAGTATTCGGCCCCCTTGAACTTTTCAACCTTTTGCCACATTTCAGGCTTCAAACATAAAGATATAAAAAAATTTATTTTTTGTGAAGAATCACCAACAAGTGGGACACAATTGTGAAGTGGAATGAAATCTATTGGATTTTTGAAACTTTTTTAACTAATAAAAAAATGAAAAGTGGGGCGTGCAAAATGATTCGGCCCCCTTGCGTTAATACTTTGTAGAGCTACCTTTTGCTGCGATTACAGCTGCAAGTGGCTTGGGGTATGTCTCTATCAGTTTTGCACATCGAGAGACTGAAATTCTTGCCCATTCTTCCTTGCAAAACAGCTCGAGCTCAGTGAGGTTGGATGGAGAGCGTTTGTGAACAGCGGTTTTCAGCTCTTTCCACAGATTCTCGATTGGATTCAGGTCTGGACTTTGACTTGGCCATTCTAACACCTGGATACGTTTATTTGTGAACCATTCCTTTGTAGATTTTGCTGTATGTTTGGGATCATTGTCTTGTTGGTAGATAAATCTCCGTCCCAGTTTCAGGTTTTCATCCAGAATGGTCCTGTATTTGGCTGCATCCATCTTCCCCTCAATTTTAACCATCTTCCCTGTCCCTGCTGAAGAAAAGCAGGCCCAAACCATGATGCTGCCACCACCATGTGTGACAGTGGGGATGGTGTGTTGAGGGTGATGAGCTGTGTTGCTTTTACGCCAAACATATCGTTTTACATTGTGGGCAAAAAGTTGGATTTTGGTTTCATCTGACCAGAGCACCTTCTTCCACATGTTTGGTGTGTCTCCCAGGTGGCTTGTGGCAAACTTTAGACGAGACTTTTTATGGATATCTTTGAGAAATGGCTTTCTTCTTGCCACTCTGATTGTTGTCCTATGGACAGACTCTCCCACCTCAGCTGTAGTTCTCTGCAGTTCATCCAGAGTGATCATGGGCCTCTTGGCTGCATCTCTGATCAGTCTTCTCCTTGTCTGAAAGTTTAGAGGGACGGCCAGGTCTTGGTAGATTTGCAGTGGTCTGATACTCCTTCCATTTCAAAATGATCACTTGCACAGTGCTCCTTGGGATGTTTAAAGCTTGGGAAATCTTTTTGTATCCAAATCCGGCTTTAAACTTCTCCACAACAGTATTACGGCCCTGCCTGGTGTGTTCCTTGGTCTTCATGATGCTCTCTGCGCTTTCAACAGAACCCCGAGACTATCACAGAGCAGGTGCGTTTATACAGAGACTTGATTACACACAGGTGGATTCTATTTATCACCATCAGTCATTTAGGACAACATTGGATCATTCAGAGATCCTCGCTGAACTTCTGGAGTGAGTTTGCTGCACTGAAAGTAAAGGGGCCGAATAATTTTGCACGCACCACTTTTCAGTTTTTTATTTGCTAAAAAAGTTTAAATTACCCAATAGATTTCATTCCATTTCACAATTGTGTCCCACTTGTTGGTGATTCTTCACAAAAAATTAAAATTTTATATCTTTATGTTTGAAGCCTGAAATGTGGCAAAAGGTTGAAAAGTTCAAGGGGGCCGAATACTTTCGCAAGGCACTGTATAATGACTTCCATGGAACTCACCCGGCTATTCACAATTGTATCGGTTTCATCTTCAGTCAGACGGATATTGTCATCTATGATGATATGCAGATTATCGCAGTCATTGGGATCAATCCATAACGGCTTCCCTCCAGAATTTGTAAAGCTGTTTCTTGCCCACCTATTAAAAGAGGATGGAATGTAGTATGTTAAAGCGAACCTGTCCTGATATACAGGGTATCACATAGAAAATGCTAGTTTCCTGACCGTCGTTCTTAAGACCCATACACACACGATCGGACTTTTTGACAACAAACATGCAAATTAGCTGTTTTGGAGCAACATCCGACCGTGTGTACGCTCCATCGGACAAACTTTTTCCATTTTCATCGGACTTTTGTTGGCTGTGCGAACGGACAAACTTTTTGACAACATAAGTCCGATGGAGCAAAGTCCGATCGTGTGTACGCAAAACCATCGGACTTTTGTGCAAGGTACAAACACGCATGCTCAGAACCAATGCAAAAGATCAGACTACAATACAGAAGTTGACCAAAGGTGGCGCTGGAGTAATTGAACGTCCTCTTTTGAAGTGTCATCAGTACGTTGAAACGTCACTACATTCGTGTTTGTTGCCTAAAAAGTCCGATCGTGTGTGTGCAATACAAACTTACAGCCAACGCCCTTTATACAAAAGTCCACGGGAAAGTTTGTACAAAGTCCGACCGTGTATATGAGGCTTTACACTCTGACTTCAGTGCTTTCAAAGTCACTGACCTGGAGCAATCTAAAGGCCCATACTTTTTGACAATGCTAGTTTCCTGACCGTCGTTCTAAAGGCCCATACACACGATCTGACTTTTTGACAACAAACATGCAAATTAGCTGTTTTGGAGCAACATCCGACAAACTTTTTTGGTTTTCATCGGACTTTTGTTGGCTGTGCGAACGGACAAACTTTCTGGCAACAAAAGTCCTATGGAGCAAAGTCTGATCGTGTGTACAGAAAACCATAGGACTTTTGTACAAAGTACAAACACGCATGCTCAGAACCAATGCAAAAGATCAGACAACAATACAGAAGTTGACCAAAGGTGGCAGTAAAGAGCAGAAAAACCACATGATTTGGTGAAAGTTGGCTGAAAAAGTGTGAATGCAATACAAGTTCACAGCCGACGCCCTTTGTACAAAAATCCAAGGGAAAGTTTGTACAAAGTCCTATCGTGTGTATGAGGCTTTAGGATGCTCGTAGACATTAGAGCCAACTATACAGGAATAGGAAGGCCACACCAATGGTTAAAGAGCCCAAAGCGACATTTTATTAAATAATCAAGTGAAAGAAAAAAAATATTTTAGGGATTCAGGCGCTTCCAACCTTAAACCCTTAAACTGAGGCAGTGGCAAGTTTTAGCCCCAAAATTCAACTTCTAATGTTCATCAAATATGATGACTCCGACCCATCCTTTACACACACCGCGATCCTACTACACATCCTAAATGGGCTCTGACATTTGGATAACCAACAGGTTTTTTGGCCTTTTCCAAAACAACAAGTATATCACCAACCCCCTGAGGGCCCCTCCGAGGACTGGGATGCCCCAAACATCGAGAGCGGCCAACTCTATCCTGTATGAAGACGGCTATTATCCACTTGTACCCATGGAAGGTTGAGTGTCTTACCACAACCTCACTGAATACAAGTTACCCCCCCCCCCCCACATAAACCACTACTTTTTGGCAATAATAATAATAATAATAATATGAACATACTATACTCTACCATCTCATCTCTTTTTTTTCCCCAGTGGACACCCTGGGTCATCATGTAGGGTCTTTATCCTGCCCTTCCAGCTTTACCCCCCCGGACCTCTGAGGGTCACCAACACATGAATCTCCTGCCAAATAGATTGCCAGTTACAAAAATTCATGCACTATATTAAATAACTATTATTTCATTTCAGTCAAGTCCAGCCACATTTCAGATTATGCAATACATAAGCCCTGAAGAAGAGGGGAGTGTCTGAACCCCTGAAACGTGTTGGCTTTGTATCAGTTATTTGATAAAGCGTTGCTTTGGAACTCTCGAACTATTGTTGTGGTTCTTCTTCTGTTTCCTGTATAGCTGGATTTTAAGACCGCCCTCCTTTTCGGGGTGCTTTCTGGTATTTGTGAGCAGCCTAAAGCCTCATACATACGATCAGATTTTCGGACGAACGTTCGCCTGTTTTTTGTTGCATGCTAGTCTTATATCGAAAGTGAAGAGGTTACTCAACATACGAAAAATTCTCATATGACAGAATTCAACTTCAGAAGGGATGTAATGTGTTGAATTGTTTTGTATGTGTATTCTTTCATTTCCGAGCATGCGTAGTCTTGCTCTTACGATTTTTTTCGGAGGAAAACTGTACTAATTAACCACTTCAGCCCCGGAAGGATTTACCCCCTTAATGACCAGGCCACTTTTTGCGATACGGCACTGCGTCGTTTTAACTGACAATTGCACGGTCGTGTGACGATGTGCACAATCAAAATTTAAGTCCTTTTTTTCCCCACAAACAGAGCTTTCTTTTGATGCCATTTGATCACCTCTGCGGTTTTTGTTTTTTGGTGCTTTAAACAAAAAAAAAGGCAGACAATTTTGAAAAAAAAAACAATATTTTTTACTTTTTTTCTATAATAAATATCATTTTTTTTTTTTTTTTTTTAAAGAAAGTCTTCATCAGTTTAGGCCAATATGTATTCTTCTACATCTTTTTGGTAAAAAAATATAAAATCAATCGTAATAAGCGTATATTGATTGGTTTGCGTAAAAGTTATAGTGTCTGCAAAATAGGGGATTTATTTACGGCATTTTTATTATTATTATTATTTATTTTTTTTACTAGTAATGGCAGTGATCAGCAATTTTTAGCGGGACTGTGACATTTCGGCGGACATACACTTTTGATGCTTTTTTGGGCCCAGTGACATTATTACAGTGATCAGAGCTAAAAATAGCCACTGATCAATATATAAATGACACTGGCAGGGAAGGAGTTAACACTATGGGGGAGATCAAGGAGTTAAGGGTTCCCTAGGGAGGCGTTTCTAACTGTGGGGGGAGGGGACTGACTGGGAGTAGAGAGAGATCGCTGTTCCTGATCACTAGGAAAAGACGATCACTCTGTACTCCCCTGTCAGAATGGGGATCTGTTTGTTTACATTGACAGATCCCCGTTCTGGCTCTCTGTGGAGTGATCGTGGGTGGCCGGTGGACATCGCGGTTGTCGGCCACGTGCAACGGCCTCGGCAGTGCGCATGCGCACCTGCTATAGCTGTTAAAGGGACCGACGTACAGCTACCGCGATTTGCGCAGTCGAGCCAACCTGGTGCAGTATAGCTGCGGAGGCTGGTGGTCAAGCGGTTAAACGAAAATCCGACGTGTTAATGTACCATTACAATTTTATAGCGTGCACATTCAGTTTTTGTCGTACGAAAATTCGGAATCGGCTGTTGAAGGCACCATGCTAACGACCCGATAATCGGCAGATCGTTCATCAGACAAAATGTAACTTCTGATTTTCCTATCGTGTGTGTGCAGGCCTTAACCAGTTCCCGACCAGCGCACACCGATGTACGTCGGCAAAATGGCACGGGCAGGCATATTGGCGTACAGGTACGTCCATTTTTATATCCTGCCCAGCCATCGCGTGGGCGTTGCCGCTGGGGCGCACTCACGTGCTGGTCGGGACCCCCGTGAGTCCGGTCGTGGGTCCCGCAGACTCGAGGATACCCGCGATCGTCTCACGGGGTGGCTGAATGGGGAGATGCCGTTGTAAACAGCATCTCCCCGTTCTGCCTAGCAACAAGTGACGCTGATCTCTGCTCCATGTGATTGGAGCAGAGATCAGTGTTCACTAACACAAAGCCCAACCCCCCACAGTTAGTAACACACCCCTAGGAACACTTAACCCCTACACTGCCACCCCCTGGTTAACCCATTCACTGCCAGTGTCATTTACACAGGAATCACTGCATTTGTATAGCAGTGATTACTGTATAAATGACCATGGTCCCAAAAATGTGTCAAAAATGTCCGATGTGTCCGCCATAATGTCGCAGTCACAATAAAAATCGCAGATCGCCGACATTACTAGTAAAAAAAAAAAAATTATTAATAAAAATTCCATAAAACTATCCCCTATTTTGTAAATGCTATAACTTTTGCGCAAACCAATCAATAACCGCTTATTGCGATTTTTTTTTTACCAAAAATATGTAGAAGAATACGTATTGGCCTAAACTGAGGGAAAAATTGTCGCTCTATTTTTTTTTATAGCGCAAAAAATAAAAACCGCAAGGGTGATCAAATAACACCAAAGGAAAGCTCTATTTGTGGAAAAAAATTTTGTTTGGGAGCCACGTCGTACGACGGCGCAATTGTCAGTTAAAGCAAAGCAGTGCCAAATCGCAAAAAGTGGTCTGATCTTAAGCCAGCAAAATGGTCCGGTCTGAAAGTGGTTAAAGAAGCCCATAGATAACTCAATTTTATTTCCATCCACCATGTGGGGGTGGGGGGTGGGGGGGGGGGGGGTTGGGGGGATAAGAGGGCTTAGTGGGGCAGGGAGCCTTCCTGGCCGACAAAGCACAAGGATTGTCCATCAAGACATTTTTTCTTCAGTTAAGCTGGCCCATACATGGTTCGAAATTTGGCGGTTGAGCAAGAGCCAGCCAACATTCGATCCATCTATGGGCAGGCTGATGGCACCACTGATCAAATTGGATACAACCAAGCAGTTGGATTTTTTACCCTTTGGCAGTAATTGCATGGAAAAAATCCAACTGGTTGGTTGTACCCAAGTTGATCAGTGGTGCCATCAGCCTGCCCATAGATGAATCAAATGTTGGCTGGCCCCTGCTGAACCGCCAAATTTCGAACCATGTATGGCATAACTGAAGCAAATTGGCTTCATGGAAAAGATGGCCTGTGATAACAATGGATACCAGGGATTGGAAGATCTACCGCCTCCATTTGTACATTAGCTGATAGTCTTGCCCATTGGCCCATAGGCCATCCTATGTCTATGGAGCACTGGTGTCAGTGGAGGCTCGTCCGGGGGGAATAGGAGTCGAATAGATCAGAAAACCTGGTGTATGTGATCACAAACGTTGCCCAAGGTGAGCCAGAAAAGTCTGAGTGGAACTCTCACCCGACCCCGTTCATAGGGGCTCCCTCTTCTCCTTACCAGTCGAAATGGTCCTGAAACCCTCCTATTCCAGACATAGCGTTGAAGTAATCATAAATATTTCTTTCTTTTCCTTTCGTGGACACACGAGTAGTGCCCCGGGTCAGCACCGTCTCCCTTTTATTGCATCGGATTTTCCCTGGAGTGAGCTCCACACTGAGCTAGGGAATGGACCAGACAATGGAAAGTGATAGACACCATCAGATTTAATTCAATGACATATAGTATATAATAGGCCCTCTCCCAAATCTTTATGTACTTACCGGCAGTTCTTGAAGCTGAGGGAACTGTGGGTGTTTTCCAGCTAAAGCAGCATGAACAGATTGGAGAACATTTGGAAGGTCACTGCCGAAGGTCCTCAGTATGATGGAGAATGACCTCCCCTGTTGATGGAGGGTGCTGAGCAGGTGGAAGAAGGACGGCAGGATCCAGTGGTACAACTGTCCATCCTCTCCTCTTTGTGTAAACAGGTCGTCTGCCTTTCCCTGCCACTGTAACAGGTCCATGTGGCGGGTGAAGACCTCCTTAAAGCCCCGTCCTATCTTGGAGTCACTGAAGGAGCCATCACGCCCAAACTGAGTGTAATAATTGATAGCGTCTTGGGATGGAGGTTTCACGGAGGTTTGATCACTTATCCATTCCCATTCACCTAGAACAAAATCAATTTATTAAAAAAAAAACAATGCCACTAATCAGGAGTCATACCTGAACTGGCTACAAAGCATACACCTAATTTCCAATTTACTGTGATGCGCCTAAATGAAAAATAAGATCTGACTGGCTGCTGTGGGCAACCATTTTCTTCTACTCTTCCACATATGGATGATCTGCTACACTAGACCTCAATCATCAATATATCTAATTGGCACACAAAAACCACGGTCTCTCTCGTTTCGTTTTTAAACTGGAACTAGGGGAACAAACAAGGAAAGTTGTCGGACTGATACCAAAAAATGTATCTAATAGTACTTAAAGTGATGCTACACATACAATATTTTACATTGTCCCTTCTATTTCTGTATGTGGATGATTGAACATGGGCGTAGCATAAGGGGTTGCAGGGGTCACAACTGCATCCCCGCCCCTAGCTCCAGGGGGCCCCTGCAGCCTCCCCATCATATTACCATATCCTCCACAAAATCCAGCTAAGATCTGCCCTAGGGCCCCACAGCCACGCTCCAGTACTGGGCTTCTACTTCGCCTTCCATAGTCCACATCCTCTCCCCATTGGCTGGAGAGAAGCTGTGAGCCATTTCCTGAATGGAGAGGAGCACGAGGTGAGAACAGCCCAGGATGGGGAAGTGTCTGTGCTGTTTTCTGGCAACATGGAATGGTAATCGAGCTCAGCGAGGCAAGAGGAGGAGAGTAATAGCTACTAATGACTAATGTCTACAATATGTTGCTAAATGTTGTACCTCCATTAAAGAGGAAGTAAACCCTGATGAGTTTACTTCCTCTTTCATTCCCTGTAAAGGCAAAGCATAATGGACTACTATGCATCGCATAGTAGTCCATTATGTGTCACTTACCTGACACAGGAGCCAGCGAAGTCACCGCTGTCCCCTGTAGTTCCGAGCGTCCATCTTCTTGGTGGGTCTCCGTGGGTCTCGCTGCTCCGGCGCTGTGATTCGCCGGAGCAGCGATGACGTCACTCCCGCGCATGCGCGCGGGAGCCGAGACTCGCGGCATTGCCGTCATCGACGATGCCCCGCTCAGTGCGCCTGCGCGCCGCTGTCTATGGCGCATGCACCGTAGATAGCGGTGCCTGTCTTCGGGCAAATATCTCCTAAACCGTATAGGTTTGGGAGATATTTCTTGGACCTACAGGTAAGCCTTAATCTAGGCTTACCTGTAGGTCAAAGTGGTTTGTAATGCCGCGTACACACGAGCGGACTTTTCAACATCCAAAGTCCGACGGACTGATTCCGTCAGACTATTCGATCGTGTGTGGGCTGCAACGGACTTTTGATTCGCAAAAGTCTGACAGACTTTAGAAATGGAACATGCTTCAAATTTTTCCGACGGAACTCCGCCGGACCCGGTCCCTTCGAAAAATTCGCTCGTGTGTATGCTATTCCGACGGACTAAAACCGACGCTAGGGCAGCTATTGGCTACTGGCTATGAACTTCCTTATTCGAGTCCAGTCGTACGTCATCACGTTCGAATCCGTCGGAGTTTGGTGTGATTGTGTGTGGCCAAGTCCGCTCAGTCGAAAAGTCCGTCAGAATTCTGTCGGAACTCCAGCAGAACTCCGGCAGGACTCCTTCGGAAGTCTGTCGGACATAAGTCCTCTCGTGTGTACGGGGCTTAAGGGTTTACAACCACTTTAAATGTAACCATATTGCTACATTTAGAGTCACCTCTCTTCTCTTTTATACTCAGTTGTGACATGACGCTACTTGTATATCAAGACATCGCTTGTATATCAAAGTCAAAATTTATTAAAAAATGTTGCTTGTCTTGCAAAACGCTCTCAGACCAAGTTACTCTCAAACCAAGGTTTTACTGTATTCTGTAAAGCACTGCAAATTTTGTTGGCACAATAAAAATAAAATCCACCTACCTGTGTTGCCTATCCGCCCCCAGGTAACAGTGCTCATGTAGGAATTAAGCGCTTCCCTAAGCCCTTGCCCGGTGGCGGTATCAGATACCAGGATGGTGTTATTCAGATCTAGATGAAGAATTAACTTCCTCCTCTTCTGCTGAAGAGCCGGGATTAGCGGCTGTACGGTGTCACCCGCGTCGTTACCTTCCTCTTCTCTATTGCTAGACTCATAGCTGTTGGCGCCATCCATGACTGAACCTTACCAAAATTTTCTTAAGTCTTTTATTAATTCTCTAATTCAAATAAACAAAAAAACTTCGGCAAAGGAAAAATATTTGTAGCTACTTACTTCCCTTTTTTTTTTTTTTTTAAACTTCTCAGCTTAACAAAAAAAAAAAAAAATAGGTTTTCCAATAGTAAAAAAAATCCAAATTTTTTTACAAAATAAAATAATAAATAAATAAAAATAAATAAGGATTCTAAATATTACACCCAAAAGAGCGTTCTGTGTTTTTTTTTTTTTTTCCCCGTACAATAGGTATATAAAACGTGAGCGACCTTTTATCTGTCACACTGGGATCTGACACAGTCAGAGCTGGACTTTGTAATGCAAAGCCGCGGAGGCTCTCCGACGCTTGTTTTCTGGGTATGGAGACGCCGAGGATTTAACCTGCGTGGTTTGCGAGTTTTAATCCCGTTCTGGATACAAAAAAAAATGGTAGTATTGAAAAGCTAATCTGACACGGAGTGCATTATTACCGCTGGAAGCTGGCAGCGAGCCACCGATGCTATGACTACACGGTGTTTGCTCTGCGCCGAGTGGAATGTAAGCACTGCCTGGGTGATTTTCCTCCTAAACCTCAGAGTCTTTCGATTTCCAAGCTTGGCTTGAACAAACACGTGGCTGCAAATTGCTCCGGGTGAAGGAAAGGGATGCTTTAATTTTTAATTCTATTGAACACTTGGATGTTGGACTTTAAAGCAGTTTCCGAATCTAATACCCGACCTGGAAAAAAAGAGAAGAGGGGAAAAAACAGGATTCAGTTTAAGGTCAGCCTAACAGATGCTTAAGATGGTAGACATTTGTGTACATGACAATGGCATTTACTACACACAGCTGAAGTCTTTTTTTTTATGTTGCTTTCCAGCTAGGGTTGCCACCTTTCCTTCAAGCCAAACCCAAACACTTTAGAGGCGCAAAGCAAATGGGAGCACACAGGAGCCCCGGGGGGGGGGGGGGGAAGCAGAAGGAAGAAGAAGCTGGACAGGAAGGGCAGCGGAGGCTGCGTTTACTAGAACCGATCTCCTGTATTTTACTTCTCCGGCAGCTGAATGCCGGCAGGAGGGAGAGGTGGAGAAGCCGACATTCAGCTGCTGCTAAAAGTAAAATACAGAGAGATTGGTTCTAGTAAATGTGTGACAGGGAGGCGCAACAGGCCCCCCTGAAGCTACACCCACTCCTGACTGAATGATGTGTCCGGGTTTCAGGCTAATACCACCAACATCCTCTGCAAGGGATACGCGAGGATGAAAAGCCAGAAAATGGAGGTGAGGGCTGTGTTTACTAGAACCGATCTCCTGTATTTTACTCCTGCAGCAGCTGAATGCCGGCAGGAGGGAGAGGTGGAGAAGCCGGATTTCAGCTGCTGCAAAAGTAAAATACAGAGAGATTGGTTCTAGTAAATGTGTGACAGGGAGGTGCAACAGGCCCCCCTGAAGCTACACCCACTCCTAACTGAATGATGTGTCCGGGTTTCAGGCCAATACCACCAACATCCTCCGCAAGGGATACGAGAGGATGAAAAGCCAGAAAATGGGGGCAAGGGGAGGGGGACCAGGAGAAGAGGGTAACCCAGTGATCTTCCTTTCCATCATCCACTGAAAGGTACTGAGTACCCCAACACTATCCATCCCTCAACCACAGTCTGGTTTGAAAAATGTGTCCGGGTTTCAGGCCAATACCACCAACATCCTCTGCCAGAGATACGAGAGGATGAAAAGCCAGAAAATGGGGGCAAGGGGAGGGGGACCAGGAGAGGAGGGTAACCCAATAATCTTCCTTCCCATCATCCACTGAAAGGTACTGAGTACCCCAACATTACCCATCCCTCAACCATAGTCTGGTTTGTAAAATGTGTCCGGGTTTCAGGCCAATACCACCAACATCCTCTGCAAGTGATATGTGAGGATGAAAAGCCAGAAAATGGAGATGAGGGCTGTGTTTACTAGAACCGATCTCCTGTATTTTACTCCTGCAGCAGCTGAATGCCGGCAGGAGGGAGAGGTAGAGAAGCCGCAATTCAGCTGCTGCAAAAGTAAAATACAGAGAGATTGGTTCTAGTAAATGTGTGACAGGGAGGTGCAACAGGCCCCCCTGAAGCTACACCCACTCATGACTGAATGATGTGTCCGGGTTTCAGGCCAATACCACCAACATCCTCCGCAAGGGATACGAGAGGATGAAAAGCCAGAAAATGGGGGCAAGGGGAGGGGGACCAGGAGAAGAGGGTAACCCAGTGATCTTCCTTTCCATCATCCACTGAAAGGTACTGAGTACCCCAACACTACCCATCCCTCAACCACAGTCTGGTTTGAAAAATGTGTCCGGGTTTCAGGCCAATACCACCAACATCCTCTGCCAGAGATACAAGAGGATGAAAAGCCAGAAAATGGGGGCAAGGGGAGGGGGACCAGGAGAGGAGGGTAACCCAATAATCTTCCTTCCCATCATCCACTGAAAGGTACTGAGTACCCCAACACTACCCCTCCCTCAACCACAGTCTGGTTTGAAAAATGTGTCCGGGTTTCAGGCCAATACCACCAACATCCTCTGCCAGAGATACAAGAGGATGAAAAGCCAGAAAATGGGGGCAAGGGGAGGGGGACCAGGAGAAGAGGGTAACCCAGTGATCTTCCTTTCCATCATCCACTGAAAGGTACTGAGTACCCCAACACTACCCATCCCTCAACCACAGTCTGGTTTGAAAAATGTGTCCGGGTTTCAGGCCAATACCACCAACATCCTCTGCCAGAGATACAAGAGGATGAAAAGCCAGAAAATGGGGGCAAGGGGAGGGGGACCAGGAGAAGAGGGTAACCCAGCGATCTTCCTTTCCATCATCCACTGAAAGGTACTGAGTACCCCAACACTACCCATCCCTCAACCACAGGCTGGTTTGAATAATGTGTCCAGGTTTCAGGCCAATACAACCAGCATCCTCTGCAAGGGATACGCGAGGATGAAAAGCCATAAAATGGAGGTGAGGGCTGCGTTTACTAGAACCGATCTCCTGTATTTTACTTATGCAGCAGCTGAATTCCGGCAGGAGGGAGAGGTGGAGAAGCCGACATTCAGCTGCTGCAAAAGTAAAATACAGAGAGATTGGTTCTAGTAAATATTCTAGTAAATTTGTGACAGGGAGGCGCAACAGGCTCCCCTGAAGCTACACCCACTCCTGACTGAATGAAGTGCCTGGGTTTCAGGCCAATACCACCAACATCCTCTGCCAGAGATAGGAGAGGATGAAAAGCCAGAAAATGGAGGTGAGGGGAGGGGGACCAGGAGAAGAGGGTAACCCAATGATCTTCCTTCCCATCATCCACTGAAAGCTATTGAGTACCCCAACACTACCCATCCCTCAACCACAGTCTGGTTTGAAAAATGTGTCCAGGTTTCAGGCCAATACCACCAACATCCTCTGCCCGAGACACGCGAGGATGAAAAGCCAGAAAATGGGGGCAAGGGGAGGGGGACCAGGAGAGGAGGGTAACCCAATAATCTTCCTTCCCATCATCCACTGAAAGGTACTGAGTACCCCAACACTACCCCTCCCTCAACCACAGTCTGGTTTGAAAAATGTGTCCGGGTTTCAGGCCAATACCACCAACATCCTCTGCCAGAGATACAAGAGGATGAAAAGCCAGAAAATGGGGGCAAGGGGAGGGGGACCAGGAGAAGAGGGTAACCCAGTGATCTTCCTTTCCATCATCCACTGAAAGGTACTGAGTACCCCAACACTACCCATCCCTCAACCACAGTCTGGTTTGAAAAATGTGTCCGGGTTTCAGGCCAATACCACCAACATCCTCTGCCAGAGATACAAGAGGATGAAAAGCCAGAAAATGGGGGCAAGGGGAGGGGGACCAGGAGAAGAGGGTAACCCAGCGATCTTCCTTTCCATCATCCACTGAAAGGTACTGAGTACCCCAACACTACCCATCCCTCAACCACAGGCTGGTTTGAATAATGTGTCCAGGTTTCAGGCCAATACAACCAGCATCCTCTGCAAGGGATACGCGAGGATGAAAAGCCATAAAATGGAGGTGAGGGCTGCGTTTACTAGAACCGATCTCCTGTATTTTACTTATGCAGCAGCTGAATTCCGGCAGGAGGGAGAGGTGGAGAAGCCGACATTCAGCTGCTGCAAAAGTAAAATACAGAGAGATTGGTTCTAGTAAATATTCTAGTAAATTTGTGACAGGGAGGCGCAACAGGCTCCCCTGAAGCTACACCCACTCCTGACTGAATGAAGTGCCTGGGTTTCAGGCCAATACCACCAACATCCTCTGCCAGAGATAGGAGAGGATGAAAAGCCAGAAAATGGAGGTGAGGGGAGGGGGACCAGGAGAAGAGGGTAACCCAATGATCTTCCTTCCCATCATCCACTGAAAGCTATTGAGTACCCCAACACTACCCATCCCTCAACCACAGTCTGGTTTGAAAAATGTGTCCAGGTTTCAGGCCAATACCACCAACATCCTCTGCCCGAGACACGCGAGGATGAAAAGCCAGAAAATAGGGGTGAGGGGAGGGGGACCAGGAGAGGAGGGTAACCCAACAATCTTCCTTCCCATCATCCACTGAAAGGTATTGAGTTCCCCAACACTACCCATCCCTCAACCACAGTCTGGTTTGAATAATGTGTCCGGGTTTCAGGCCAATACAACCAGCATCCTCTGCAAGGGATAGGTGAGGATGAAAAGCTATAAAATGGAGGTGAGGGGAGGGGGATCAGGAGAGGAGGGTAACCCAATGATCTTCCTTCCCATCATCCACTGAATGGTACTGAGTACCCCAACACTACCCATCCCTCAACCACAGTCTGGTGTTTGGGTTTCAGGTCAATACCACCAACATGCTCTGCGAGTGATACGTGGGGATGAAAAGCCAGAAAATGGGGGTGAGAGGATGGGGACCAGGAGAGGAGGGTAACCCAACGATCTTCCTTCCCATAATCCACAAAATCAGTGATTCTCAACCAGGGTTCCTCCAGAGGTTGCTAGGGGTTCCTTCAGCATTGGGCAATCTCTGTCTCTAGGATAAGTTCCCACTGATACCACTGATCTTTTTAGCTATCTGTAAGGAGGTAATTCTTCCCAATGACCACAAGTGTAAGGACCATTCTTCCCACTGACCATCACACTAATGTATCACGAGTTGTAGATTTCTAATTATTAGTAGGGGTTCCCCGAGACCGGAGAACTATTTCAAGGGTTCCTCTGTGTTGAAAATGTTGAGAAAGGCTGCACTAAATGGTACCGAGTACCCCAACACTACCCATCACTCAACCACAGTCTGGTCTCAATAATGTGTCTGGGTTTCAGGGGGGAATGAAACCCAGACACGCGATTCAAAACCTGAAAATGTTCAGATGAATCCTGGACAGTCGGCAACCCTATTTCCAGCTCTTACCTTTTATGTACCGTATATACTCGAGTATAAGCCGAGATTTTCAGCCTCTTTTTTGAGGCTGAAAGTGCCCCCCTCGGCTTATACTCGAGTCATCGCTGTCTGCCCGCTCGATCAGCGTGTCGAGCAGACAGACAGCGGCCATTCTAGAATTCAAAAGCCGCGCCTCCGGCTCCGCCTTCGCCTGTGATAGGCGGAACACTGAATTTCCCAGCAGCCTGTGTTCCGCCTATCACGGGCATCGTCTCATCCTCGTACTACGGACGAGGATGAGACGATGCCCGTGATAGGCGGAACACAGGCTGCTGGGAAATTGAGTGTTCCGCCTATCACGGACATCCGATAGGCGGAACAGCAGTCAGTGGGAAATTGAGTGTTCCGCCTATCACCGACGGAGGCGCGGCTTTTGAATCCTAGAATGGCCGCCGACGAAGAGCTGAAGGACGGAGGCTCGGCTCGGGACGGGACGGGCCGGGCCGGGACGGGCCGGGCCGGGACGCAGGCTGGACGGGACGCAGGCTGGACGGGACGCAGGCTGGACGGACACAGGCAGGCTGGACACAGGTAGGCTGCACGGACACACACACACACACACACACACACACACACACACACAGATGCATGGACACACACACACACACACACGGATGCATGGACACACACACAGGGATGGATGGACCCACAGGGATGGACGGACACACAGGGATGGACAGGCATGTCTCACCCTCGGCTTATACACGAGTCAATAATTTTTTCCAGTTTTTTGGGGGTAAATTGGGGGCCTCGGCTTATATTCGGGTCGGCCTATACTCGAGTATATACGGTATTATAAAGTATTATTTTTTTGTGCAACTTTTAGGCTCCATGCACACTGGAGCTGATAAACTGCAGTTTATTGGAGTTTGGGCGTTTTTTGTAAAAGCCCATAAACTCCACTCTATGTTAGCCTATGTGTCCATGCACACATGGACGTTTTTCAGCTTTAATGAGCAGTGGAGTTTATGGGCTTTTTTCTGAACGCCAGAAATTCACGTTCAGGCTCCATGCACACTGAAGCTCAAAAAAGCTATTTCTGGACGCCAGATTTCTGGCAGAAAACGCTGGTTGAAAAACCTGCTTTTAACAGCGTTTTATACTAGCGTTAATGAGCGTTAATGAGCGTTTTACAGCGTTAGCGTTAATGGGCGTTTTTTATAAAAATACACAGAGGACACTCCAAAAATCCCACAATGCATTGAAAAATAGAATGCCGAACACTAATGAACGAGCGTTAATGAGCGTTAATGAGCGTTTGTCGTTTTTTGCCGCTGAAAAACGGCACTTTGAACGCGAATTTCTGGCGTTCAGAAAAAAGCCCATAAACTCCACTGCTCATTAAAGCTGAAAAACGTCCATGTGTGCATGGACACATAGGCTAACATAGAGTGGAGTTTATGGGCTTTTACAAAAAACGCCCAAACGCCAATAAACTGCAGTTTATCAGCTTCAGTGTGCATGGAGCCTCAAAGTGCCGTTTTTCAGCGCCAAAAAACGACAAACGCCGATAAACGCTCATAAACGCTTGTAAACGCTCGTTCATTAGTGTTCGCCATTCTATTTTTCAATGCATTGTGGGATTTTTGGAGTGTCCTCTGTGTATTTTTATAAAAAATGGCCATTAACGCTAACGCTGTAAAACGCTCATAAACGCTAGTATAAAACGCTGTTAAAAGCAGGTTTTTAAACCAGCGTTTTGTGCCAGCAATCTGGCGTCCAGAAATAGCTTTTTTGAGCTTCAGTGTGCATGGAGCCATATGGTTCGGAGATTTTTGACCCAGTTGTAAAACTTTACCTATAACAGTTCGGTAACAAATGAAAGAACATAGATTCAACATTAATAATTATTGCTACTAAAATTAGTGTTTGCTGTAAATTGCCTCCAGCGGTGCTCCCGTTTCCTCTTGCTGGAGGCTGCCATTTTTCTGAAGCCCCGGAGCAGTCAATCCCCCTCTCGTTGGTCTCAAAAACTATATGTCACTTTGTTCATATAAAATATGTACATTTCCAGCCTTGATTGTACATCTTGGCTCAAAACTCCCCTCAAACGCCTATGCACATGATATAATAGACAGCACATTGTGCTGTTCACACTTAGCATCGCGTTGCTTAAAAATTGAAGCCTCATGTCAAGTCAGAAGGCGTTTGAAGCCTTTCAACACCTCCCATTCAAGTCTATGGTAACGCTCCGCCAACGCTCTGGCAGGCGTTTTCAGTGCGGTCTTGGTGCGGTGCATTCAAATTTGTTTATTTCTGTCACTTTCAATTGTTGAGCAGTTTTAACGCCCCCCAACACTCATCAAACGCTACTAAACCCAGACATCCCAACCCTAAAAAACTAATTTGAGGAAGGTGGCGCTCCGCGTCCACATTCCACAGCCCCCCGACGGCAAAAACATTTTTAAATCACGTTTTCAATATTTTTTCAGAGTGTTTCTGAGGAACGGGGTGGGGTGGGGGGGCATGTGGCAGTGGATGGTGTCAGTAGTTTTTTATTTTTACATATTTATTTTTTTTAATTTTTATTTTTTAAAAAAAATGTTCACAATAGTTTTTGGGGGGAGGGGGGTTGGGGCAGTGGACAGTGTTGGTAGGGCAGGGGAGAGTTTGCAGAATGCAGTGCGAACTGTGTGTCTGAACAGCCATGCGATCTGATTCCAGTGCGGACCAAAAAAAAAGTGTTCTTTACCATTTTGGTGGTGCAAATGCGATGCGACTTCAGCCATACAAACTGTACGGCTGAATTCACATCGCACAGGAATTGCGAGTGATGTGCCCAGGAATGCGGAGCAAGTGACATGCGATGTCTGCAATCGCATAGGTGTGATCCGGGCCTAAAAGCCAGCCATAGAAGGATCGAAATTTGGCTGGTTCAGCAAGAACCGGATGAATTTTGATTGGTCTATGGGCAGGCTGGTTGTACTGAAGTCAGTCCATTGATTGATTTCAGTACAACCCACCTGTCGGTGTTTTCTTTATTTTTTTTTTGCCCGACCACCACCAGCAGCTATTGCCACCAGTAGTACCCATTGTGTTCTGACAGTGGGGTAGGCTTTCCACTGACAGAACACAATAGCGCTGTGGGAGGGCCCCCCCCCCCCCCCCCCTTCAACACAGTCAGAATCTAGCACTTTTCCTTCCTTGAACCCGTGGTTCAAGGAAAGAAAATTGCTTAATATGTGTTTCCATAGGACAGTCTGTGTCATTCCTGTTGCTTCCTTCCCCCTTCAGCAACAGTAAATCTTAAAGCTGTCAGCAGATTGGCCTCTAGTGGCTCTGATTTAATCACAGGGCCGAGAATAGAGAGCAACTGAGCATGTGCAAACCAGGGTGGGAAAGTGTATTAGTGAATTTTAGACAGGTTGGCCACTATTGTTAATGGAGTTTTTTGACTAAAGTTCTATTTTACCGTAGATCCAAACCCAATTGCTAAGGGCTCATTCACGTGCGCTTTACTCTCTGAAGAGCAATCCGCATTCGGATCGTTCTTCACAAAGCATTTGGCAGGCGGTGAGGAGGCAATATCACACCTCCTCACTGCCCGTCAAATGCTCTCTGAAGAGCAATCTGAACATGGATAGCTCTTCAGAAAGCAAAGCTTGTGTGAATGAGCCCTTATTATGCACTGCATTGCAAGCAGTCTCTCAGGGCACTTAGAGTGACCCCATTCACTTGAATCGGTCGTGTTCAGTGGTCATAGCATCAGGGAAGGAGAATTCCTGCCGCATCCACGAAGCAAGGCATTGTGGACATCGTTGGTCGATGCCTCTGAAGCTAAAGGAGGGGTAACAGTTAGGGAGCAGTAAAAGGGCGGCTCAACCACTGGGTTTTACTGCTTCCCCAACCACTGCTGTGAACGACCTCTAAAAATCAAAACATTTTTTAAATCTGAAGATTTAACCTCTTCCCACAAGGTCTGGTCGGCTACCGATCATTATTAATATTATTATACAAGAATTATATAGCGCCAACAGTTTATGCAGCGCTTTGCAATGTATGGGGGGGGGGGTGGGATTATTACGAGAGACCACGAGCTGTGGTTGACAGCTCGGTTACTGTGCTGGGGTCAGGGCCGTCTTTAAGGCAGGGCAAAAGGGGCAGCTGCCCTGGGCCCTGTCATTGTTGTGGGGCCCAAAATAGTTGCCTTATACTTGCCAACTATTCAGGTGTAAATTCCCTTGTCCCTTGAAGTTTTAGTCCTGTTCTGTGTCCCAATATCTCAGTGTGAAGTGCTGCTACTAATGCTGCCCAGCTCTTCCCTATTGTTGTGTGCAGATGACTCACCTGCAGACCCTGTGTTTACGTGTAAATAACCGGCATTCATATGTAAATAGTGGCGACAATACTAAGTAAATAGTTGCGGCCGGCAGCATTGATATATAAATAAAAGCAGCATGCGCATGTATATCATGTCCCACTGCTGTGAGATGATGTGCTGTAACCTCTAGCAACTAATCAGTGAGCCGTAATGTGTGCTGTAACCTCTAGCAACCAGTCAGTAAGCAGTAATGAAATGCTGTAACTGCTGGCAACCAATTGCAACTGCTGCCTGATCTGATACAGAAAACTGATTTTAAGTCTAGCTGCTATTTATTGTATGTCTCAGAGCAGGTGGAGAGGGAAATGGCATGGGGGGCGCAAGAAAATTTTTGCCCGGGGTCCAATCAATATTAAAGACGGCCCTGGCTGGGGGCGTGGCGTGAGCGCGTTCAGACACATATGTGTGAAGTGCCAGCTTTGAACCCCAACCTCTTTGCTGCCATACCTACATGTTACATTGACAGCAAGAGGTTAAAGCTGAAGTATGGCCCAAAACTATTTTGTACTAGAGTTTCACCGATATCGGTATCGATACTCGTGAAAATGCTCCAATACCCAAAACTGATACCTTCTGGCTCGGCTCTTTCAGCTGTCAGCGGGATTTCCCTACTAACAGCTGAAATGTAAATAAAAGAATGCTGGCAATTATTGGTTGTTAAGGTGCGGAGGTTCCCCTCCATGCCTTCTCACCACACCCCCACCCCCCGTGCCAGCTGTCACCCTTTTGTCCTGGCCCAGCTCTGCAAACTCAGTGGGGGGGGTTGGAAGTAGAGCGGGGACTCCAAAATTCTGTGTACTAACAATCTAATCCCCCGCTGTGCAGCTATTTTTTTTAAAAAAGCTTCTCCGGGTCCCCTATGTTCAGTGGGTGCCGGGGGGGGGGGGGGGCAGAAATCTGACTATTTAACCACTTTTGGGTTAGGCGGGTTAAGCCACAGCAGTGCTCCACACAATTACATCAAAGCCCCCCCCCCCCGCCCTCACTTACCCCCCCTACCCCCTACTTCCCCTGACCCTGCTCTCACTTACCACCCTACTCTCCTTGACTTACCACCCCCCGTACTCACTTGGCCCCCTACTCCCTCGCCTCATGGCAGTCATTCTCTACTAAAGTTCTAAGGAACCCTAGAAGTTCTCCAGAAGATTGCTAGGGGTTCCTTGAGCTGTGGCTAATTGACCTCCCATCTAATGGTGCCTAAATGGTTACAGGACCAGTGCCACATGGCAAAGCCAGCAGCATGACACCAGTGATGTTATTAGATGTCTGTAAGGGTGGCATTCTTCCTACAAATCCACCAATGAAAGGAACATTCTTCCCACTGACCTCCAAGCTAAGGAGGATTCTTCCCACTGACCCCCAATCTAAGGAGGATTCTTCCCAGTGACCACCAATGTAAGGAGGATTCTTTCCACTGACCCCCAATCTAAGGAGGATTCTTCCCACTGATCACCAACGTAAGGCGCATTCCTCCAACTGACCCTCGAATGTAAGGGGTATTCTTCCCACTGATCACCAAGGTAAGGGGCATTCTGCTCACCAATTTTTAACGGGAATTCTGCCCACTGACCACCAAAATAAGGGGCATTCTTCTTTCTGTCCTCCAATCTAAGGAGCATTCTTCCCACTGACCTCCAATGTAAGGGACATTCTGCCCACTGACCACCAATGTAAGGGACATTCTGCCCACTGACCACCAATGTAAGGGACATTCTTCCCACTGACCACCAATGTAAGGAGGATTCTTCCCACTGACCCTAATCTAAGGAGGATTCTTCCCACTGATCACCAATGTAAGGCGCATTCCTCCAACTGACCCTCGAATGTAAGGGGTATTCTTCCCACTGATCACCAAGGTAAGGGGCATTCTGCCCACCAATTTTTAACGGGAATTCTGCCCACTGACCACCAAAATAAGGGGCATTCTTCTTTCTGTCCTCCAATCTAAGGAGCATTCTTCCCACTGACCTCCAATGTAAGGGACATTCTGCCCACTGACCACCAATGTAAGGGACATTCTGCCCACTGACCACCAATGTAAGGGACATTCTTCCCACTGACCACCAATGTAAGGAGGATTCTTCCCACTGACCCTAATCTAAGGAGGATTCTTCCCACTGATCACCAATGTAAGGCGCATTCCTCCAACTGACCCTCGAATGTAAGGGGTATTCTTCCCACTGATCACCAAGGTAAGGGGCATTCTGCCCACCAATTTTTAACGGGAATTCTGCCCACTGACCACCAAAATAAGGGGCATTCTTCTTTCTGACCTGCAATCTAAGGAGCATTCTTCCCACTGATCACCAATGTAAGGAGCATTCTGCCCACTGACTGCCAATGTAAGGAACATTCTGCCGACTGATCACCAATGTAAGGAACATTCTGCCCACTGATCACCAATGTAAGGAACATTCTGCCCACTGACCGCCAATGTAAGGGACATTCTGCCCACTGACCACCAATGCAAAAGGTATTTTTCCCACTGACCACCAATGTAAGGGGTATTCTTCCTTCTGACCTCCAATCGAAGGAGGATTCTTCCCACTGACCACCAATAAATTGGTGTTAGCAGAGGTTGCCCAAGACCTGAACTGTTTTAGGGGTTCCTCTGGGGCTAAAAGGTTGATGAGAAAGTCTGGTCTACGGTATCGGCCATCCTTGGTACTTGTAGTTCCAGTGTACCCGGCGTTCGGGACAAACACAGATATAAAAGGTTAATAATACACAAAAACAAACAACACAAGCAACGAATAAACAGGAGCAGACCACTCAGTTGTTTTCTGCGGTCACTCTTCGGTTTTCTACGCATTCATGGGATAGGCAGTAAATACGTCACCTGGAGCTCGGAGGGACAAGTCGGAGAGATGGGCAAGTCGGAGGGCATTCATGTGCAAATTACAATCCAAGACACATATTTACTGCCTATAGGATAATGCATAGATGCAGCATGAGGCATGCTGGCCCTTGTAAGTTCCTCAGGGAAGACACAGACCTAGGTCAGTGGCAGTGGAGGGGTTAACAGTCCAGACAATGAGAAGGACTCCTGATCCCTGCACAGACAATCCCTCCCCGCTGCCCCTCACCCACACACCCAGCAGATGACATGTGCAGCCTCCATTTCCGGGATCTCTGCAGGAAGCGCTCACTTCCTTCTCCCTCTCCCTCCTCCTCCTCCTCACAACCAGCTTTATTGACACATAGAGGAACAGTGTGCTGAGTGTCAGCAGGGGGAGGATTTGTGGAAAAATACATAATCGCACAGCACAGCGTATTCAAAATCTGCCCCCCGCAGCAGGATTGGTTTACATGAGCGTTAGCGGCAGGCGTTTAATAAGAACGCTTGCAAAATTACTGTACTTACAAGCTGAAGCCCGGGTTGCAGGAAAGAAAATTGCTCAATTTCCCCATCAACATAGACAATGTTGATGAGAGTATTCCCCCCCCCCCCCCTTTGTGTCCTGCCAATGGGGAGCCTTCCTTTCCTGTAGAACACAATGATTACTGCTGGTGGCTACAGCTGCCAGAAGAGATAGCATGCAAAAAATCCAACAGGCTCAGTACAACCAGCCTGCCCATAGATGGATCGAATCTTGGCCAGTCCCTGCTGAACTGGACAAGATTAGATCCATCCATGGCCGGCATTACCCACATCTTCAATCTTTCCATCTACACCGGAACCTTCCCCTCTCCTCTCAAACATGCACTGGTTACCCTCATACTTACAAAACCTTTACTGACCCCCATCTGTTTGATCAACTTAAAGTGGAAGTAAACCCACCTGTCATTTCCAGCCAAGGAAGCTGCCATCTTGGCCTCTGTTTAATCTACAACTGCCATGATCCAGCACATGTGATCAGTTAAGACACCAGCCATTGGATGGTTTGACAGCTTGGTTGAAAGCACAACCAATGGGAGTGTCACATTTCCGGCATGTGCCAGAAATGTAACTGTTGTATGGATGGGTTTACTTACGCTTTAAGACTCTCTGCTATTTACCTCCAAATTTCTCGATCGCCTTGCCCACAACCACCAGTTGCTATCTCACTGATACCAACCTTCTTGACCCCTACAGTCTGGCTTCCGCCCCGCAACATTCCACTGAAACCGTCCTACTAAAACTCACTGACAACCTACTAACCGCTACACCCAACAGCCATTACTGCATACTTATACTCTTAAGCCCCGTACACGCAATTGGATTTTCCAACGGGAAATATGTGGTGACAGGTTGTTGTCGGTAAATCTGACCATTTGTACGCTCCATCGGACAATTGTTTTCGGACTTTCCGGCAAAAAATGTTGGATGGCAGGTTTTCAAATTTTCCACAGACAAATGTGTGTAGTTGGATTTTCCAGGCGTGTGTACACAAGTCCGTTGGACAAAAGTCCAAAGTACAAACACGCATGCTTGGAAGCAAGGACGAGACGGAAGCGGTCGGTCTTGTAAACTAGCGTTCGTAATGGAGAATTAACATTTGTGACGCGGCAAATTATGAAATCTCCAAATGCAGCGCACAATTCTCTTCTTCTATAATGGGATAATAATGAAGCTGCTTTGCTGGTGATACTGATGGAGTTATTGCAAATGAATTTTCAAAGGCTTTTTTTTGTAATATCAAGAATAATATTATTATGCTTTTTTTATGCTTTTTTTTTAATTATTTTTTTTTATTTGGGCAAGTTACCACAACACCATTATCCCGTCGCTTTTAAGATCAAAGATACAACTTTGTTGGTGTCCCTTGTCAATTTTACATTGTATTTTTTTAAATGTAACTGCCGACTCCCCAACTGTCATTTGAAGTAAAACACATGGGCAGCACAGTGGTGTAAGGGTGGCACAGTGGTGTAGTGGTTAGCACTCTCACCTAGCAGTAAGAAGGGTCACTGGTTCAAATCTCAACCACGACACTACCTGCCTGGAGTTTGCATGTTCTCCCTGTGCCTGCGTGGGTTTCCTCCGGGTACTCTGGTTTCCTCCCACACTCCAAAGACATGCAGGTAGGTTAATTGGCCTCTGTCCAAAATTGGCCCTAGTATATGAATGGGGACCTTGGATTGTGGGGACCAATGTGAGTGTGCAATTTACAGGGATAGGGACAATTGTAGACACTCACTCAGGTTGAACTGTATGGACTGGTGTCTTTATTCAACCTAACTAACTATGAAACATCGGCAAGTATTATTCTACACAATTTTTTTTTATTTGCATTAAAAAAATTAAAAAAATAAAATTAGACATGCTATCTTCCAATAGAACTTAAAGTAACCTAAAAGTACATTCTATGCATCCAAAAATCTAGAAAATATACCAAATCAAATCATTATTCAACCAAAGAAATAATGTCAAAGCAATAACTCCAAGGCCAATAATACACGTTATCTCCTCCGATTCCACAACATGGCTGGTTGACGAACAGCCATTCAGAAACAAACTGAAAAGTGCAAAATGAAAAGCGAATCATCAACACCCTCCAAACTTCTACTAACACGAAATTAGCAGAAGGAGCCCAAAGGGTGGCACTAAAGAGCTGAAAAAACACGTAGTATGTCTAGTACGTCACTATGTTAGTAATTGTTGGACAACAATTGTGTGACCGTGTGTATGCAAGACAAGTTTGGGCCAACGCCCTTCGGACAAAAGTCCACGGTTTTGTTGGCCAACAATCTGATTGTGTGTACAAAGCATTAGACCTTTCCACTGCCTTTGATACAGTTGGCTACCTACTCTTCCTCAATAACCTCCACTCCCTTGCAGGGCCGGATTAATAGCATCATGCGCTTGGTGCTGAGGATTTTGGTGGGCCTTTTATTGGGCACCCTTCTGCTTTCCAAGAGCCTGTGCTGGCATGCGCCCAAACTCAAAAGTGTGCAGCCACACAGGCATAACACTAGGGAAGCCTGGCATTTGACTTGCCAAGTTTCTGTAAGGGCCATGCATTGGTGTGCACTCTGAGCTGAAAGAGTGCAGCTGTGCAGGCCTAACACTATGGAAGCCCCAGACTTCTTTAAGAGCCCTGCATTGGTGTGCCCCAGGCTTCTGTTAGGACTGCTCATGCAGTGCCCATTAAAAATCCCACCACTCTGCCCAGGCGGTGCATGTGGAATTCAGGGCCCATCAGGGGAGATTTCTTCCCGTTGACCCATTCCACCACTCTGCCTAGGCGGTGCATGTGGAATTCAGGGCCCATCAGGGGAGATTTCTTCCCGTTGACCCATTGCTTTCCATGTCCTTTTTGGGTGGCTGGGCCTATATTGAGGTAGGGGCCTGGAGCTGCAGCTCCAATAGCCCCTACGTTAATCCAGCCCTGCTCCCTTGGCATCCACGACTCTACTCTTTCCTGGGTCTCCATCTACCTATCGCACTTTCAAAGTCACCTATAACTATCTCCTTGGCTCCTCTTCCTCTTTCTGTTGGGGTACCCCAAGGCTCCATCCTTGGGCATCTGCCATTCTCTCTCTACACCTTTTCCTTGGGCCAGTTGATAACCTCCCATGGCTTCCAATACCACCTCTATGCTGACGACACACTCAGATCTATCTCTGCCGGATCCTTTTCCTAACCGAGAGGCTAGACCGCCCGAACCGGTGATCGTCAACGGAGATGAGGAGTTTGAAGTGGAGGCAATTGTAGACTGCAGGAGGAGAAGAGGTTGAGTGCAATACCTAGTTAAATGGAAGGGCTATGGACCAGAGGAGAATTCCTGGGAACCCAAACAGAATCTACACGCCATGGACTTGGTACATGCTTTTTTCTGCAGTCACCCTCAGAAGAAGAACCAACTGGGCAATCCGCGGAGGAGGGAGCCAATGGCTGCGCTGCTATCAATCTATCCAATCAGGACACGGGACACCAGCTAGAGCTGGTATGCTCGTTCCCGGCCGGCAAAGGATCAGAGGAGGAGGAGTCTACAGGAGGAGTTTTTTCATCTTAATGCATAGGATGTATTTTGCCGCGTACACACGACCGGACCTTCCAGCAGAATAGGTCTGAAGGAATCATTCCGTCGGATAGTCCGATCGTGTGTGGTATAATCCGATCATTTTTCTTTAAAAAATTCAGACGGACCTAGAAATCGAAGATGTTTCAAATCTGTCCAGCAGGCTCAATTCCTATCGGGAAAACTGTTCGTCTGTGTGCTGGTCCGACGGACCAAATACGACGCAAAGGGCAGCTATTGGCTACTGGCTATTGAACTTCCTTTTCTAGTCCCGTCGTACGTCATCACGTTCAAAATGAATGGACTTTCAAACTGACTTTAGTCCGTTCGTGTGTTCGTAACTCCGTCGAAAGTCCGTCAGGATGACCGTCTGACCTTTTCTGCTGGAAAATCCGGTTGTGTGTACGCGGCATTAGGGTGAAAAACCATGAGGGTTCACAAGCCCTTTAACCACTTAACGACCAGCGCACGCCGATGTAGGTCCTATTTTCGAAGAGGGATATCTCGGTATCGGCAGCGGCTGCTGCCATAATCGAGATATCCATCTCTTCAGGCGCCGGTCATCTGTACGATAACGGTGGTCTCCGCGGCGGGTTCGCGGCGAGATCACCGCTATCGGCGGCGGGAGAGGTGCCACCCCCCCTCCCGCCCGCACCTTCTGCCGCTTATTAGAGCCAACGGTAGCGGCGGAGGCGATCGGGTCCTAGCTGGGTATAGAGACTGGTGAGGCTAAGATGGCCCCCACTCGTCTCTATACCATAGGAGGGCGTATATTTTTTAAATGTCATTTTTTCAAATGCCTTTTTTTTTTTTTTTTTTTTGCATTTAAGTCCAAATATGAGATCTGAGGACTTTTTGACCCCACATCTCATATTTAACCGGTTCCCGACCAGCGCACGACGATGTACGTCGACAGAATGGCACGGGCAGGCATATTGGCGTACATGTATGTCCAATCTTCAATGCTGCCCTGCTATCGGGAGCGCGCCGCCGCCGGCGAGCTCCCGCTCTGGTCGGGACCCCCGTGAGTCCGGTCGCGGGACCCGCGGACTCGATCGGGCATACCCGCGATCGTCTCACGGGACGGCTGAATGGAGGAAATGCTGTGTAAACAGCATTTCTCCATTCTGCCTAGCAACTAGTGACGCTGATCTCTGCTCCATGTGATTGGAGCAGAGATTAGTGCTCACAAAATGAAAGCCCAACCCCCCCACAGTTAGTAACACACTCCTAGGAACACTTACCCCCTACACTGCCACCCCCTGGTTAACCCCTTCACTGCCAGTGTCATTTACACAGGAATCACTGCATTTATATAGCAGTGATTACTGTATAAATGACAATGGTCCCAAAAATGTGTCAAAAATGTCCGATGTGTCCGCCATAATGTCGCAGTCACAATGAAAATCGCTGATCGCCGCCATTACTAGTAAAAAAAATAATAATAAAAAATTATTAATAAAAATGCTATAAAACTATCCCTATTTTGTAAATGCTATAACTTTTGCGCAAACCAATCAATAATCGCTTATTGCGATTTTTTTTTTTTTTTTTTACCAAAAATATGTAGAAGAATACGTATCGGCCTAAACTAAGGGAAAAAAATGTTTTTTTATATATTTTTGGGGGATATTTATTACAACAAAAAGTAAAAAATAATGCGTTTTTTTCAAAATTGTCGCTCTATTTTTGTTTATAGCGCAAAAAATAAAAACCGCAGGGGTGATCAAATACCACCAAAAGAAAGCTCTATTTGTGGGAAAAAAAGGACGTCAATTTTGTTTGGGAGCCACGTCGCACGACCGCGCAATTGTCAGTTAAAATGACGCAGTGCCGAATCGCAAAAAGTGGTCTGGTCTTTGACCAGCAAAATGGTCCGGTCTGAAAGTGGTTAAGAGGACCTGTCATGCTTTTTTCTATTACAAGGGATGTTTACATTACATTTCTTGTAATAGGAATAAAAGTGATCCATTTTTTTTTTTAAACAGTGTAAAAATAAATAAAATGAATTAACATAAATAAGAAAAAAAAGAGGTTTTTAAAAACACCCCGTCACGACAAGCTTGCGCACAGAAGCGAGCGCATACGTGAGTAGCGCCCACATATGAAAACGGCGGTCAAAGCACACATGTGAGGTATCGCTGCGATCGGTAGAGCGAGAGCAATAATTCTAGTCCTAGACCTCCTCTGTAACACAGAAAATGCAACCTGTAGAATTTTTTAAATGTTGCTTATGGAGATTTTTGAGGCTAAAAAGTTTGACACTATTCCACGAGCGGGCGCAATTTTGAAGCGAGACATGTTGGGTATCAATTTACTTGGCGTAACATTATCTTTCATAATATGAAGAAAAATTGGGCTAATTTTACTGTTGTCTTATTTTTTTATTAAAAAAATGATTTTTTTTGATTTTTTTCCAAAAAAAAGTGCGCTTGTAAGACCGCTGCGCAAATACGGTGTGAAAAAAAGTATTGCAATAACCGCCATTTTATTCTCTAGGGTGTTAGAAAAAAAAAATATTATTATTCAGGATTTATATAGCGCCAACAGTTTGCGCAGCGCTTTACAATATGAGGGCAGACAGTACACTTACAATACATATCAATACAGGAGGGATAAGAGGGCCCTGCTCGTTAGAGCTTACAATCTAGAAATATAAAATGTTTGGGGGTTCTAAGTAATTTTCTAGCAAAAAAAATGTTTTAAACATGTAAACACTGAGTCTGAAAAAGAAGCCTGGTCCTTAAGTGGTTAACTTGTACCAATAAATAGTGATGGACGAACGTTTCGCCCGGCGGTCGTTTCGCGGCGAATTTCCGACTTTCGCCGTCCGCGGGTTCGAACGCCTTTTTCCGTCGTTCGCCCCGGCGGACTTACGTGTTTAATGTATACAAGAACTTTAACCTTTCGTGACACGTTTATCATGTGTTACAGGACAACCAATTGAGACATGACAGCTCATGGACACTTGGACATTCCCCCTAACCTATAAATACACCCGATCCGGTGGCCATTTTACATTCTTTCTTCTGTCACTGTAGGGAAAGGATCCTGTGTGGAGTAGGGACAGAGAAAACGCTAGCTATTTGGTACACAAAAGTTCTTTTCAGGACTGGTATAGGTGTTAGGTCAGCAGCCTGAGTTTCTTTTGTCAGTTTAGATAAAGGGACAGAGCGCTGTATGCTGCTATTTTAGGGACAGCTCAGCCAGATTAGTCTTTCTTCATCATCATCATCATCATCATCATTAGCTGTTACTATCAGGTCCACAAAAGAGCTATTCCAGCTAATCGTTCCAGCCTACTCTTTTTTGCCAATTTGTATAGGGACAGGCAGGAAGCAGTGTGTCAGGCAGTGAGGATAATTTTAAAGACTTGCTGTTACTATTAGTTCCACAAAGGTTCTTTTCAGGACTGGTATCAGTGGTACGGTAATAGGCTTGTACACGTATAATATTCTTTCTTCCAAATATAGAAAGAATATTATACTTGACTGCTGCCCTTCTGCTGCAGTCTGCTAATCATTCACAACTCACTTGTTCCACAAAGCTCTTTATCAGGACTGGTAACTTGGTCTGTCTAGGGTGCTACGGTACATAGGCTTGGGTGCGGTACAGTCTGCTGTTCTGTAAGGACCGCTATCGGTCCACAATACATAGGGTTGCCGTGCACTACTGCTGACCGCTGCCCTATACTGCAGCAGTCCTTCAGCGGTATAGGGACTGACGCACAGTCTGCTAAACACTAATACACAACCTGCTTGGTCCACAAAAGTTCTTATAAGGACTGGTAACTTGGTATAGGGTGCTACGGTACATAGGCCTGAGTGCGTTACAGTCTGCTGTTCTGTAAGGACCGCTATCGGTCCACAATACATAGGGTTGCCGTGCACTACTGCTGACCGCTGCCCTATACTGCAGCAGTCCTTCAGCGGTATAGGGACTGACGCACAGTCTGCTAAACACTAACACACAACCTGCTTGGTCCACAAAAGTTTTTATAAGGACTGGTAACTTGGTATAGGGTGCTACGGTACATAGGCCTGAGTGCAGTACAGTCTGCTGTTCTGTAAGGACCGCTATCGGTCCACAATACATAGGGTTGCCGTGCACTACTGCTGACCGCTGCCCTATACTGCAGCAGTCCTTCATTGGTATAGGGACTGACGTACAGTCTGCTAATCACTAACACACAACCTGCTTGGTCCACAAAAGTTCTTATAAGGACTGGTAACTTGGTATAGGGTGCTACGGTACATAGGCCTGAGTGCGTTACAGTCTGCTGTTCTGTAAGGACCGCTATCGGTCCACAATACATAGGGTTGCCGTGCACTACTGCTGACCGCTGCCCTATACTGCAGCAGTCCTTCAGCGGTATAGGGACTGACGCACAGTCTGCTAAACACTAACACACAACCTGCTTGGTCCACAAAAGTTTTTATAAGGACTGGTAACTTGGTATAGGGTGCTACGGTACATAGGCCTGAGTGCAGTACAGTCTGCTGTTCTGTAAGGACCGCTATCGGTCCACAATACATAGGGTTGCCGTGCACTACTGCTGACCGCTGCCCTATACTGCAGCAGTCCTTCATTGGTATAGGGACTGACGTACAGTCTGCTAATCACTAACACACAACCTGCTTGGTCCACAAAAGTTCTTATAAGGACTGGTAACTTGGTATAGGGTGCTACGGTACATAGGCCTGAGTGCGTTACAGTCTGCTGTTCTGTAAGGACCGCTATCGGTCCACAATACATAGGGTTGCCGTGCACTACTGCTGACCGCTGCCCTATACTGCAGCAGTCCTTCAGCGGTATAGGGACTGACGCACAGTCTGCTAAACACTAACACACAACCTGCTTGGTCCACAAAAGTTTTTATAAGGACTGGTAACTTGGTATAGGGTGCTACGGTACATAGGCCTGAGTGCAGTACAGTCTGCTGTTCTGTAAGGACCGCTATCGGTCCACAATACATAGGGTTGACGTGCACTACTGCTGACCGCTGCCCTATACTGCAGCAGTCCTTCAGCGGTATAGGGACTAAGAGTTTTGTCACAGGGTGATTTAAAAAATGACAGGCAGAGGAAGAGGCAGGCCCTTCCGCAGGGGTGGTAGGGGTAGGGCAGGAGCAACAGCCTTGAGCCAAAGTGGGAAGTTGCAGAAGGTGCGTTCAATTACTTTAAAGGACGCACCAGACTTGGTTGAGTGGCTCACTCAGCCTTATTCTTCTGCACCCTCCTCATCCTCTCGATCTGCACCCTCTTCTTCACTCTCTGCTATGTGCACCCCCAAAGACACTACCACCAACAACACCACCACCACCACATACCTTCCGCTTGAGTGCAAATGGGGGCCTTCATGCTCCAGTGTTTTAATAGGGACCCCCGTATAAAAAGCATGAGGGTCAAGGACCAGTACTGGGTGGCAACGTACTTAGATCCCCGGTACAAACACAAAATGGCGGAAATGTTACCGCCGTCGCAGAGGGCTGTCAGAATGCAGCACTTCCAGGCCTTGCTTCGAGAAATGCTGCATTCTGCTTTTGCGTGCGCTGGCAGAGGAGCAATTCCCACTCCCAGAGAAGGATTTGCGGGTACCAATCCAACAGCGCCTGCAAGAAGAGGCCGGTTTGAAGATGTGTTGGTGACTTCGGATATGACTCGAGGTCATTCTTTCAGCCGACCCATCGACAGGTGTCATCCGGATCCAGCATCAGGGAACGCCTAGACCGTCAGGTGTCCGACTACATTGGGTTAACGGCCGATGTGGACGCTCTGAGGAGTGATGAACCCCTAGACTACTGGGTGGGCAGGCTTGACCTCTGGCCAGAGCTTGCCCAATTTGCAATCGAACTGTTGGCTTGCCCCTCATCCAGTGTCCTGTCCGAAAGGACGTTCAGCGCAGCAGGGGGGATTGTGACCGATAAGCGTACTCGCCTAGCTCACGACAGTGTTAACTACCTCACATTTCTAAAAATGAATGAGGCATGGATCTCGGAGGAATTCAACACATGTGATCAGTAGACCATGTATATGTCTATAAACAATTTTTGGAATCAAGCACACAGACCTTCTTAATTCATTTGGCTCACTTCCCTGACCCAAAAAAGCACACCGTACTATATGCCCCTACCCTCCTCTTTGAAGAGGTTGAGCGGTGTCATATTTCTACTGGGGCTGCTTATTATGAGGGGTTCCCACCATCCCTGTGCTGTGCTGACTTCCTCCTGGGTGTTCTTATTATGAGGGGCTCCCACCATCCCTGTGCTGTGCTGACTTCCTCCTGGGGGTTCTTATTATGAGGGGATCACACCATCCCTGTGCTGTGCTGACTTCCTCCTGGGGCTGCTTACGGTGCTGCTGTCAGCGCTGTATGTCACGGAGCTGCTGTCAGCGCTGTATGTCACGGAGCTGCTGTCAGCGCTGTATGTCACGGAGCTGCTGTCAGCGCTGTATGTCACGGAGCTGCTGTCAGCGCTGTATGTCACGGAGCTGCTGTCAGCGCTGTATGTCACGGAGCTGCTGTCAGCGCTGTATGTCACGGAGCTGCTGTCAGCGCTGTATGTCACGGAGCTGCTGTCAGCGCTGTATGTCACGGTGCTGCTGTCAGCGCTGTATGTCACGGAGCTGCTGTCAGCGCTGTATGTCACGGAGCTGCTGTCAGTGCTGTATGTCACGGAGCTGCTGTCAGCGCTGTATGTCACGGAGCTGCTGTCAGCGCTGTATGTCACGGAGCTGCTGTCAGCGCTGTATGTCACGGTGCTGCTGTCAGCGCTGTATGTCACGGAGCTGCTGTCAGCGCTGTATGTCACGGAGCTGCTGTCAGCGCTGTATGTCACGGAGCTGCTGTCAGCGCTGTATGTCACGGAGCTGCTGTCAGCGCTGTATGTCACGGAGCTGCTGTCAGCGCTGTATGTCACGGTGCTGATGTCAGTGCTCTGTATTACGGTGCTGCTGTCAGTGCTCTGTATCTCCTGCACCCTCTTGTTTGCCTACCCTGGTCCCTGACCTTCCCTCTCCTCCATTGCCTTCATTAGCTCCATAGTCCTGAATTGTCAGAACAATTTCCCAAATAAAAAAAAAATGCTTGTAGTTATCGATCCCAAATTCACCTCATACATGTATTATGCTATTGTCCAGGTGGTGGGACTACGTGCTACCCCCTAATAATTACCCCGTGGCCGCAAATTCGACCTAAAGGTTTGCGAAATTCGCCTCCCATTGAAGTCAATGGAGCCCGCGGCGAACGGTCGTTTTCGCGAACGTTTGTGTCCGTTCGCGTTTCGCGTTCGCGAAACGTCCCGTCGGAAGTTCGTCCATCACTACCAATAAATAGTTTTCAAAGGATTTTGCTGTAAGCTTTGGCTGTCTCCTTTAATTTACTTTACCTAGAGTTCTTGAACAACAAATATCTGACAACATTCTAAGGCCCCTTTCACACTGACGTCCCGTTCAGGCCCGCCTGTCAGTTTTTCAGGCGGACCTGAACGGGTGCTCCATAGAGCTCTATGGAGCGTCGGATGTCAGCGGTGACATGTCCGCTGACATCTGACCCGCTCCGATCCGAAAAAGTGTAACGGAGGAAAAAGCTATTTTACCATCCGTCTGCGGATCGGATCGGGTGACGACGGGCACTGCGGTCCGTCGTCATCCGATCTCCCATAGGGGAGAGCGGCGCTATGACAGGTCCGTCCCTGCGCAGTGTGCAGAGACGGACCGGTCATCTCCCTGCTCAGCGGGGATCGGCGGAGTGATCCCCGCTGAGCAAACGGATATCCACGGGGCGGATCAGAACTGATCCGCCCCGTGTGAAAGGACCCTAACAATGTTTCTTTTGTTACTCTTTTTCCTTGACATTGTTTCTATTCTCCAGTCGCCTTTATTTCAATACTTCCTCTTTCACTTGCAAAACTATTCTTCAAATCGTGTTCATACCTGCAGAAAACAAAGCTACAAATTCTCGCCTGCTTCTGTACTGAAAGAGTTAATCCGGCGGGACTGCCTTTTCTCATTCAGTATACACTCAGTTTCCATATCTGTTCTGTAAACTGATAAAACCTATAATCCTCCAGGGATCACAGACCTCATTTTCTCTTATCTCCTATTTATCAGCTCACCTCAGTTACCACAATCTACGTCATCAGTCCTTTATGTCTTATTACCAGGATACGGTTATACTATAGATTCCAACTGTGGGCCTGACTACAAGGCCACGCTAATAGGGAGCGTGGGCTTTGGGACATACACTGAGAATTACATCCAGGAATACAAGAGAAACATAGCTCCCAACTGTCCCTGATTTGGGACAAAGTCCCTCTGTATCTCTTTTTAAATAGTTATATAGTAGGTGAGGTTGAAAAAGACACAAGTCCATCAAGTCCAACCTATGTGTGTGATTATATGTCAGTATTACATTGTATATCCCTGTATGTTGCTCTCATTCAGGTGCTTATCTAAAGGCCCGTACACACGGTCGGACTTTTTGACAACAAACATGCAAATTAGCTGTTTTGGAGCAACATCCGACGGTGTGTACGCTCCATCGGACAAACTTTTTCTGTTTTCATCGGACTTTTGTTGGCTGTGCGAACGGACAAACTTTTTGACAACAGAAGTCCGAAGGAGCAAAGTCCGACCGTGTGTATGCAAAGGCATCGGACTTTTGTACAAGGTACAAACACGCATGCTCAGAGCCTATGCAAACGATCAGACTACAATACAGAAGTTGACCAAAGGTGGCGCAGGAGTCATTGAACGTCCTCTTTTGAAGCGGCGTCAGTACGTTGTGACGTCATTACGTTCGTGTTTGTTGTCAAAAAGTCCGACCGTGTGTATGCAATACAAACTTGTGGACCACGCCCTTTGTACAAATGTCCACGGGAAAGTTTGTACAAAGTCCGACCGTGTGTATGGGGCTTAATAGTTTCTTGAAACTATCAATGCCCCCCTCGCTGAGACCACCGCCTGTGGAAGGGAATTCCACATCCTTGATGCTCTTATAGTAAAGAACCCTCTATACGTAGTTTAGGGTTAAACCTCTTTTCTTCTAATTTTAATGAGTGGCCACAATTCTTGTTAAACTCCCTTCTTAAAAAAAGTTTTATCCTTATTGTGGGGTCACCAGTACGGTATTTATATATCGAAATCATATCCCCTCTCAGGCGTCTCTTCTCCAGAGAGAATAAGTTCAGAGCTCACAACCTTTCCTGATAACTAATATCCTCCAGACCCTTTATTAGCTTTGTTGCCCTTCTTTATACTCGCTTAATTTCCAGTACATCCTTCCTGAGGACTGGTGCCCAGAACTGGACAGTATACTCCAGGTGCGGCCGGACCAGAGTCTTGTAGAGCGGGAGAATTATTGTTTTATCTCTGGAGTTGATCCCCTTTTTAATGGATGCCAATTTTCTGTTTGCTTTGTTAGCAGCAGCTTGGCATTGCTGAGCCTATCATCTACTAGGATCACCAGGTCCTTTTCCATCCTGGATTCCCCCAGAGGTTGTCCCCCCATTGTATAGATTGCATTCATATTTCTGCCACCCAAATGCATTATTTAAATTTTTTCTACATTAAACCTCATTTGCCATGTAGTTGCCCACCCCATTAATTTGTTCAGATCTTCTTGCAAGGTTTCCACATCCTGCAGAGAAGTTATTGCCCTGCTTAGCTTAGTATCGTCCGCAAATACAGAGATTGAACTGTTTACCCCATCCCCATCCTCCAGGTCGTTTATGAACAAATTAAATAGTATTGTTCCCAGCACAGAACCCTGGGGGACCCCACTACCCACCCCTGACCATTCCGAGTACTCCCCATTTATCATCACCCTCTGAACTCGCCCTTGAAGCCAGTTTTAAATCCATGTACTTACCCTATGGTCCATGCCAACGGACCTTATTTTGTATAGTAAACGTTTATGGGGAAATGTGTCAAATGCTTTTGCAAAATCCAGATACACCACGTCTACGGGCCTTCCTTTATCTAGCTGGCAACTCACCTCGTCATAGAAGGTTAGTAGATTGGTTTGACAAGAATGATTCTTCATGAATCTATGCTGATTACTGCTGATACCGTTCTCATTACTATAATATTGTATATAGTCCCTTATCATCCCCTCCAAGAGTTTACATACTATTGATGTTAGGCTAACTGGTCTGTAATTCCCAGGGATGTATTCTGGGCCCTTTTTTTATATTGTCGCTACATTGGCTTTTCTCCTCATTTGTCCCTCATTTTGGGCTGATCTATATATATACAGTGGTGTGAAAAAGTGTTTGCCCCCTTCCTCATTTCCTGTTCCTTTGCATGTTTGTCACACTTAAGTGTTTCGGAACATCAAACCAATTTAAACAATAGTCAAGGACAACACAAGTAAACACAAAATGCAATTTGTAAATGAAGGTGTTTATTATTAAAGGTGAAAAAAAATCCAAACCATCATGGCCCTGTGTGAAAAAGTGATTGCCCCCTAAACCTAATAACTGGTTGGGCCACCCTTAGCAGCAACAACTGCAACCAAGCGTTTGCGATAACGTGCAATGAGGCTTTTACAGCGTCCTGGAGGAATTTTGGCCCACTCATCTTTGCAGAATTGTCCTAATTCAGTTACATTAGAGGGTTTTCGAGCATGAACGGCCTTTTTAAGGTCATACCACAACATCTCAATAGGATTCAGGTCAGGACTTTGGCTAGGCCACTCCAAAGTCTTCATTTTGTTTTTCTTCAGCCATTCGGTGTTGGACTTGCTGGTGTGTTTAGGATCATTGTCCTGCTGCAGAACCCAAGTTCGTTTCAGCTTGAGTACATGAACAGATGGTCGGACATTCTCCTTCAGGATCTCTTGGTAGACAGCAGAATTCATAGTTCCTTTTATCACGGCAAGTCTTCCAGGTCCTGAAGCAGCAAAACAGCCCCAGACCATCACACTACCACCACCATATTTTACTGTTGGTATAATGTTCTTTTTATGAAATGCAGTGTTCCTTCTACGCCAGATATACTTGGACACACACCTTCCAAAGAGTTCCACTTTTGTCTCATCGGTCCACAGAATGTTGTCCCAAAAGTCTTGGGGATCATCAAGATGTGTTGTGGAGAAATTGAGACGAGCTTTGATGTTCTTTTTGCTCAGCAGTGGTTTTCTCCTTGGAACTCTGCCATGCAGGCTATTTTTGCCCAGTCTTTTCCTGATGGTGGAGGTATGAACGCTGACCTTAACTGAGGCAAGTGAGGCCTGCAGTTCCTTGGACGTTGTTGTGGGGTCTTTTGTGACCTCTTGGATGAGTCGTCGCTGCGCTCTTGGGGTAATTTTGGGCGGCCGGCTACTCCTGGGAAGGTTCACCACTGTTCCATGTCTTCGCCATTTGTGGATAATGGCTCTCACTGTGGTTCGCTGGATTCCCAAAGCTTTGGAAATGGCTTTATAACCCTTTCCAGACTGATAGATCTCAATTACTTTCTTTCTCAATTGTTCCTGAATTTCTTTGGGTCTCGGCATGATGTGTAGCTTTTAAGGATCTTCTGGTGGACCTTACTGTGTCAAGCAGCTCCTATTTAAGTGATGCCTTGATTATGAACAGGTGTGGCAATAATCAGGCCTGGGTGTGGCTAGAGAAATTGAACTCAGGTGTGGACAACCACAGTTATAGTATGTTTTAACAAGGGGGGCAATCACTTTTTCACACAGGGCCATGATGGTTTGGATTTTTTTTCACCTTTAATAATAAACACCTTCATTTACAAATTGCATTTTGTGTTTACTTGTGTTGTCCTTGACTATTGTTTAAATTGGTTTGATGTTCCGAAACACTTAAGTGTGACAAACATGCAAAGGAACAGGAAATGAGGAAGGGGGAAAACACTTTTTCACACCACTGTATATGTATATAAAATGTACTTTTTAACTTTCAAAAAGCTTCACAGTTTCAGCACTTTTCCCAGTGCTAAATCTTTCTTGTCAAATTTGTTTATTGAATTTTAACAATTAGTATACCTAAGTACATATGGTGGCAGCAAAAGAAAAGATCACATATATGGTAAGAATATTGAGTTGTAGTTCCAACATAAACTAAAAGTAGTTTAAAGTGATTGTCATACTTACCTCCACTATGCAGCTCGTTTTGCACAGAGTGGCTCTGAACCTCCTCTTCTGGGGTCCCCCGGTGGCTCTCACGGCTCCTCCCCACATCTGATAACCCCCAGGAGAAGCGCTTCCCCAAGGGGGTTACCTTGCGGGCACGCTCCCGAGTCCAGCATTCATCGTCCATAAAGACCGAATGCAGGACTCGGCCCCCACTTATTTCTTTATTCCCTATTTATTTTTTCTCCTACCTAACATTACTTTTTCTTTTATCTTCTTTCTCTCTTCTACTTTCCCCCCTATAAATGAATAATTTATGATAGAATCTAAAATCTTATACTACATATTGGAACTATGTACAATTGGTATAATGATAACCAAGGAAATAAAAGTTGTGCTACCAGAACTATATAAAGAGTAAATTGAAAGAGGAGAGAGAGAGAATAGGGGGGAAAGTAGAAGAGAGAAAGAGGATAAAAGAAAAAGTAATCTTAGGTAGGAGAAAAAATAGATAGGGAATAAAGAAATGAGAGGTATTTGGGGTCCCCGGGGTAGTACATGGTAATAAACACATACCATGAATGCAGAGAATGGAAGTATAAATGGAGATTATCGATAGGTCTTGGTAGGTATGGAAGCATCAAAATTGGAAGGCAAAAAGTGAGTGACCCAGGGATTCCATATGTTCTCAAAGTTGGATATTTTAGTGCTAAATCTTTCATCCAATTTCCAAATTGCTGCATATATAAATGTAAAATGCAGGAATAATAGTAGTTAAAAAAAAAAAAAGCATTTGCGGGTTTAACTAATCTTTTTTTTTTTTTTTTTTTGTGTATACATTTTCCTTTAACCACTTCCGGACCGCCCGCCATCGTTATACATGTGTACTTTGACATTAAATACTGGGTTTATGGCAGCAGATAGCTGCCATAACCTGCGTATGTTCTTAAACTGTGGGCGGTATGCTTTCAGATAAAAGGCCACCCCCCCCGCCCCCGCCACGTTACGGTCAACTCCACCGCTTACCGGAGCCATCGGTATCGGCAGAGACGATCCGATCCTTTGCCCTCAGAAGCATGGATCCGAGTGATGGAAAGATGGCCCCAACTTGGGTCCATAACATCGGATGAGGGAAGCGACGTCAAACGTCATTGCTCAAGAAACCCCTTACAACCTCTGGAGGAACCTGAGTTGAGAAAGCCTGGCCTAGGGGCCAAGCCACAGTCCAGTCCAGTGCGTTTTATTTCTGCATCAAAAACACATGGAAAGTGGGTTTTATGGATTCCAATGGGCATAGTTCACACCAAGTGGTCAGTTCCAGGGTGTTCCAGTTCCAGAAAAAAAAATAAAAGTAGAACATGCTGCATTTTTCCTGCACTGGACCGCACTGGAACGCGGTAAAAGGCATCAAAAATGCACCGGAATGAGTGGAAAGACATCAAAAACCCTTTGTACCCCAGTACAGTAAAAAAAGGAAAAAAGAAGAAAAAAAAGCAACTGGAGTGCATCCGGAAACACATCAAAATCGCGCCAAAAACATGCATGCAGAAACACGTCCGGAATGGATCTTGAGCAGTGGCGGCTTTTTTGGGAGGGCAGCAAACAAACGCTGCCAAAAACGCACTAAAGGCGCACATACATTTGCATACCTCCCAACTTTATGAGATGTGAATGAGGGACACCTATCAGCAAAAGTATGCAGGCATAGGACACACCCCTTGCCACGCCCCCTTAAAGGAGAATTGTACAAAAAAACAAGATTGGTTAACCCCACAAGTGCTTTTTTTTACCACTACTATTCCTTTATATTGGCTTTTGGGATTTACAAATGCAGCAATTTAGGAATCAGATGAAAGTATTTAAAGTATTATTAAACCCAGGACCCTGCATTCACTATATCTGGATCTCCCACAGAACATGGAAATGCAATAGTTTTAGTAAATATCAGCTGCTAAAATACCTTTTCTCATCAGCAGTATATGGCAGTCTTGTGACTTCCATCAGTGTCTGGTTAAAGCTTGTAGGAGGAGTTTTCCTTCTCTTCTGACTGTCCTAAGAGGCTGCAGGACCCCTGACCCTCTGTCTGGATAGTACTGATTGGCCCTGTGCTGATCACATGCACCCTCCCAAAAAACCTCTCTAGCAAGACACACCAAACCACCCCTCCCAACATTTTGAGATGGGAATGAGGGACACCTACTAACAAATGTATGTAGGCATAGGACATGCCCCCTGACACACCCCTTTAAAGGAGAATTAAATAAAAAAGGTTAATTAAATCCACAAGGGCTTTTTTTTTTACCACTACTATTCCTTTATATTGGCTTTTAAAATGTACAAATGCAGTCATTTAGAAAATAGATGAAAGGTTTAGCACTGGGAAACACTTTTTGAAAGATAAAAAGTGCATTTTATATACAACCAGGGCTGGACTGGGACAGAAATTTGGCCCTGGACTTCATCCAGACCGGCCCACTTACATTTTGAGTGTCCCATCAGCACCCCCTTACATCAGAGTGTCCCATTACCAGCCCCCTTACATCAGAGTGTCCCATCAGCACCCCCTTACATCAGAGTGTCCCATCAACACCCCCTTACATCAGAGTGTCCCATCAACACCCCCTTACATCAGAGTGTCCCATCAACACCCCCTTACATCAGAGTGTCCCATCAGCACCCCCTTACATCAGAGTGTCCCATCAGCACCCCCTTACATCAGAGTGTCCCATCAGCACCCCCTTACATCAGAGTGTCCCATCAACACCCCCTTACATCAGAGTGTCCCATCAGCAGCCCCCTTACATCAGAGTGTCCCATTACCAGCCCCCTTACATCAGAGTGTCCCATTACCAGCCCCCTTACATCAGAGTGTCCCATTACCAGCCCCCTTACATCAGAGTGTCCCATTACCAGCCCCCTTACATCAGAGTGTCCCATCACCAGCCCCCTTACATCAGAGTGTCCCATCAACACCCCCTTACATCAGAGTGTCCCATCAACACCCCCTTACATCAGAGTGTCCCATCAACACCCCCTTACATCAGAGTGTCCCATCAGCACGCCCTTACATCAGAGTGTCCCATCAGCACCCCCTTACATCAGAGTGTCCCATCAGCACCCCCTTACATCAGAGTGTCCCATCAACACCCCCTTACATCAGAGTGTCCCATCAACACCCCCTTACATTAGATTGTCCCATCAGCAGCCCCCTTACATCAGAGTGTCCCATTACCAGCCCCCTTACATCAGAGTGTCCCATTACCAGTCCCCTTACATCAGAGTGTCCCATTACCAGCCCCCTTACATCAGAGTGTCCCATCAGCAGTCCCCTTACATCAGAGTGTCCCATCACCAGCCCCCTTACATCAGAGTGTCCCATCACCAGCCCCCTTACATCAGAGTGTCCCATCAGCACCCCCTTACATCAGAGTGTCCCATCAGCACCCCCTTACATAAGAGTGTCCCATCAGCACCCCCTTACATCAGAGTGTCCCATCAACACCCACTTACATCAGAGTGTCCCATCAACACCCACTTACATCAGAGTGTCCCATCACCAGCCCCCTTACATCAGAGTGTCCCTTCAGCAGCCCCCTTACATCAGAGTGTCCCTTCAGCAGCCCCCTTACATCAGAGTGGCCCACTGAGCCATCGGCCCACCGGGAAACTCCCAGCAGTCCCAATGGCCAGTACATGCCTGTATACAACTATATGTATCAGACCGAAATGAGGGACAGATGAGGGGGAAAGAGGGACAGAGGGACATTGCTCCAAATCAGGGACAGTCCCTCGAAATCAGGGACAGTTCTGAGCTATGTATTTGTTTTCCATGCCCTTTTGATGTGCTCCCATTGAAGTCTATAGGGCCAAAAAGGCCCGCTCTTTAATTGCCACCACCAACAATGCAAATCCAGGTCTCTTTGTCATTAATGAGTTACAAAGGGCCAATTACGATGATATCACCCGGCTTTGGCTCTCCCTGGGATTACAGGGAAGAGCCTTGTGGCGTCTTCTATTCACCTGGGTATTCCTGGACCATGCAGCAGCCGCAGAGCTCAGGGAACGCCTCTGTTTGCACAGTTTCTCCTCGTCTCCAGTTTGATTTGCATGAAAAGTTACACTACAAATTTGACACCGGTAACTCCCGTGAACTGAAGGACAATTGCTGTGCTCCCGGGGACAGGCAGGACTTGTCCTCCAGAGCAGACACAGGTGTAAGGTGTATAGACAAAGGAGGCCATTGAGCTCTCGGATTGTCCATCCCTGGAGGCTGCTGAGACCGAGCTGGTTCTCCTTCCAAGCTGGAGGTAAAAGATTGCAAGGCAGCGACTGTGTAGGATAGTAATGGAGCAACGCTACTAGAGGTAAGTACTTTTCTTTATTCTCCTTTTTTTTTAGACAGATAGCTGGGTACAATGGCTCATTGCCCCCCTATTCTCTAAAGAGCATTGTGTTGTTTGTTTTGTGTATTTTTGTATTTCTGGTATTTATAGTGCGTCAGCATTTTACATATTGTACATTCGTATCGGTCCCTGCCTCGAAGGAGCTTACAATCTAAGGCTGGCCATACATTATACAATTTGCATGTACAATTTTCCATTAGATTTACCAAAACTATATAATATGAGGTTGCGCCTCAACACTTTTCAATTTGTCAGGCCAATTCTGATATTTCTCTCCTACATGTAAAAATCTGTATTTTTATTTGCCAGAAAACTACTTAGAATCACCAAACATTATATATATATATATAATTTTTTTTTTTTTTTTTTTTTTTATCAAAGGCCCTAGAGCAGGGATCTCCAAACTTTCTAAACAAAGGGCCTGTTTACTGTCCTCCAGGCTTTAGGGCTTTAGGGGGGCCGGACTGTAGCCACTTGGGGGTAAACAACGCATCTTTGGTATTAGGGGGGAGAAAAAGTGCCCCATCAGTGTCTGCAAGATGAATAGTTCCCCATATCATTGATGTCAGTGGGAGGAATAATGCTCCATCATTGGTGACAGTGGGAGGAATAGTGCCCCATCATTGGTATCAGTGGAAGAAATAGTGCCCCATTATTGGTGTCAGTGGGAGGAATAGTGTGCCATCATTGGTGTCTGTAGGGGGAATAGTGCCCCATCATTGATCATTGGTGTCAGTGGGTGGAATAGTGCTCCATCATTGGTGTCAGTGGGAGGAATAGTTCCCTATCATTGGTGTCAGTGGGAGGAATAGTGCCCCATCATTGGTGTCAGTGGGAGGAATAGTGCCCCATCATTGGTGTCTGTGGGAGGAATAGTGCCCCATCAATGGTGTCAGTGGGAGGAATAGTGCCCCATCATTGGTGTCAGTGGGAGAAATAGTGCCCCATCATTGGTGCCAGTGGGAGGAATAGTACTCCATCATTGGTGTCAGTGGGAGGAATAGTACCCCATCATTGGTGTCAGTGGGAGGAATAGTGCCCCATCATTGGTGTCAGTGGGAGGAATAGTGCCCCATCATTGGTGTCAGTGGGAGGAATAGTGCCCCATCATTGGTGTCAGGGGGAGGAATAGTGCCCCATCATTGGTGTCAGTGGGAGGAATAGTGCCCCATCATTGGTGTCAGGGGGAGGAATAGTGCCCCATCATTGGTGTCAGTGGGAGGAATAGTGCCCTAACACTAGTATCGGTGAGGGGAATAGTGTGTGCGAACATTGGTGTCAGTTTGAGGAATAATGCCCCATTGTTGGTGTCAGTGGGAGAAAGAGTGCCCTCATTGCTGATGTCACCAGTGGAAGGAATAGTGTCTTGTATCAGTGGGAGGAAAAGTACCCCAAGGGCCAGATAAAGGTGAGCAAAAGGCCACAATTGCCCCCCCCCCCCCCCGGGCTGCAGTTTGGAGACCCCTGTCCTAGAGAATAAAATGGTGCATGTTGCATTATTTTTATGTCGCACTATATTTGCGCAGTGGTTTTTTTAAACACAATTTTTTTTTTTTGGAACAAGTGCCATGTGTGGAACAAATTCAAGTTTTAATGCACAAAAACACAACATAATACCCATTTTAATATCAAAGATGATGTTTTACGCCGAGTAAATAGATACCAAACATGTCATGCTTTAAAACTGAGTACGCCTGTGACATGGCACCGAACTACGGTACCTAGAAAAAAAATCTCCATAGGCAACACTTTAAAAACCATTACAGGAGGTCTGGAGCTAAGCGTGCGGGACAGGCGTGCACGAGAGCACGAGGGGGGACAGGGGTGCTTACATTTTTTTTTTTTTTTTTTTTAGATTTTAGGAATTTATTTATTTCATTGGTGAGAATTTTTTATTTATTCTGGCCATTGAAATAAAATAAAATTTTAAATTGTATTATATTATAAATAATATAAAATAAAATAAATAAAACACTATAAATAATACACATAAACTCTAGGCACGTTTAGCAATTGCACAGAGCTTTGTTATTTTATTAAAAAAAAAAAAAAAAGTGACTTTAGACTTCAGATGCATTTTACCATAATGGTGAAGTTTTACCAAAATCCACAGATTTTCGCTAAAATTTCAGAAATATTAAAACCCTCCGTTTCACACATTATATTTATATATGTCTACTTTGTACAAAAAAAATAAAAATAAAATAAAATTGGTTTAGTAGTAAGCAGCACAGACTGTCCTTGTTGATTTCTTTATAAAGATGAAGTATTGTACAGTAAATGTAGGTGACTTGAACATGATGGGAGATGGAGCCCTAAATTGTCAAAAGTATTGGGACACCTGCCTTTACACGCACATAAACTTGAATGGCATCCCGGTCTTAGTCCATAGGGTTCAATATTGAGTTGGCCCACCCTTTGCAGCTATAACAGCTTCAATTCTTCTGGGAAGGCCGTCCACAAGGTTTAGGAGTGTGTCTATTGGAAGGTTTGAGCATTCTTCCAGAAGCACATTTGTGAGGTCAGGCACTGATGTTGGATAAGAAGGCCTAGCTCCCAGTCTCTACTCTAAGGCCGCGTACACACGCGGGGACTGTTCGCCCAACTTTGTCCGCTGAACAGTGTTTCGGCGGACAGTCCGCCCGTGTGTGGGCTTTCAGCGGACAGTTTCAGCGAACAGTTTGCTGAACAACGTTTTTCGGAATTTCCAAAAAACTGTCCGCTGAAACTTGGTTTCAGCGAACAGTCCCCTCGTGTGTAGGCTTGTTCGTCAAACTAAGTTCCGCGCATGCTCAGAAAGGATTTACACGCCGAAAGTTGTAATGCAGTGTATAGGACGTTGTATTTTCCGTCCCGTCGTACGTGCCGTTCACGTCATCGTGCACGGTTTCAGCAAACTGTTCGTTCGTCGTGTGTGGGCAAGTCCGTCCATGCTAATTTTGAGCGGACTGTTTGCTGAAACTGTTTGACGGACAAAGTTGGGCGAACAGTCCCCGCGTGTGTACGCGGCCTGATTCCTCCCAAAGGTGTTCTATCAGGTTGAGGCCACTCAAGTTCCTTCACCCCAAACTCGCTCATCCATGTCTTTATGGACCTTGCTTTGTGCACTAGTCCAAATCATTTGGTGGAGAGGGATTATGGTGTGGCTCCCAGTCTTCGCTCAAATTCATCCCAAAGCTGTTCTAGTGAGTTGGGGTCAGGATTCAGACATGACACCGCACCAGTGCACAAAGGTCCATATAGACATGGATGAGCAAACTTGGGGTGGAGGAAATTGACAGTCCTGACCTCCACCTGATAGAACATCTTTGGGATTATTTAGAGGGGAGACTGCGAGCCAGGCCTTCTCACCCAACATCAGTGCCTGACCTCACAAATGCGCTTCTGGAAGAATGGTCAAACATTCCCATAGACACACTCCTAAACCTTGTGGACGGCCTTCCCAGAAGAGTTGAAGCTGTTATAGCTCCAAAGGGTGGGCCAACTCAATATTTAACCTTACGGGCGAAGACTGGGATGCCATTCAAGTTCATGTGCGTGTAAAGGCAGACGTCCCAATACTCTTGACAATATTGCGTAGGTACCCTGGCCTTGGGTTTATCTGGGGAAAACCAGTAGCGAAAGATCCAAGCTAGCCCATGGACTATTTTTTAGTACAAGGGTCAGCTAGGGGTGTTTTGGGAAGGTTGGGAAGTGTATATGTCCTCATGCCAGCCATAGAAGGAGTGTTTGGTTTCCCTGCAACCCGCAGGAAAGAAAATAGCTTGACCATGTATGGGCAGGCTGATTGTACCCATGTTGATCGATCAACTTGTGGACAACCAGCCTATTGGATTTTGCATGCAATTATTGCTAGCGGCTGTTATAGCCACTAGCAGTAATCGCCGTGTTCTCCTGCTGGGGACGCCCCTCCCCCCGCTGGGAGAACACAATGGTTCCGTGAGAGGGATTCCCCCATCAACAGAACACAATGGTTCCGCGAGAGGGATTCCCCTATCAACACATTCAGTGTTGATGGGGGAATCCCTCTCGCGGAAACATTGTGTTCTCCCAGCGGGGGGGAAGCTGTCCCCAGCAGGAGAACACATTGATTACTGCTAGCGGCTATAACAACCTCTAGCAATGACTGCATGCAACAATCCGATAGGCTGGTTGTCCCTAAGTTGATCGATCAACATGGGTACAATCAGCCTGCCCATACATGTTTCGACTCTCGGCTGGTCCCTGCTGAACCGGACAAGGTTCGAACCGTCTATAGCCGGCTTTAGGCTGGGCAACAAATCATCTGGTATTTCCGGGAATTTCGGGGAATTTTTATCACTGGTCTATTAGCATATAAAGGAAACATTTGTTCTTGGATACCTGAAGCTCAGTTTGCCTAAAGTGCAAAGGAAGATAAGGACTGTTTGTATTTTGATAAGGACTGTAGCCAAGTGCAGGGTAGGTAGAGGATACATCGCTCTGCAAACACGTCACAGATCCAAGGTTTAGGGTTTAACTGGTGCCCAGTAAACTTTAACTTTATGTGGATGTTGAACTTCAGCAAAGTCCACAGTTGCAGCGCAGATACTCTGGGCTTAGAGTCACCCCATCTGTGGAGTCTTTTGTCTGGTTTAACCACTTCAACTCCGGGCCAATTCTGACACTTCTCACATATGTAAAAATCAACATTTTTTTGTTAGAAAATTACTTAGAACCCCCAAATATTTTATATATATATATATATATATATATATATATATATATATTTTTAGCAGAGGCCCTGGAGAATAAAATGGTGGGTGTTTTTTTATTATATTATATTGTATTATATACTGTATATATAATATTATATTTTATATTATATATTATATTATATAGAAAAGAAGGAAGAAAAACTCCCCCAGGTGGGGTTTTTTGGCAGCAAACACAAAGAAATAGGATGAATAACCTTCCCAGCTATCCACCAAGAGCAGCACACACACTCTTGTCCAATGCACGGTTGGGTGGAATAAATTCTTCCCTCTTTGGAATAATCCTATGGTGTGACTGTCCTCCGGACTAGTCACGATATATACACTTCTATCCTCTGAGCAGTGTACTGCACGTCTTCACCTGTAATATAGGTGGGTGTCCCCCCCCTCTCTCCGGTTTGGCAGGAGGGTGGGGCTACACAACGCGTGACCTCTTGTAAGCTGTGTTGGTGGGCGCCTTCCTGTCCCTGGTTTGCGATACCTGTGGAGTGCCTCAGGACCCCCGAGCCTGCAACCAAGGGGCTTCTTCTTTTAAACAAAAAACCTTCCATGTGGAAATAACAACTCAATCTGTTATCTGTGTGGATACAGTGGACGGGACATTTTTCTCTAAAGAAGACCCCAGTGAGGGTTGAAACGCGTCAGAGTTCCCAGCACTGTACATCTTTTATGTGTAACTGTACAGCGTTGATAGGACATAATTGACTGTTACATTGTATCCGCGTATTTCTTTTCTTTTTTATTATGCAATTCCCACTGGAGCTCATGTTTTAACTATTATGTTATGAAATGTTTCTCTTATCTTAATAAATCATCATGTCTATAGAGGTTATTCATCCTATTTCTTTGTGTTTGCTGCCAAAAAACCCCACCTGGGGGAGTTTTTCTTCCTTCTTTTCTATGCATACCAGGGTGAGCAGCGCTCTTTGAACCCTGGTGGGTATGTGTCCTGTCCTTTGCTATATTATATTATATATTTTTTTTATATCACACCATATTTGCGCAGCATTTTTTCAAATGCCTTTTTTTATTTATTTTTTTGCTAAATCTTTTGTGAATTTTAATGCACAAAACACCATATAATACAATATTTGGTTAGATATTAAAGATGATGTTATACCAAGTAAATAGATAGGCAACATGCTCGGGGAACGGCGCCAAACTAAAGTACTTAAAAATCTCCATTGGTGACACTTTAATTCCAGACCGCCGCACGCCGATATACGTCCTAGCTTTGACGGGGGATTTTTTATTTTTTTATTGCATTTTAGTGTAAATAAGAGATCTGAGGTTGTTTTGACCCCCAGATCTCATATTTAAGAAGTCCTGTCATGCTTTTTTTTTTTCTATTACAGGGGATGTTTAAATTTTTGTTAAAAAAACAGTGTAAAAATAAAAAATAAAAGGTAAAATAAATAAGGAAATTTTTTTTTTTAAACGCGCCCCGTCCTGCTGAGCTCACGTGCAGAAGCGAAAGCATACGTGAGTAGCGCCCGCATATGACACTTGTGCGGTATCGCCGTGATCGGTAGAGTGAGAGCAATAATTCTAGCCCCAGACCTACTCTGTTACTTAAAACATGCAATCTGTAGAATTTTTTTTATATGTCGCTATGGAGATTTTTAAGGGTAAAATTTTGTCGCCATTCCACGAGTTGCTGCAATTTTTGAAGTGTGACATGTTGGATATCAATTTACTCGGCGTAACATTATCTTTCACAATATAAAAAAAAAAAATTGGGCTAAATTTACTGGTGTCTTATTTTCTAATTCAAAAAAGTGTATTTTTTTTCAAAAAAAGTGCGCATGTAAGACCGCTGCCCAAATAAGGTGTGAGAGAAAAGTATTGCAATAACCGCCATTTTATTCTCTAGGGTGTTAGAAAAAAATGTATAATGTTTGGGGGTTATAAGTAATTTTCTAGCAAAAAAAAAAAAATTTTTTAACTTGTAAACAACACATTTAAAAAAAGAGGCTCGGTCCTTAAAGAGGAGTCCGTCTTAAAAAAAAATTAAAAGTCAGCAGCTACAAATACTGCAGCTACTGAGTTTTAATAATTGGACACTTACCTGTCCCAGGGTCCAGTGATGCAGGGGAACGAAGCCCTGCTTGTCCCCCCCCCCCTCAGCTCGGCGGCGCCGGCATTGCATGCAACTGTGGGCACCCACTGCGCATGCGCAAGCTGCGCCACGCGCCGTGATTGGCCGCGCAGTCACCTGGGACCTGTCACGTGTCCCAGATGACTGACCGGAGGGAGGGGGCAGAGCTGAGCTCTTCCTGCGCTAAGGGGAAGTGATGTCACCAGCCCAGGCACTAAAGGAGGCAAACTACGAGGGGCCCCCTAGCAACAGGCATTTAGAGGTGAGTTAAAAAAAAAAATCCAATTTTTTTTTTTTTATTTTTTTTTTAGGAATTTGAATGAATTTTTTTTTTTTCTGTGCAACACCACTTTATGAAATAATGGCACCATAAGTGCAAGGCACATTTTGGTGCATTTTTAGTATTTTTCCAGGAAGGTTTGAATGCAGCCTTAGTGTCCCAGAATGAGGTCACAATGATAATTAGGGACCCAGAAAATGACACGCTGACACTTGAGCCCCAAGAAAGATGTTACTCTGAGGCTTGAGATCCCAGGGAATAAGACACTGGCTCTTGGGCTCTTAGAATGATGTCATACTAACACATGGGATGCCAGGACACTTGGGCCCCCACTACAATGCTACACTCACACCTGAGGTTCCAAAACAAAGTCACATTGGCACTTGAGCGCCCAAAACCGTTGAGGTTCCACAACGATACCCCTGACACTTGGTCTCAAAGAAAGGTGTGGAACCTTGACTCTTTCTCGCACTGACACTGGTGGTCAGTAAAGATCCCTTGCTTATCAGACAGCCCAGTATTAAGTTTCAATCAGACAAAGGGATCTACAAAGCAAGCTTTATTTGTGCTGCTTCTATAGCTAACCCATAGTGCTTAGGGAATCATTTGTCATGTATTCAATTCTTATTTATAGAACACAGATTTTATAAATATAAACAAGTTTTATACAACTATTCTTTTTTTCCTTTAAAGTATAGCATCCTCTCATGCAATATTATCAGAGTGTTGCTTGACAGGCCAATTACTGTAGGAAGCAGGCACCTTTAGATCTTTACAGTGCCCATTTACCTTTAAGAAAACAATGGGGGGTGAATACTTTTGCAAGGCACTGCAAACATGGCTTAAGTACTATCACAGCTTAATGAATCAGAGCCCTTGTCTTACTTGGCATCTAATCTAAGTGCTGGCAGGAAAAAGTTCATTTACTTTACTCTCCCTAGTGTGTACTTTAATATTTGCTTATTTCCTCCTTGCTTGCACATTTGTTGTCTTTCAAGGGCAGGCACGGAGTGTGACGTCAGAGACTGTAATTGTGCCCTTTTGTAGGACGGTTGCAAAGTGCTTTATTTCCCTGTTCTTATTATACACTGCTCAAAAAAAATGAAAGAGACACTTTTTAATAATCAGACTATAGCATCAAGTCAATTAAACTCCTGGGATATTGATCTGGTCAGTTAAGTCAGTGATCATCATCAACCCTGTTAGTGGTCCCTGAGGTCAGGGGTTGATGATCACTGAGTTAAGTAGTAGAGGGGGGTTGTTAATCAGTTTTTGCTGCTTTGGTGTTAATGATACTAACAACAGGTGCACTAGATGGGTAACAATGAGACGACCTCCAAAACGGGAATGGTTTTCCAGGTGGAGGCAACTGACATTTTTTTTCCCTCCTCCTCTTTTCTGAATGTTTTTCTCTAGTTTTGCATTTGGCTAGGGTCAGTGTCACTACTAGTAGCATGAGCCGATACCTGGACCCTATAGAGCAGGGATATGCAATTAGCGGACCTCCAGATGTTGCAAAACTACAAGTCCCATCATGCCTCTGCCTCTGGGTGTCATGTTTGTGGCTGTCAGAGTCTTGCTATGCCTCATTGGACTTGTAGTTCTGCAACAGCTGGAGGTCCACCAATTGCATATCCCTGCTATAGAGGTTGCACAGGCAGTCCAACTCTTCACCTTGTACACAGGGTCGGAGAATCCGTCGGAATGTGTCCTATCGGACCGTGTCGTCGGATAATCCGACTGTGTGTGGTATGCATCGGACTGATTCCGTCGGACCCAATTTTCCAACTTGTTGGAAATACTTTCCGACCAACTGGTTGGATCGGACATACTCCGATCATGTGTAGAGAATTTTTTATTGGACCAAGTGCCACGCATGCTCAGATCAAATTCCTACATCAAAGCTATTGGCTACTAGCCTGAATGTAGTCCCATCGTAACGAAATTACGTCATCACGTTCTGAAAGATCGGATTTTTCGACAACTTAGCCCGACCGTGTGTATGCAACAGTTTCGGACAAGATCCGACGGACAAAATCCGACGGACAAAATCCGACGGATTTGGTTGGCAGAATCTCCGACCGTGTGTACAGGGGCTTCCAGGATGGCACATCAAGACGTGCCCCATTGCCAGAAGGTTTGCTGCGTCTCCCAGCACAGTCTCAAGAGCATGGAGGAGATTCCAGGAAAGAGGCAGTTACTCTAGGAGATCTGGACAGGGACATAGAAGGTCCTTACTGATCAGCAGGACCGGTGTTAGCTCCTTTGTGCAAGGAGGAACAGGATGAGCACTGCCAGAGCCCTACACAATGACCTCCAGCAGGCCACTGGTGTGAATGTCTCTGACCAAACAATCAGAAACAGACTGAGTCCCCCGACGTCCTCTACTGGACCCTGCGCTCACTGCCCTGCACTGTGGAGCTCGATTGGCATTTGCCATTGAACACCAGAATTTGCAGGTCGGCCACTGGCACCCTGTGCTTTTCACAGATGAGAGCCAGTTCACCTTGAGAACATGCGATGGACCTGAAAGGGTCTGGAGAAGCCGTGGAGAACGTTATGCTGCCTGTAACATCGTTCAGCATGACCGGGTTGGTGGTGGGTAAGTGATGGTCTGGGGAGGCATATCCATGGAGGGACACACAGACCTCTACAGGCTAGGCAATGGGTCTTCAAACTATGGCCCTCCAGTTGTTCAGGAACTACAATTCTCATCATGCCCCTAGTCATGTCTGTGAATGTCAGAGTTTTACAATGCCTCATGGCATGTGTAGATTCGCAACAGCTGGGGGGCCTTAGTTTGAGGATCTCTGGGCTAGACAATGGCACCCAGGGGCAGACTGACAACTCATGGGGCCCCCAGGCAATAGGAGATTATGGGGCCCCCAGGCAATAGGAGATTATGGGGACCCCAGGCAATAGATTATAGGGCCACACAGTATACACACACATACAGTATATACACACAGACACACAGTATACACACACAGAATACACATACACACACTGAAAAGGTACTGGAGAGCTATAATCTTGGGATTTTTAAAAAAACACAGATTTTTACATACTGTCCCTGGTTTTATTGAGGCCGGCAACCCTGATGGGGCCCCTTAGTTGCATGGGGCCCTCAAGCAGTCCCCAAGTACCCGAATGGTCAGTCCGCCCCTGATGGCACCCTGACTGCCATTATGTATTGGGATCAGGGCCGTCTTTAAGGCAGGGCAAAAGGGGCAGCTTCCCTGGGCCCTGTCATTGTTGTGGGGCCCAAAGCAGCTGCCTCATACTTGCCAACTATGCCAGTGTAAATTCCCTTGTCCCTTGAAGTTTTAGTCCTGTGCTGTTTCCCAATATCTCAGTGTGAAGTGATGGTACTAATGCTGCCCAGCTCTGCCCTATTGTTGTGTACAGATAACTCACCCGCAGACCCTGTGTTTACATGTAAATAACCGGCATTCATATGTAAATAGTGACAGCATTACTAAGTAAATAGCTGTGGCCAGCAGCATTGATATGTAAATAAAGGTGGCATTCATATGTGTATCATGCTCCCCTGCAGTGAGGAGATGATTTGCTGTAACCTCCAGCAACCAATCAGTGAGCAGTATTACTTTACAGTAATCTCTAGTAACCAATTAACAAGCAGAAATCATTTGTTGTAACCTCTAGCAACTAATCAGTGAGCCGTAATGTGTGCTGTAACCTCTAGCAACCAGCCATTAAGCAGTATTGATACGCTGTAACCGCTGGTAACCAATCGCAATTGCTGCCTGATCTGATACAGTAAACAGATTTTAAGACTAGCTGCTATTTATTGTATGTCTCAGAGCAGGTGGAGAGCAAAACTGCATGGGGGGGGGGGGGGGCCCAATAACATTTTTGCCCAGGGTCCAATCAGTATTAAAGACGGCCCTGATTGGGATGAAATCCTTGGACCCAACTTTGTCTCTTTCCTTCTCTATTGTAATCCTTGGACCCATTGTCAGAGCCTATGCTGGTGCAGTGGGTCCTGGGTTCCTCCTGGTGCAATGCCCAACCTCATGTGGTGAGAGTATGCAGCCAGTTCCTGGAGGATGAAGGAATTGATACCATTGAATGCCCCCCCCACGATCGCCTAACCTAAATCCAATAGAACACCTCTGGGACATTATGTTTCGGTCCATCCGATGTCGCCAGGTTGCGTCTTAGCCTGTTTCGGAGCTCAGTGATGCCCCGGTCCAGATCTGGGAGGAAATACCCCAGGACATCATCCGTCGTCTCATTAGGAGCATGCCCGTTGTCAGGCATGCATACAAGCACGTGGGGGGCCATACACACTACTGAGGACCATTATGAGTTGCTGCAATGAAATTTCAGAAGAATGGACTAGTCTGCTCATTCGTTTTTTTTTTTTCTTTGATTTTCGGGGTGTCTTTGACTTCAGCCCCCCAGTAGGTTGATCATTTTCATCAAACAATATGGCAGCCTTTCGTTCCTAACACATTACCCCGTCCATATCAGTATAGATATCCAGCATGAGGTTTTACACCATTGAGATCTGATGAGTGTCCCTTTTATTTTTTTGAGCACTGTACTTCCGTGTCAGTATGACTACGTTTCGTAAATGAAAAAAAAAAAAAAGTTCCGGATGATGTTTGTTGGTTTATTGTAGTGTGCTATAGATGAAGTCTAGTATTAAAGTGTTAGCAAACATCATTTTTTTTTTTTTTTTATGGGCCGACATTCCTCTTCCAGTCCGGGCCTTTTCTGTCACTTTTTGTTCTCCTGTAACAATCAGCATTTTATGCTAGAAAATTACTCCCCCCCCCCCCCCCCCCCCCCCAAACATTATATTTTTTTAAAAGCAGAGGCCCTAGAGAATATATTTGGTTGGTTTTGGTTTTGTAATTTTTTTATGTCACACAGTTTTTGCTCAGCATTTTTTAAAACGCAATTTTGTGAGAAAAAAATTAACTTTTTGGAATTTTAACGCAAAAAAAGAAAAAAAAACAACTCAATACATAACCCATTTTTTTTTTGTAATATATACAGGATGATGTTACACCCAGTAAATAGATAGCGAACATGTCACATTTTAAAATTGGGCACGCCCGCGCAACGGCGATAAACTACATGAATTTTACTATCCATAGATGACGCTTTAAAAGCCTTTACAGGTTATTATACAGAGGAGGTCTAGAATTACTGCCCATGATTTGACATTCGCAGTGATACCTGACATGTGCGGGACGATCGCTGTTTGCATGTATGCGGGACCAAGGCGCCTGTTCTCCTTTGCACGCAATTCTTCTTTTTTTTTTTTAACACTGTTGCTTTTTTTTTTAGCACTTTTATTGCTGTCACAAGGAATGTAAACATCCTTGTGACAGTAATAGACAGTGACAGGTCCTCTTTATGGAGAGAAGGGGTCATGACCATGTCATTTTATGCGATACGGCACTGCGTTGCTTTAACTGACAATTGAGCGGGCGTGCGACGCTGTATCCAAATAAATCTGGTTGTATTTGATCACCTCAACGTGTTTTTTTGTTTTGCGCTATAAACAAAATAGACTGACAATTTTGAAAAAAAAAATATATATATTTTTTACGCTCTTCTATAATACATATACAAAAAATAAAATTAAAAAAAAAGAATTTTTTCATTAATTTAGGCCAATATGTATTCTTCTACAAATTTTTGGGAAAAAAAATCACAATAAAGCCCCATACACACTATCAGATTTTCTGCTGATTTTTTCCTTCAGATTTACCAAAACCATATAATATGAGGTCAAACCTTAGGAGTTTCAGTTTGTATGCAATCAGGCAGGCCCTTCTACTACATGTTTTTGGTAAACCTGAAGGAAAAACTGATAGTGTGTATGGGGCATCAGCGTATATTGATTGGTTTGCGCAAAAGTTATAGCGTCTACAAAATAGGGGATAGATTTAGGGACTTTTATATATTATGTTGTTACTGGTAATGGCGACGATTTGCGATTTTTAGCAGGACTGTGACATTGCAGCGGACAAATCTGACCCCGAGTGACACTTTTTGGGGGCCAGTGACATTATTACATTGATCAGCGCTATAAAAATGCACCGATCAATGTATAAATGACACTGGCAGGGAAGGGGTAAACACTAGGAGGCGATCAAGGTGTTAATTATGATCCCTGGGTGTGTTCTAACTGTGTGGGGGCTGGGCTGCCTGTAACAACAAAGAGATCGCTGTTCCTGATTGCTAGGAACAGCAGATCTCAGAGTTGTGTCCTGACAGAAAGGGGATCCGCCTTATTTACATAGGCATTTTTTTGGGGGTAAGTTACCACAACACAATTATCCCGTCGTTTTTAAGATCAAAGATACAACTATGTTGGTGTCCCTTGTCAATTTTACATTGTATTTTTTTAAATGTAACTGCCGACTCCCAAACTGTCATTTGAAGTAAAACACACAGCCAAGAATTATTCTACACAACTTTTTTTATTGTGCATTAAAAAAAGAAAACAAATAAAGTTAGACATGCTATCTGCCAATAGAAATTAGCCAAAAAGTGCATTCTATGCATCCAAAAATATACTAAATCAAATCATTATTCAACCAAAAAATAAAAAATAAAAGCCTCATGCATGTGTCCTGCTTCTTAATATAGAGGGTCAACAATGCCAAGAGTTGGTAAAGGCAGGGCTCTGTCATCCGGAGGTAATTCCGAAAATCATCCGGATTATTCTCCTGGATCTCCCGCAGCAAAGGCATATGACATAATTGGTCACGATTAATAAAGCCACAAATTTTTGGTCCAAGAAATCCTCCTCCTCCTGTTCCTGGACTGGACTTGGGTCAAAGCAATAATGCCGTGTACACACGAGCGGAATTTCCGACAGAAAGTCAGACGGGTTCTTTTCATCGTATATTCCAATCGTGTTTGCCCCATCGGACTTTTGAAAATTATGACGGACCTAGAAAAAGAACATGTTCTAAATTTTTCCAACGGAACCAATTCCTATCGAGAAAACCGCTCATTTGTATGCTGTTCCGACGTACCAAAAACGACGCATGCTCTGAAGCAAGTACAAGACGGAAGCTATTGGCGACCGGCTATTGAACTTCCTTTTTTCTAGTCCCGTCGTATGTGTAGTACGTCACCGCGTTCTTGAAGGTCGGACTTTAGTGTGACCGTGTGTAGGCAAGACAGCTTGAGCAGAATTCCATCAGAGAAACCTTCAGAGTTTATTCCGATGGACAAACCGATCATGTGTACATGGCATAACTCCAAGGCCAATAATAAATAACACGTCATCATTCTGCAACATGTCTGGTTGACGAACGGCCGTGCAGAAACGAACTGAAAAGAGCGAAATGAAAGGTGTGAAATGAAAAGCGCGAATCAACATCATCACCAAACGTCTACTAACACGAAATTAGCAGAAAGAGCCCACAGGGTGGCGCTAAAGAGCTGAAAAACCACGTAGTAGGTCACTACCTTAGTGTTTGTTGGCCGGCAATTCCTTGTCGTTTGTATGCAAGACAAAATCCAGGCACACGCCTTGGGACACAAGGCGGAAAATCTGATCGTGTGTACGCGGCTTTAGGCATTGACATTTGTTTTACTCTTAGGTGCAAAGGGGTTCATCTCTATGTACCACCTGAGGCCAGTCACTTCACTTTGGTATATGGAAGGGTTTGTAAGCACTTTAATTACAGATGTTTAGATGAGAACGTATTGCTAAGGCCACATTACGGATTCTTCATATGAGATGGATTTACTGGGCCTCAAAGGTAATTAACCCTGTGATGTCCTCCTCCTGAGGCCGGACCTGCACATGGCTATCGGGATATCGTACATTCAGATCATCGGGATGAAAAGGCCATTAACTGCCTTGTAAAGGTCAGCCAAGAGCAGAGAGAAGGGAGTTTGGCTAGTGAAACCTATCCAGTGTTCGTACTGTGATCGCTCAGGTCCTGGGAAATAACTCTGCGTCTATATTACGTCTCTGCTGTCATTGTGAGCCTTTGTAGAAGAGTCACCTGTGAATAAGCCATTGTTTGTGTGCTATCACAATAGCCCACTGTATCCCTGATTGCCTGGAACCTCTGGCATTGTACTGCTGGAAATAACCCAATTGCTAGGTTAGCTGTACACAAAGATTAAAGGAACCTTGTGAGACACCGGCCAATATTCCGTACTGAATACGAGTGATAATACCACCTGGTTTACTAAAAGTATACCTAAGCCAAAACTAAGATTTTTGGCTAAAACCCCTGCCAATTTTTTATTTTTTTTTGCTATCTGCAGTGTCCCATTGGGAAGATTTTCTCTTGCTTACTGTCTCCAGTGGTGTATTTTGGCCTTGTGCTGCCCTAGGCAAGACTAAAAAAAAAAAACGGATACCCCCCCCCCCCAATCTAAATTTGTCCCACTCCCAACTGTTTTAAAATTGCATATCCATAGGTGACTCTTTAAAGTGGTTGTAAACCCTTACAAACCACTTTGACCTACAGGTAAGCCTAGATTAAGGCTTACCTGTAGGTCCAAGAAATATCTCCTAAACCTATATGGTTTAGGAGATATTTGCCCGAAAACAGGCACTGCTGTCTACGGCGCATGCGCCGTAGACAGCGGCGCGCAGGCGCACTGAGCGCGGCATTCTCAACAACGGAGCTGCCGCGCGTGTCGTCTCCCGTGCGCATACGCGGGAGTGACGTCATCGCGGCTTCGCCGAAAGACAGCGGCGGAGCTGCAAGACCCCACCAAGAAGATGGATGCGGCAGACTACAGGGGACAGCAGCGACTTCGCTGGCTCCTGTGTCAGGTAAATGACACATAATGGACTACTATGCGATGCATAGTAGTCCATTATGCTTTGCCTTTGCAGGGAATGAAAGTCATCAGGGTTTACTTCCTCTTTAAAAGCCTTTACAGGTTACCACTAGGGATGAGCCGAACACCCCCCGGTTCGGTTCGCACCAGAACTTGCGAACGACCCCCGCGTTCGGTACGAACGTTAGAACCCCATTGAAGTCTATGGGACTCGAACGTTCGAATTGGAAAGTGCTAATTTTAACGGCTAATATGCAAGATAGTGTCCAAAAAAGGGTTTGGGGACCTGCCTCCTGCCTCAGGGGACATGGGTCACTGCAAAAAAACGGCCGTTTTGGCGGGAGCACTGATTTTAATGACGATTAAAGTGAAAAAAAAAAGTGAAATATTCCTTTAAATATGGTGCCTGGGGGGTGTCTGTAGTATGCCTGTGAAGTGCCACGTGTTTCCCATGTTTGGAACAGTCCCTGCACAAAATGACATTAAACGGAAATAACACCATTTAAAACTGCTTGCGGTTTTAATGTTATATCTGGTTCCTGCAATATGGTTGAAAATCCTTGAGAAACATGGCATGGGTAGCCCTCCCTGCCCATTACCAGCCTATTTGGGTCTTGTACGCATATTAAGGGAACCCCGTACCCATATTAAAAAAAGGAAATGCGTGTGGCCCCCAGGCCCTATATACTCAGAACAGCAATATACAGGCGGTGCAAACAAAACAGGGACTGTGTAGGTTTGTTGTGTTAAGTTGAATCTGTTTGTCATTTTCAACCGGTACATTTTTAAAGTGTAGCTCCAGTCAAAAAAACTATCTTTAAGCTTTTTGGAAAACATAGGGAAGGGTTATCACCCCTGTATAATTTGTTTTGTCGTCCATCTTTTTTCATCTCACTTGCTGCTGTCTCCTTGCGTTTGCAAGTAGGAGATGTTTGTAAGTTGGATGTTTGAAAGTAGGGGCCTGCCCTATATTATAGCGGTATGTACTGGGTACAGAGCACGCAGACGCACGCACTCCTAACACTACTGACTGCAAGCTCTATAATTAACCACTTGTTAGCCCAATGTTTTCATAAAGTGAAAGATGAAGTTATGCTGAGTAAATAGATATCAAACATGTCACTCTTCAAAATTGCACATGCCCGTGGAATGGCGCCAAACGTCGCTACTTAAAAAATCCCCATAGGCGACACTTTAATTTTTTTTTTACTGGTTACATGTTTTGAGTTGCAGAGGTCTAGGACTAGAATTATTGCTCTCGCTCTAACATTCTCGGCGATACCTCACATGTGTGGCACATGCGAGCACATGGGGACATGGGCGCTTTAATTTTTATTTAATTTTTTTATTGTTCATTTTACTTTATTTATTTTAGTTTGACATTTTTTCCCCCAAAAATATATTTTTGATCACTTTTATTCCTATTACAAGAAATGTAAACATCCCTTGTAATAGGAATATGGGGTGACAGGTCCTCTTTACAGTGAAATCTGGGGGGTCAATATGACCCAACATCTCACCTCTAGGCTGGGAAGCCTGAAATAAAAAATAAAAAAAAGATTCTGGCTTTGATCGTACTGGCGAGTTGGTAGAAGCACCGGAGGGCGGTGAGGGGTGGGGGGCGTCTATGGCTGGGTATTTCAGGGTATCACCGAGTATGGCTGGGTATCTCTGAGTATGGCTGGGTATGGCAATTTATGGCAGGGTATTACAGAGTATTGGCGGGGTATTGGCGGGGTACTACAGAGTAATAGCAGGGTACTGCAGAGTATTGGGGGGTACTACAAAGTAATGGCAGGGTACTGCAGAGTATTGGGGGTACTGCAGAGTAATGGGGGGTACTGCAGAGTAATGGCAGGGTACTGCACTGCAGAGTAATGGCAGGGTACTGCAGAGTATTGGGGGTACTGCAGAGTATTGGGGGTACTGCAGAGTAATGGCGGGTACTGCAGAGTAATGGCGGGTACTGCAGAGTATTGGGGGGTACTGCAGAGTAATGGGGGGTACTGCAGAGTAATGGGGGGTACTGCAGAGTAATGGCAGGGTACTGCACTGCAGAGTAATGGCAGGGTACTGCACTGCAGAGTAATGGCGGGGTACTGCAGCGTAATGGCAGGGTACTGCAGAGTATGCACTGGTATTGCAGAGTATTGGCAGGGAATTGAGGGGTTAAATTCGGTGAGCAGCGATGTGGGCACTGCAGATGCAGCCCACATCGCTGCTGACACCGATCTCTTTCCCCTCCGCTGTACCGATCGGTACAGAGAGGGGAGGGAGGAACAGGCGTCATAACATGACGCCGGTTTGTTTCCAAGTGATCACTCCGTCATTTGACGGAGCAATCACGTGGTAAACGGCCACTATGAGCGGCCGTTTACCGTGATCCGTGATGCGACCCGGCGGTCACGGATGCTCTCGAGTGTGCATACCTCAGGGCACGCGAGAGCAGAATTCTGGGAGGCCGTTAATTAACGGCCTCTCAGAGTTAAACAACCCCCCTGAAGCCGTTAATCGGCAATGGGCAGTTGTTAAGTGGTTAAAGCTAGATCACTAGCTATATAGGTGAGGTGAATATAGTGGTGTATACTGCAGTCAGGGCACAGACAACAACCACTACACAGCAGCAAGATAGGAAATCAGCCAAAAACGATTGGTGTGTACTGTGTTGAAGGTACACAGAACACCCACTGCTTCAGATGCTAAGTAACACACTACACGAGGCCGCTTCAAAGGCGGCCTTATATAGTGTGGGGCGTGCACTACACAGCCTGAGCTATGATTGGCCACAGGCAGGATGCCTGTGGCCAATCATGGCTCTCCTCGCTGCCGGCGCTGCGATTGGCCAAGCATGCGGGGTCACAGTGCATGCTTGGCCAATCATCGGGCAGCAATGCACTGCGCCAACACAGTGCATTATGGTCCACGCGCGCGTCACTCGAATTTTGACGCGAACGGCCAAAACGTTCGGAATTCGCCGAACGCACGAACAGCCAATGTTCGAGTCGAACGTACGTTTGACTCGAACACGAAGCTCATCCCTAGTTACCACTTTAGATTTACAGAGGAAGTCTGGTGCTGGAATTACTGCCCATGATCTGACGTTTGCGGTGATACCTCACGTGTGGGGGATGATCGCTATTTGTGTGCGTGCATGACCGACACGCATGTTCGCCTTTGCGTGTGAACATTGGGGGATGGGGGTGGGGGGGGGCACGTTACATTTTTTATTTAAATTATTATTATTTTTTATTTTTTTTACACTGTTCATTTATTCTTTTTTTTTTTCATCACTTTTATTGCTGTAAGCATCTTTGTGATAGGTACTCTTTATGGAGAGATCTGGGATCGATAAGACCCCAAATCCTTTCTCTGCCCTTAAAAGGGTTCAAAAGACCAAGATAAGTGTTTTTGAATGCTTTTGATTTTTCAAAGCTCCCATGTAAACCGTAATACACACGACCGGACTTTTCAAGGGACTAGGTCCGACGGACTTTCGGCGGAGTTCTGACAGAGTTCTGATGGACTTTCCGAATGAACGGACTTGGCCACACACAATCACACCAAAGTCCGACGGATTCTAACGTGATGACGTACGGCCGGACTAGAATAATGAAGTTTATAGCCAGTAGCCAATAGCTGCCCTTGCGTCGGTTTTTGTCCGTCGGATCAGCATACACACGAGCGGATTTCTCGGTAGGAACTGGGTCCGGCGGAGCTCCGGCGGAAAAATTTGAAACATGTTCCATTTCTAAAGTCTGACGGATTTTTGCAAATCAAAAGTCCGCTGCAACCCACACACGATCTAATGGTCTGCCAGAATCGTTCCGTCGGACCTTTGATGTCAAAGTCCGGTCGTGTGTACGCGGCATTAGTGATGTCATCGCTTCTGGTTTACTGCTTACCTCCTGCAGCAATAGAGCGGCTAGTAAGCTGCCCCAAGCAAACGCCTTGTTTGCTTTGCAGTCAATACGCCCCTGACTGTCCTCAAGACACAACATAGAAAAAACCAGGAAATGTTTCAAAGTGAAGGGAATTCCCTCATTAGACAAAAGTCTCCATTGCAACATTGCCCTATTAGTGCTCTTTCAGCAGCAAAAACGGGCACCTGGCACGCCCACCGAAACTATCCCAATACACCCGGATGGGGCTCTCTGAAAGAGGTTCCAACCCTTCCCCAAGCTAAAAAAAAAAAAAGTTTTGGATTGAGATAAACAGGCCATTGATGGGTCAAATTCTTGATGGCTCAAATTCTGATAAAAACGTTCTTACGAAAATTGTAAAGAATTTTCTTTCGAATTTCGCACCATTAATGGGCTGCAGCAATAACTGATTTTCATGCGGCCATGTTGGAAAGTTTTGGAAAAAACAAACAACATTTCTAATCAATGATGGGAGAATTGTGCTTGGTTGGTCGAATCTCCAAATCACAGGTGGCACGATTACAAAATGCACAAAATTTCTGGTTCTCGAGAGAAAATTTGTTCGGAATTTGACCCATATACAGTATCTCACAAAAGGGAGTACACTCCTCACATTTTTGTAAATATTTTCTTCTATCTTTTCATGTGACAACACTGAAGAAATGACACTTGTCTACAATGTAAAGTAGTGAGTGTACAGCTTGTATAACAGTGTAAATTTGCTGTCCCCTCAAAATAACTCAACACACAGCCATTAATGTCTAAACTGCTGTTTTCAGAAAATTCAGATCTGATCAGTGTCGGAAATTCCAATGGAAAATGTCCAATGGAGCCCACACACGGTTAGAATTTCCGACAAAAAGCTCCCATCGGACATTTTCCGTCGGAAAATCCAACCGTGTGTATGCCGCATTAGACTCCACCAATATGTCTGCACAGTGTAAAGATTAGGAATAAATCTAATGGAGGACCATTGGGAGGCACAATGGGCATCCAATAACTCCACTGATACAGCAGTGCCACCAGGGCCGTCTTTAATACTGATTTGACCCTGGGCAAAACTTTTCTTGGGGGGCACCCCCATGCAGTTTTGCTCTCCACCTGCTCTGAGATATACAATAAATAGCAGCTAGACTCAAAATCAGTTTACTGAATCAGATCAGACAGCTATTGCGATTGTTTGCTTAGGTTACAGTGTATCATTACCGCTCACTGATTGGTTGCTAGAGGTTACAGCACACATTACGGCTCACTGATTAGTTACTAGAGGTTAGAGCACATGATTTCTGCTTGTTGATTGGTTGCTAGAGATTACTGTGGATATGACTTCAGGGGGCATGATAGACATATCAAGTCCGCCGGCCGCCTCTATTTACATATGAATGCCACCGCTAATTACATATGAATGCCGGTAATTTACATGTAAACACAGGGTCTGCAGGTGAGTCACATGTACACAACAATAGGGCAATAGGGCAGAGCTGGGCAGCAAGAGTAGCAGCACTTCACACTCAGATATCAGGACACAGCACGGGACCAATACCTCAAGGGACAAGAGAATTTAAACCAGTATATTTGGCAAGTATGAGGCAGCTGCTTTGGGCCCCACAACAATGACAGGGCCCAGGGCAGCTGCCCCTTTTGCCCTGCCTTAAAAACTGCCCGAGTGCCACGTCCGAGTCAGTAGATATACATATCTTTTTTGATGTATATCTAATGTTTGAACAATGGACAGTTTCCCAGATTGCCATTTTAATAAAGGGTGGTCAAACAAAGCATGCATGGGGCATGAAGAACTGTAAGAAGGGTCCTCAGGAGACCAGTATAGCCCTTCCAAAAGATTGGGGAGGCGTGGGAACGGCTTCTATTTTAGTCGTATTTATAAAGTACTTGTTGCAGTCTTGCTAAGGTTCAGAATAACGCTACTGTGTTTACTGTCAGCCAGATACTGTAAATTAATTACAGCTGAGACCAAACGTAGCAGAAGCAGGTGGCTGTAAAAAGTTTAACATTTTAAATGCCTCCAAATATCTACTGCATGGACCCCATACAGTCTATTATAGAACAAAACTTCAAAAAGATTACAAAAATACAGTACATGCAGAGAGATTGGGTCAGTGCCAGTATACTTCAGTTGTGCTGTGTCAGAGAACTAATACAGGCTGTCAAATACTGGTACTGCCCAACTGAAGGCTATAGACCAGGGTAGGCAAACCTGGCCCTCCAGCTGTGGTGAAACTACAAATCCCATCATGCCTCTGCCTCTAGGAGTCATGTCTGTGATTGTCAGGGTCTTGCAATGTCTTGTGGGACTTGTAGTTTCAAAACAGCTGGAGGGCCGAGGGTGCCTACCCCGTCTATAGACTGTACAGTTCACTACTGCCCATTAATAGGATGGAAATTGTTGGCTTAGTGTATTAGTTTGTTCTTCTTTTGGACTTGTAGCTGTTTTAGGAGGTGCTAAGATTAGTGTTGGCCACTGGTAAAGGATGAGAATTGATGGCTTAATTTGTCACTTTGGTCAACTCCTTAGCTATCCAATAGGTGATGCTCATCCATGTCTCTATGGACCTTGCTTTGTGCACTGGTCAAAACCATTTGGTGGAGGGGGGATTATAGTGTGAGGTTGTTTTTCAGGGGTTGGGCTTGACCACCGTTAGTTCCAGTGAAGGGAACTTTTAAGGCGTCGGCATACCAATATATTTTGGGCAATTTCATGCTCCCAACTTTGTGGGAACAGTTTGGGGGCGGCCCCTTCCTGTTCCAACATGACTGAGCACCAGTGCACAAAGCAAGGTCCATAAAGACATTGAGGAGCGAGTTTGAAGTGGAGGAACTTGACTGGCCTTCACAGAGTCCTGACCTCAACCCGATAGAGCACCTTTGGGTTAAATAAGAGTGAAGACTGCAAGCCAGGCCTTCTCCAACATTAGTGCCTGACCTCACAAATGCACTTCTGGAAGAATGGTCAAACATTCCCATAGACACACTCCTAAACCTTGTGGACGGCCTTCCCAGAAGAGGTGAAGCTGTTATAGCTGCAAAGGGCGGGGCCAACTCAATATTGAACCCTACGGACTAAGACTGGGATGCCATTAAAGTTCATGTGCGTGTAAAGGCAGGCGCCCCAATACTTTTGGTAATATAGTGTATGTGTTGCTAAACTCATTGGAGTCAGAAGGGAAGTCTTCCGTGACAATAGACAACACACACAAGAGACTCCACGTAGGGTGCTGGCTCGGGTTGTGTGTGTACAGAGCAGAGTATGACGTATCCACTATAAACAAGGGCAGTGTTATGAAACAAAACAGCAATAAAGGTAATTTGAATCTGCCATTGTTCTCTGCTCAGTAACGTCCTCTGAGAAGTGCGTGTAAAAATGCTAATAAAATAAAAGATTTTGTTGTCTAAGTGCTTTGTATATTGCAGGTGTGCCAGCTGCACAGTGACGGAGCAGAGAGAGTCCGGGCCGGTCAAGCCTCTGAAGTCTTCTCACGGAAAGGTACCATGATGGATGGAGGAGAAGAGAAGGCGCTGGAAGATGACACCAGCCTAGAGGTGACCGACTTTAAAAAGAAATCTGTAGGTTTTTTTTTTTTTGTTCTAGATGGGGTGATGACTGTCTGCAGGGCCGTCTTTAATATTGATTGGACCCTGGGCAAAATTTTTCTTGGGGCCCCCCATGCAATTTCCCTCTCCACATACTCTGAGACATACAATAAATAGCAGCTAGACTTAAAATCAGTTTTCTGTATCAGATCAGGCAGCAATTGTGGTTGCCAGCAGTTACAGCATATCATTACTACTTACTGACTAGTTGCTAGAGGTTACAGCACACATTACGGCTCACTGATTAGTTGCTAGAGGTTACAGCACATCACCTCCTCACAGCAGGGGAGAACGATATACATAGGAATGCCACCTTTATTTGCATATCAATGCTGCCGGCCGCAACTATTTACTTAGTATGGTCGCCGGTATTTACATACGAATGCAGGTTGTTTACATGTAAACACAGGATCTGCAGGTGAGTCATCTGCACACAACAATAGGGCAGAGCTGGGCAGCATTAGTACCAGCACTGCACACTGAGATATTGGGACACAGCACAGGAATAAAACTTCAAGGGACAAGGGAATTTAAACCTGGATAGTTGGCAAGTATGAGGCAGCTGTTTTGGACCCCACAACAATGACAGGGCCCAGGGCAGCTGCCCCTTTTGCCCTGCCTTAATGACGGCCCTGACTGTCTGCAAACTGCGCCCCTGAGTTGTCACCTTGCCACATGCTCCTCTGGTAGAGGGTACAAGAGCCTGTCTTGAAACACATTTCTCGGGCATGATCCACCATTGCCACAGCAATAAGGCGCAACTTTTTGCCGGAATGAGTTATGCCGCGTACACACGATCGGAATTTTGGTCGGAAAAATCTCTGATGGATTTCGCGACGGAAATTCTGATGGGATTTCGCTCAAGCTGTCTTGCATACACGCGGTCACTTCAAATTCCGACATCGGAAAAAACTCTGAAGGTTTCTCTGATGGAATTCTGCTCAAGCTGTCTTGCCTACACACGGTCACACTAAAGTCCGACCGTCAAGAACGCGGTGACGTACAACACGTACGACGGGACTAGAAAAAGGAAGTTCAATAGCCAGTAGCCAATAGCTTGCATCTCGTAGTTAAATCTGAGCATGCGTGAGTTTTTGCGCGTCGGAATTGCATACACACAAAAGTTTTTTCCGTCGGAAAAATTGAGAACCTGCTATCAAGTTTTTGCTGGCGGGAATTCGGCCAGCTAAATTCCAATGGAGCATAGACACGGTCGTATTTTCCCATGAAAAGCTCTCATTGGTCTTTTGCTGGCAGAAATTCAGATCGTGTGTACGTGGGATTAGGCTGAGAGCAGAACTTCACCCAAAAGGAGAAGTTTCACTTCTTTGCATCCTCCTTCCCCCTCCACTGCTACATTTGGCACTTTTTGGAGGGGGCGCGGGTACCTGGTTTTGACAGGTACCCGCTCCCACTTCCGGTCAAATGCGTTGCAGTTCAGCCCCTCTCCTTCCCCCCCACAGCCTTCTGGTACACATCGCAGGTCCCAGAAGAGTATTCACAAAGTGCAGCGCAACTCGCACATGCGCAGTAGGAAACCAGCTGTGAAGCTGCAAGGCTTTTTCCCATACTTACATTGCCGGCACCAGCATCCGAAGCCAATTGAGGGATCGGCTCAGGTGAGGAGATCGCTGGATCCCTGGACAGGTAAGTGCCCTTATATTAAAAGTCAGAAACTACAGTATTTGTAGCTGCTGACTTTACATTTTTTTGGAGGGAGACTGAAGCTCCTCTTTAGTTTACATGAGTGCCTGTACAGCGTGAATGAGACATTTGCGTTTGGAGCCACCTGAAGCTTTGTGTAGGCAGCCTATGTAAAGACCACTTTCACACTGGGGTGCTTTACAGGCGCTACAGCGCCAAAAATAGCGTCTGCAAAGCGCCCTGAAAGAGCCACTCCTCACACTCCAGTGTGAAAGCCACAAGGGCTTTCACACTGGAGCGGTGCTCTGGCAGGATGGTAATAAAAAGTCCTGGTAGCAGCATCTTTAGAGCGGTGAAGGAGTGGTGTGTATACCGGTCCTCCGCCGCTCCTGCCCATTGAAATGAATGGGGCAGCGCGGCTATACTGCCGGCAAAGTGCTGCTGCAGCAGTGGTTTTAACCCTTTCTCGGCCGCTAGAAGGGAGGTAAAGCCGCCCCGCTATCGGCCGAATACCGCTGCTAAAATGATGATAAAGTGGCGCTAAAAATAGCGCAGTTTTACTGCCGGCACCCGTACCGCCCCAGTGTGAAAGGGGCCTAAGAGAATTGAGGTGCAGTGGAAGTAAAGACACAGTCGTGCATCCAAGTTTGACAGGTGTGCAGGGGTTGGTGTGCCGCTGTGAATGCAGACAGTTCGTGGTCGGGGCTGTGCACCTGCCTCTGCACTGGCCCGACTCCGGGAACTACCCTCAACAGGGCTGTTTTTAATATAGATTGGACCCTGGGCAAAAATTTTCTTGCCCCCCCATGTAATTTCCCTCTCCACCTGCTCTGAGACATACAATAAATAGCAGCTAGACTTAAAATCAGTTTTCTGTATCAGATCAGGCAGCAATTGCGATTGGTTGCCAGCAGTTACAGCATATCATTACTGCTTACTGACTAGTTGCTAGAGGTTACAGCACACATTACGGCTCACTGATTAGTTGCTAGAGGTTACAGCAAATAATTTCTGCTTGTTAATTGGTTGCTAGAGATTACTGTACAGGAATACTGCTCACCAATTGGTTGCTAGAGGATATAGTACATCATCTCCTCACTGCACGGGGGCATGATATACATATGAATGCTGCCTTTATTTACATATCAATGCCACCACCCACAGCTATTTACTTCTGAATGTCGCTGCTATTTACATATGAATGCAGGTTATTTACATGTAAACACAGGGTCTGCAGGTGAGTCATCTGTACACAACAATAGGGCAGAGCTGGGCATCATTAGTACCATCAAACTGAGATATAGGGACACAGCACAGGACTAAAAGTTCAAAGGACAAGGGAATTTAAACTGGGATAGTTGGCAAGTAAGAGGCAGCTGCTTTGGGCCCCACAACAATGACAGGGCCCAGGGCAGCTGCCCCTTTTGTCCTGCCTTAAAGACGGCCCTGGCCTTGGCCTCTGCTTGGGTTCTGCCCTTCCACTCTATAGTTACCCTGTCTCCACAGTGTAGTCACCCTTCTTCTTTGGCCTATTTGGTGGGGAGATCTTGAGGGCTATGACCTGGTGCCCATGTGCATCAAAGTAGCCCAGGGGCCACTAGTTGCTAGAGTTTACAGCACACATTACGGCTCACTGATTCTTTGCTAGAGGTTACAGCACATCACCTCCTCACAGCAGGGGAGCATGATATACATAGGAATGCCGCCTGAGTCATCATATCAATGCTGCCAGTTGCAGCTATTTACTTAGTATTGTCGCTGCTATTTACATACGAATGCCGGTTATTTACATGTAAACACAGGGTCTGCAGGTGAGTCATCTGCACACAACAATAGGGCAGAGCTGGGCAGCATTAGTACCATCATTTCACATTGAGATATTGGGACACAGCACAGGAATAAAACTTCAAGGGACAAGGGAATTTAAAAACGCATAGTTGGCAAGTATGAGGCAGCTGTTTTGGGCCCCACAACAATGACAGGGCCCAGGGCAGCTGCCCCTTTTGCCCTGCCTTAAAGACGGCCCTGACCCTCAATAACTCTAGGGAAGGAGGAACAAGCTGGAATACTTACCTTGCTCCTTGCTTCAGCGCTCTTGACCACTCCTGCTTTGGGGAAGTCCCTCGTTTTCTCAAGTACCATTGGCGCTGCGCTTTACTTAATGATGCCATTATGCGACTAGGGTTGCCACCTGTCCGGGATTCACCCAGACAGTTTGGGTTTGGAGTCATGTGCCCGGGTTTCAGACTGCCTGAAACCCGGACACATTATTCAGACTGGACTATGGCTACCAAGCAGGGTTGAAGTACTGCATTTTGGGGCCTGAACGTCCTGGCTAGAGCAGCGGTCCACAGTTCATAGATCAAGCTTATTCAGCTTGCTAGTCGGCAAGCATTTTATCTAGTGTCACATCCTGGATACGGGGGGTGGATTTGTCACGGAATACTGCTTTGTTTTTTGGGACACTTTTTTCACATCACTTTAATCAATTGATTATTTGTTTCACTTATTGGTTGGTGTCAAGGAGGGCGGAATTAATTTATACCCTTCCATCCAAGGACTTTTTTGCATGATTTATATGGACTTTTCAATGAATTTCAATTAATTAATTTAGTTATTTATTTTGCAATGGATTGATTTATTGATATATTCACCATCTGATTATTTCATCATTTATATTTTTTGTGCTATTACACCTTTGGAATAGTTTTAGTTTTTTTCTTTTTAGCACTTGGGGTATTCACTTATTGCCTTATTCAGCGCTGCTACATTTCTTTCTGTTCATTATTTGTGTGTATCTCACTTTTAGCAGCTGCTTTAATTTAAGTTAGGAATTTAGTATTATTTATTTTGGTATAGCGCGGTATTTCACTTTTTCCATAGATCACCATATTGGCAGTGGAGCTGGGGTATCATTTTGCTTCCCTTCCCAGCAGGGTTGCTGGCTGCAGTTGAGGTGCAGAGAGAGAGAGGGCTCGATCTGCACCTCTTCTTTCTGCCCCTACCCCTCTGTGTCTGCCCACACTCCGATCCCCAGGGTTGTGCCCCAGGGGCCAGAAATTAGAAGTCCAGCAGCCTCAGATACATCTGGATGAGGTGCTGACTGCCGAGGGGTGAGTGAGCTCACCATCCATCCCTGCCTGTGACTGAAGTCTCCCCCCTTCTCTCTCCTGCCTCTGAGTGAGTACATTAATGCCGCGTACACACGACCGGACTTTTCGACAGCAAAGGTCCGACGGGAAAAAATCCGTCAGACAATTTGTTAGTGTGTGGGCTCCATTGGACCTTTACTGTCCAAAAATCTGACGGACTTTAGGAATAGAACATGTTTCAAATTTTTCATCCGGAACTCCGCCGGACCCAGTTCCTATTGAGAAATCCATTAGTCTGTATGCTACTCCGACGGACACAAACCAACGCTAGGGCAGCTATTGGCTACTGGCTATGAACTTACTTATTCTAGTCCGGTCGTACGTCATCACGTTCGAATCCGTTGGACTTTGGTGTGATTGTGTGTGGCCAAGTCCGTTCGTTCGGAAAGTCCGTCGGAACTCCACCGAAAGTCAGTCGGGAAGACCGCCGCACTTAGTCCGTCGAAAAGTCCGGTCGTGTGTACGCGGCATTAGGAAAATCAGGGTTCTCAGAGCATCCCTTACATCAGAGTTCCCCTTTACACCAGAGGCCACGGTGTTCCCCTTTACATCAGAGTCCTCTCCGTACATCAGAGTACTCAGTGTTCCCCCTTAAATCAGGGTTCCTAGAGCATCCCTTACATCAGAGTTCCCCTTTACACCAGAGGCCACGGTGTTCCCCTTTACATCAGAGTCATTTCCATACATCAGAGCACTCAGTGTTCCTCCTTAAATCAGGGTTCCCAGAGCATCCCTTACGTTAGAGTCCCCAGAGTTCTCCCTTACATCAGAGTCTGCAGAGTCTCCCCTTACAGTGAACGGGAACTCTGCGAGTTCAAATGTAAAAGGGGGAACTCTGTGGACTCTGATGTAAAGGGGGACTCTTGTTATTAACTTCATATGATTAGAAATGTTATTTAAGAGGAGGATCGGCGCTGCTCTGTGCAAAACCACTGTACAAAGCAGGTAAGTATAACATGTTTTGTTGTTTTTTTCTTTTTTTAAAAAGCTTCACCCAGAATCACCTGCCTTGACGCGTTTCACCACTGCCGGTTTGCTCACAAAGAAAGGTTTTGCTAGCAGCTTTTCTATTGTTTGATTAATAGTCTAAGCACAGGGAATATTTGGGTTTTATCTTATATACATAATTAACATTATAGTAGCCTCTAACGTTGGTATTGTCGGCTAATAGTTTGATCTCCCTGTTTATAAGGGGGAAGACTTCCTGTCTCGCCTTACAGATGAAGAAAAAGAGTGCCTGCAGTATTTACTAGAAACCATTGATTCACTGGACCAGGACGAGGATGAAAATGCAAACAGTGACCACGGTAAGACCCTTCTACATAGGCAGAACTTTACCATAACAGTAAATGCGATTCAACGCAAAGCTGTCCAAGGACCAAACCTTAGCTGCCACTTTTTGTTTACAAGTAAAATCTGTATTTTTTGCTTCAAAAATTACTTAAAACCCCCCAGATTCTAATATATATATATATATATATATATATATATATATATATATATATATATATACACACACACATATAATAATCTGGAGATTTTAAGTAATTTTCAGAGCCGGACAATCCGCCCGTGTGTAGACTCCGGCAGACTTTTTTTTACCCAAAAGTCCGGCGGACTAAGAAAGTATTTTTGCACTCCAATCTGTCCGCCGGACTCACATTTCGGCGGACAATACGGCCATGTGTGTGCCAGTCCACCGTACTTTTGAAATTAATGGACTTCTCCCGCCCGGAGAAAAGTCCGCTCATTTTGAGCGCGTCTCCAGGTAGCCGGGGCCAGCGAAGGAGGCGTCGCTGGCCCCGTCACCTGGTATGGACTTAAAGGGGAATCCCTACGCCGAAAAATCGGCATGGGGGTCCCCCCCTAGGTCCATATCAGACCCTTATCTGAGCAGGCTACCTGGCCGGCCAGGAAAGGGGGTGGGGACGAGCGAGCGCCCCCTCCTGAGCCGTACCAGGCCGCGTGCCCTCAACATGGGGGGGTGCCCCAAAGCACATTGTCCCCATGTTGATGAGGACAAGGGCCTCTTCCCGACAACCCTGGCCGTTGGTTGTCGGGGTCTGCGGGCGGGGGGCTTATCGGAATCCGGGAGCCCCCTTTAATAAGCCCCCCACCCTATGTGAATGAGTGTGGGGTACAATATTCACCTGTGAAAAAAAGTAAAAAAAATAAAAAAAACACAACACACAAGGGTTAAAATAGTTTATTGCACAGCTCCGGGGGTCTTCTTCCGTCTTCGGGGGTCTTGTAATATAAGGAATGACAGGTCCTCTTTATGGAGAGATCTGGGGTCTATAAGGCCCAACATTTCTCCTCTACTTTTGAAAGCCAAAGATCAAAAAATAAAAAAAATGGTTCACTTTCACCCTAACCTGGATTTGACGTAATGACGTCGCTCCTGTCCTTCTAGATCAGTGATGGTGAACCTTGGCACCCCAGATGTTTTGGAACTACATTTCCCCTGATGCTCAACTACACTGCAGAGTGCATGAGCATCATGGGAAATGTAGTTCCAAAACATCTGGGGTGCCAAGGTTCACCAGCACTGGCCTAGATCAGGGGTCTCCATACTATGGCCCTTCAATTGTTCAGAAACTACAATTCCCATCATGCCTAGTCTTGTCTCCATATGTCAGAGTTTTACAATGCCTCATGCAGGGGCGGACTGACTATTGGGCCACTCGGCCACTGCCCGAGGGCCCCATGCCACTAGGGGGCCCCATCAGGGTTGCCAGCCTCAGTAAAACCAGGGACAGTATGTAAAAATTTGTGTTTTTGAAATGTCCCTTACCGACATCCTTTTGGTCTAAAAATACCGAGATTATAGCTGCCCCACCTCTCCAGTACCTTCTCAGCCAATAGAAACATGTCTGTGTATACCGCGTGATTGTATACTGTGTGTGTGTTTGTGTTTGTGTATACTGTGTGGCCCCATAATCTCTGATTGCCCGGGGGCCCCATGAGTTGTCAGTCCACCCCTGGCCTCATGGGAGGTGTAGTTCCACAACAGCTGGAGGGCCGTATTTTGGAGATCCTTGTCCTAGATCATAGAGGTGATTAGAGACAATCTGGTCTCTGTTCACCTATATGGCCAGCACCGCAGACCGTCAGATTGTTTCCTGGGCTCACCGGTAAGCCCGAGAAACACCAGCAAGCGGCGGGAGGGGGAGAGACGTCACCTCCCGCTGCTTCTAAAAGCGATCCAGCGACTAATCAGTCGCTTGGATCTCTTTTATGAGAAACTGAATTGCCAGCTGAAAAAAGAAAGGAAAAAAAAAGCTGATAGCCATAACCCCCGGGAAACCACTTCAAAGCCGCAACGTATAGATACGTATTGCAGACAGCAAGTGGTTAAAAAGCAACAGTATAGCTTTACCGTGGCTGAACCACGGCTTTAAAAAGGAGAATAAACGATTTAGTAAGCAGGCTGTGCATTTTGGTGTGAGCCAACAGAACAGATGAGGATCTTGGGTCTAGCTCACACAAATGTTCCTCCAGGTTTATTCCTCTCCATACACTTTCCTTCTCCAGTAATATGAGACAATCATCTCTTAGCAGCAGATGTCCTGCATATTACCTGACAATCTGAATACTCCGGTGGAATATTTTTAGGGCAGCCGCTAATTAACCCAACATTCCAATCTACTTCTATCTCAGCAGCGGCAGCTGCTCCCTTTTTTTTTTTTTTTTTAAATCAGAGGCTTAGACATATCCATGACCGCTAATGGGCAGCACAAGATTTATCAAAGCCGAACCTAACTGTATCGGGACACCAAAACTGTAAATGCTATTTCATTCATTTGTAGGATTCAAAGCAAACTGACCCATCCATTCATGTCTGCATGCTTTATTTTGTTGCAAAATTACTTTGAAAATCGCCCCCCCCCCCCCTAGCAGAACCTTCAGGGCCCCGGTGAATGAAACCATGAAGGGCCCCCCTGACCTCTGGTCCCAGGGTCCTTTACTCCCATTGGAGGGCCCTTTATGACGGTCCCGCAGTAGGACCCTTTCACATGTTCTGCAGCAGGCCCCCTTCCTGCCATCTTGGGTAGTGTTGCCACCTTTTCTTTAAGCCAAACCTATATATATTATATGTATACATTATACATATATTTTGTGATTAAATAACATTTCTAATCATATAAATATGAATTGAATCACAGAGTTCCCCTTTACCTCTGAACTCGCAGAGTTCCCCTTTACCTCTGAACTCGCAGAGTTCCCCTTTACCTCTGAACTCGCAGAGTTCCCCTTTACCTCTGAACTCGCAGAGTTCCCCTTTACATCTGAACTCGCAGAATTACCCTTTACATTTTAACTCGCAAAGTTCCCCTTTACATTTGAATTCACAGAGTTCCCCTTACATCAGAGTTCCTCTTTACCTTTGAACTCCCAGACTTCTCCTTTACAATGTAAGGGAGAACTCTGCTCTGGGGAATCTGATTTAAAGCGGGAGATCCGCCGTTTTTTTTTTTTTTTTAAAAGCCAGCAGCTACAAATACTGCAGCTGCTGACTTTTAAAATAATGACACTTACCCGCCCAGCGCGCCCGCCATGTCGGCACCTGAAGCCGATCTCTCGATCGTCTCTCGGGTGCTGCCGCCGCCATCTTGGCTATGGGAATCAGGAAGTGGAGCCTTGCGGCTTCATTTCCTGGTTCCCTACTGCGCATGCGCGAGTCGCGCTGCGCAATAAGGATGGTCCCCGCTGTCTCTGGGATCTGTGTGTTTCCCAGCAGACAGCGGGGGGACCTGCGGAATGGGCCCCCTCACAGTAGCGGAACTACCAGGGCCCGGTCGCAAGTGCGACCTTTGTGACCCTGGTAGTTCCACCACTGCCCCATAGCATTTTTAGCCGTGACCATATTAAGTAATGATTCACTTCCTGGAATCCAACTGGAATCCAACTGCCCTTAGCTCAGGTATAAAGGCAAGAGGTTGTGCTTAGCTGAGAAAACCCCTCCTCCTCTCCTTCAGATAAAAGGAAATGCCCATGAAGACTCCTGGGATGTAAGACCTTATTTTGGCCTAGGCCAGAAATCAGGAAGCACCTAAAGAAATGTATAAAAAATAAATAATAATAAAAAAATCTAAATAATAAAAAATAATAAATAATTGAAATAAGTTTAACTACTTGTTCTCTGGTTACCCCCCTTCATGACCAGGCCATTTTTTGCGATACGGCACTGCGTTACTGTAACCTACAATTGCACGGTCGTGAGGTGTGTACCTAAATAAAACATATGTCTTTTTTCCCCACAAATAGAGCTTTCTTTTGGTGGTATTTGATCACCTCTGCAGTTTTTATTTTTTGCGCTATAAACAAAAAACAAGTTAAAAAAAATAATAATATTTGTTACTTTCTGCGGTAGAAAAAGAAAATGGGAAAAATCTAATTTCTTAATCAATTTAGACCAATATGTATTCTGTTATATGTTTTTGTTAAAAAAAACATCCCAATAAGCGTATATTAATTGGTTTCCGCAAAAGTTTTAGCGTTTACAAACTATGGGATAGATTTATGGAATTTTTATTTATTTATTTATTTTACTAGTAATGGCGGTGATCAGCTATTTTATGTCTGAGGTTTACAACCAATTTCCATCCAACCAACCTATAGCAAAATGATGGCTGGGCGGGACTTTCATTGGCACGGGTGGATGTTATATGACGGCTCAATCCATCACTGGCTTTGGCCATCAGACGCAGCTGTGACTGATCAGTGTACCGGCCCGTTACCAATCTCCTGTGACCAATCACAGTAGATCACATGACAATTGTAAACAATGGGTGGCTTCATTTTATGCCATCCATTGTGTACAATTGTGTTGCTAGCTGTGATTGGTCACAGTGATCACATGGTACAGAAAGGGCCAATCGCAGACCATTTGCACCATGTGATTAGCTGTGGCCAATCACAGCTAATCACAACAAAACACACTGAATAAATCAGTTTCATTCAGTAGAAATTATCACTTATACCAGTGAAATTGACTGGTATAATAAATCATAATGTGTAAAAAAAAAACACAAAAAAAACAAAACAACAACATGATCACTTCACCAGAGTAGTACAGTGTTACTATGGTAACACTGTATTGCTCTGGTCACACTGTGTTCAAAAAGATTTGTAAAAAAAAATAATAATAATAAAGAAAAAAAAAAGTTTTACATTTTTTTTTTCTACACACTGTCACCTGATCACTGCCACACCCGTTATATGATAACGCTGTCCTGCACTGGTGACAGTATGTAAAAAAACATATTTAAAAAATTTGCCAACAATTTTTGACAAAAAAATTACATCTTCAGAAAACTCGCCATGCCTCTTACTAAATACCTTGGACTATCCACTTTCCAAAAAGTGGTCATTTGGGAGGTATTTGTACCATCCGTTTTCGGGGCTCAAGAAATGAGATCAGTACATCAGGATTGAATGATCTTCACATGCTGTATATCCCATAGTTTATGGATTCCTACAGAATAAATATACACTGATTTGGGTTATTTTCACACACACAAAAATAAAAAAATGTAGCAGAATACATTTTGGTCTAAATTTATTAGGAAAGATTATTTATTTGCAAAATTTTATAACAGAAATTTAGAAAAACTCCTTTTTTTTCTAATTTTTCTTTTTTTCATTTACTTAGCAAAAAAAAAACAAAAAAATAAAAATAAAACAGCAAAACCACCAAAAGAAAGCTCTATTTGTGTGAAAAAAAATTATATACATTTGTCATTCAAAGTGTGAAAGTGCTGAAAGCTGAAAATTGGCCTGGTCAAGAAAGGGGGTGAAAGTGCCCCATGTTGAAGTTAATTGTGTCTGAATCTAGGTTCAGAATTACAACCTCAGGCGTACGTTTAATGCGGGTAGTGTAATATTATTTTTAATGTTGATACACAGATTTGTTTTATTACAAGAGTAGAGAACGGGACAAAGAAGCCACATATGAACATTATTATTATTTTTTTTATGTTTATTTTTTCTTGAGTATTTGGGTGCCTCAATGTCTACACTATTGTTAAAAAATTGATTCCTATTCCTTATAATTTTGCTGCTTTGCACATTTAGGAAATATAGAAAGACTGCACTGGGAAAAAATGTAGTTGGAATAACGATGACCCAAAATTGTAACTGCAATTGTTTCTTTTCTGCCCAGGGGCGGACTGACAACTCATGGGGCCCCCGGGCAATAGGAGAAGATTATGGGGCCCCCGGGCAATAGGAGATTATGGGGCCCCCAGGCAATAGGAGATTATGGGGCCCCCGGGCAATAGGAGAAGATTATGGGACCCCCGGGCAATAGGAGATTATGGGGCCCCCAGGCAATAGGAGATTATGGGGCCCCAGGCAATAGATTATGGCCACACAGTATACACACACACACACACACACATACAGTATACACACACAGACACACAATATACACACACAGAATACAATAGGAGAAGATTATGGGGCCCCCGGGCAATAGGAGATTATGGGGCCCCCATGCAATAGGAGAAGATTATGGGGCCCCCGGGCAATAGGAGATTATGGGGCCCCCAGGCAATAGGAGATTATGGGGCCCCCCGGCAATAGGAGAAGATTATGGGGCCCCCGGGAAATAGGAGATTATGGGGCCCCCAGGCAATAGGAGATTATGGGGCCCCAGGCAATAGATTATGGCCACACAGTATACACACACATACAGTATACACACACAGACACACAATATACACACACAGAATACACATACACATGCTGAAAAGGTACTGGAGAGATGGGGCAGCTATAATCTTTATGATCTTTAAAAAAACACAGATTTTTACATACTGTCGCTGGCTTTATTGAGGCTGGCAACCCCAATGGGACCCCTTGGTGGCATGGGGCCCTCGGGCAGTGCCTGAGTGCCCGAATGGTCAGTCCGCCCCCGTTTCTGCCACTCTTGTTTACAAAACATGTACAAGTATGGTGAAACTGGAACATGACCCCAGTAGCAAATAAAAGTATTTTTTTTGTGGAGAAATATTCACTCGAGGTCACTCTCCAAGCTGATAAAAATTCATGTTGATGAATTATTACTGGCTGAAAGTAAATTTTTTTTGTTATATTGCGTTCTCCAGATACTGGTGAGCACTTGAGAAATTCAACAGCAAGCCTTCAAGATCGAAATACAAAGTTGAAAAGTTTGAGTGAAAGCGTCAAGTTGTCGGAGAAAGCAGAACATGTCCACACGCCATCCAAAATGAAGATTGTAAAGTCTTATTCTGAGGACTCTCCGGGATTCTCCATCACTGTTTCTCCAGACACAGGACAAAGGTCCACCAGCTCCCACCCAAGCCACCTTCGGAAGTTTGACACCATAATGAGGTCGGGAGTAAACGTCCAGGAGCTACGCGCTCGATTCGTCCGACAGCCAGGCACTTCTTTGTTTGAAGAGTCTTCCAAAGAAACATCTTCTAAACAACCACCACAGGCAGCTCGTAATCAGGTATCTCCTAGGCAGGAGGCCTTGCAAAAACTGGGTTTGCTGAAACTGAACCAAAGCAATTCAAACACAGGTCAAAGTTCCGAAGAAGACCAACATGGCATGGACCAACATCCACCCGTCAAGAACTTTGAGTTACACCAAAATAATCTCAAACCGGCAGCGAACATTCCACGCTCTGTTGAGAGAAAACCAGGTGGTTTCGACAAAATCTGGCCTTCATAACCTTCCCAATGATTGATTTATTTTTTCAGTTGAAGACTTTAAATCTCTGCTATGCCATATATTGTACAGAGGAGCTCATAAAAAAGAATGCTGGGTTTAGCACTAATTAATTATATCTGTTTGCATCATTGTATCCCTTCATAGCACATTCCAAATCGAGGTGATATTCAGACCAAAGTTCAATGAACCTGAACTGTATTCCCGACAACAACAAAAAATCTGTATTTTGCCACAGCTCATTAGAAAACAAAATTATTCGTCCAGTAATTGAAATCTGTACATAGGAAACTTGACAGTAAAATATGTTTTTTGGGTCACCTTGGTAGTCTTTTGTATGTCTCTTATGAGGTGTTACCACCCCTCTCTTTCGTCTGAGCTGAAGCATCTCCCACAATTTTAAGACAGGGTCCTATTAGTACAGGTGAAGAACTCAGGGGTGCATTTAGGTAGGTTAATGGGACATTAATAGCCACAGCCTCTGAGTATTAATATAGACCACCACTACTCAGATGCAGGGCCGTTTTTAAGGCAGGGCAAAAGGGGGCAGCTGCCCTGGGCCTATCATTGTTGTGGGGCCCAAAGCAGCTGCCTCATACTTGCCAACTATCCTGGTTTAAATTCCCTCGTCCCTTGAGGTTTAAGTCCTGTGCTGTGTCCTGACATCTCAGTGTGAAGTACTGCTACAAATGCTGCCCAGCTCTGCCCTATTGTTGTGTACAGGTGATTCACCTGCAAACCCTGTGTTTACATGTAAATAACTGGCATTCATATGTAAATATCAGCAGTCGGCAGCATTGATATGTATATCATGCCCCCCTGAGGTCATATTCACAGTAATCTCTAGCAACCAAATCAACAAGCAGAAATCATGTGCTGTAACCTCTAGGAACTAATCAGTGACCGTAATGTGTGCTGTAACCTCTAGCAACCAGTCAGTGAGCGGTAATGATACATTGCAACCTCTAGAAACCAGTCAGTGAGCGGTAATGATACACTGCAACCTCTAGAAACCAGTCAGTGAGCGGTAATGATACACTGTAACCTCTAGCAACCAGTCAGTAAGCGATAATGATACACTGTAACCTCTAACAACCAGTTAGTGAGCGGTAATGATACACTGTAACCTCTGGCAACCAATGGCAATAGCTGACTGATCTGATTCAGTAAACTGATTTTGAGTATAGCTGCTATTTATTGCATGTCTCAGAGCGGGTGGAGAGCGAAACTGCATCGGGGGGCCCCCAAGAACAGTTTTGCCCAGGATCCAATCAATATTAAAGACGGCCCTGCTCAGATGTCAACATAAAGCTATAAAAATAGTCTTGATGGATAAGCAGTATAGTCATTGCTGAATATACAGTATAGGCCAGGATAGGCCGTTACAGTAGCAGTGTGGAGGGAAGATAGGGGAAGAAGTCAAATCCTGCACATTGGCAGGCGAGCGTTACTTCATGTTAAAGTGATTGTAAAGTCTCGTTATTTTTTCCAAAAAAATAACAAACATTTTATACTTACCTGCCCTGTTGCAGTAGATTTGCACAGAGCAGCCCGGATCCTCCTCTTCTCAGGTCCCTCTTCTGTGATCCTGGCCCCTCCCTCCTGCTCAGTGCCCCCCACAGCAAGTGGCTTGCTATGGGGGCACCCAAGCTGAGTCACAAAGCCCTGGCCTGGCCCTGCCCCTTCTCTCCCCTGATTGGTCAACTGACTTTGATTGACAGCAACAACAGCCAATGGTGTCGCTGCTGTGACTCAGCCAATCAGGAGGGAGCATCTCGGACAGCTGAGACATTCGTGGACAACACTGGACAGAAAGGGACCTCAGGTAAGTATTGGGGGGCTGAGGGGGGCTGCTGCACACAGAAGGCTTTTTATCTTAATGCATAGAATGCATTATTATAAAAAAAACTTCTGACTTAAGGCTGGATTCACACCTATGAATTTTGCTTCCGCAGCAATCCGGTTAAAAAAACCCTGATCTAAGGCATCGGGGGGTGGCTGCCAGCTGACTGCTCCCTGCCAGCTTGTCTGGTCCCTAAGCCATACCTCCCAACATTTTGAGATGGGAATGAGGGACACCTACTAGCAAATGTATGTAGGCATAGGACACGCCCCCTGCCACACCCCCTTAAAGGAGAATTAACAAAAAAAAGAAGATAATTAAATCCACAAGGGCTTTTTTTTACCACTACTATTCCTTTATATTGGCTTTGAAATTTACAATTTAAAATTTGGATGAAAGGTTTAGTGCTGGGAAACACTTTTTGGTAGATAAAAAGTGAATTTTATATACAACTATATAGATCAGACCAAAATGAGGGACAAATGAGGAGGAAAGAGGGACAAATCAGGGACAGTCCCTCGAAATCAGGGACAGTTGTGAGCTATGCCTATTCTTTCTAATGAAAAGCCAGCACTGGGATACGTCATCCCTCCCTCCTCCTTCCATGTCTCCTTTCCCCTCCTCCTTCCTTTCCACCTACCTCCTTACCCCTTTGCTCCTTCTCCCTCTTCTCCTCCCTCCCTTCTACTGCCCCTTTCTTTCTATTTCTTCCCTTCTCTTTTCTTCCCTTTCTCCCCTTCTCCATTCTCCCTTCGATCTTCTTTCCCTTCCTTCCCTCCCTCCTTTCTCCCCTTCTCCATTCTCCCTTCGATCTTCTTTCCCTTCCTTCCCTCCCTCCTTTCTCCCCTTCTCCATTCTCCCTTCGATCTTCTTTCCCTTCTCCCCACCTCTGTGCAACAGCGGGCATGCTCCATACTCTGCCTACCCATCTAACTGCCCTTATAAACCTGCGGCCCTTTACTTATGATCTTTGAATATTTACTACTTACTCCTATTTCAGCAATCTGCATTTTCCGTTTATCTACAGTAATGTAAAGATAGTTACAGCCCGCTAAGTACATATTTTCTCAGGACTAACTTAAACGCACTTGACTCTAATCACCAGCAACAGTCACATTCGTTTAAAATCCAGCGGCGTGCATTGACCTACAGCAAACAGATGATGGCTTTCAGCAGCCGCGGACTTTGTATTGTATTTAGCGGAGCCTTTTGCTGAAAACTACCTGGCGGATTAAGGTCACACTACCTTTCACACTGCATGATTAAAGAGAGAAAAAGACATTTGTAATACGAAAGTTTTGCTTGACGGGACAATTAAATGCGGCGGATTGTTCGTTACAATGAATGCGTTTTCTGAAAACATTTCTACAAGATTTAGATTTCTATCAGATTTAAATACCGTATTTATTGGTGTCTAACATGCACAGGCGTATAACACGCACCCCAATTTTAAGAGGGAAATTTAAGGAAAAAAAAATTACATTTTAGATAAAGAACTTTGAAGCAAAATTGAGGTCACAGCTCATCAATGCACCCTGCTCAGTGCCCATCTGCAGCCTTTAACTTGCCCACCATTGCACCCTGCTCAGTGCTCATCTGCAGCCTATAAATTGCCCATCAATGCACCCTGCTCAGTGCCCATCTGCAGCCTTCGAAATTGCCCATCAGTGCACCCTGCTCAGTGCCCATCTGCAGCCTAAAAATTGACCAACAGTGCATCCTGGTCAGTGCCCATCTGCAGCCTATAAATTGCCCATCAATGCACCCTGCTCAGTGCCCATCTACAGCCTATAAATTGCCCATCAATGCACCCTGCTCAGTGCCCATCTGCAGCCTCTAAATTGCCCACCATTGCACCCTGCTCAGTGTCCATCTGCAGCCTCGAAATTGCCCATTAATGCACCCTGCTCAGTGCCCATCTGTAGAATATAAATTGACCAACAATGCAGCCTGCTCAGTGCCCATCTTCAGCCTATAAATTACCCACCATTGCACCCTGCTCAGTGCTCATCTGCAGCCTTTAAATTTCCCATCAATGCACCCTGCTCAGTGCCCATCTGCATCCTTCGAAATTGCCCATCAATGCACCCTGCTCAGTGCCCATCTGCAGCCTAAAAATTGACCAACAATGCACCCTGCTCAGTGCCCATCTGCAGCCTATAAATTGCCCAAGAATGCACCCTGCTCAGTACCCATCCGCAGCCTCTAAATTGCCCACCATTGCACCCTGCTCAGTGCCCATCTGCAGCCTCGAATTTGCCCATTAATGCACCCTGCTCAGTGCCCATCTGCAGCCTATAAATTGACCAACAATGCAGCCTGCTCAGTGCCTATCTTCAGCCTATAAATTACCCATCAATGTACCCTGCTCAGTGCCCATCTGCAGTCTATAAATTACCCATCATTGCACCCTACTCAGTGCCCATCTGCAGCCTATAAACTGACCATCAATGCACCCTGCTCAGTGCCCATCTGCAGTCTATAAATTACCCATAATTGCACCCTGCTCAGTGCCCATCTGCAGCCTATAAACTGAACATCAATGCACCCTGCTCAGTGTCCATCTGCAGCCTATAAATTGCCCATCAATGCACCCTGCTCAGTGCCCACCTGCAGCCTATAAATTGCCCATCAATGCAGCCTGCTCAGTGTCCATCTGCAGCCTATAAATTGCCCATTGATGCATCCTGCTCAGTGTCCATCTGCAGCCTATAAACTGACCATCAATGCACCCTGCTCAGTGCCCATCTGCAGCCTATAAACTGACCATCAATGCACTCTGCTCAGTGTCCACCTGCAGCCTATAAACTGACCATCAATGCACCCTGCTCAGTGTCCATCTGCAGCCTATAAACTGACCATCAATGCACCCTGCTCAGTGTCCATCTGCAGCCTATAAACTGACCATCAATGCACCCTGCTCAGTGTCCATCTGCAGCCTATAAACTGACCATCAATGCACCCTGCTCAGTGCCCATCTGCAGCCTCGCCAGTGTTGGATAATCCCCTGTGTATCCGTCGCTCTGTCACACACAGCCACGCCTCCTGGCCCTGCTCATATGATAGACAGAACAGTGGCCCAATGCAGGGCCAGGAGGCGTGGCTGTGAGTGATGGAGCACCGCGTACACAGGAGATCGCGGCTCTATGTAATTCAGCGGCACTCGCTCCTCTTCCCTCAGAAATAGTGGGGATCAGTGTATAACACGCACCCACAATTTTCCCCTGATTTTAAGGGGGAAAAAAAATACGCCGATAAATACAGTAAATCAATTAAAAATGTGAATGTGTGTGGAGGATGATGTAAAATTATACTAATTAAGAAATAAACGTGATGATTTATTTTTCTTGCATTCTGGGATACCGTTTCTGATTATTAGGAAAAAAGCCAATATTTTTAGATCTGCCCGAAGCCCTTCCTTAAGACCCCTTTCACACTGGAGGCGCTTTTCATGCGCTTGTGGCCTAAAAATAGCTCCTGTAAAGCACTTGGAAAAACGCCTCCCCAGCAGCCCCAGTGTGAGAGCCCGAGTGCTTTCACACTGGAGCGGTGCGCTTGCAGAACGTACGAAAAAGTCTTGCAAGCAGCATCTTTCGGGCGGTGGAGGAGCGGTGAATACACCGCTCCTCCACCGCCCCTGCCATTGGATTCAATGGGCATCGCTGCCGAATCGCCTGAAAAGTGCTTTGGCGCTTTGCAGGCGCTATTAACCCTTTATTTGGCTGCTAGCAGGGGTTAAAAGTGCCCCGCTAGCAGGCGAAAAGTGCCACTATTACAGCAGTAAAGCGCCGCTAAAATTGGTGGCGCTTTACCGCTAATGCACTCTCCACACCAGTGTGAAAGTAGCAGTGCTTTACTGCCACGTTTTGAGCGCTAGCAGGGCGCTTTTAACCTCCGCTAGCGGCTGAAAAGGGTTAAAAGTGCACACAAAGCACCGCTGCCAAAGCGCTTTGCAGGCACTTCGACAGCGCTAGCTATTGATTTCAATGACAGAGGCGGTTTAGGAGCGCTAAATACAGCGCTCCCGCACCGCTCCCAAAGATGCTGCTTGCAGGACATTTTTTATCGTCCTGCAAGCGCACCGCTCCAGTGTGAGAGCACTCGGGCTCTCACACTGGTGCTGCGGGGGGGAGGGGGCATTTTTCAGGCACTTTACAGGCACTGTTTTTAGCCCAAAGCACCTGAAAAACGCCCCAGTGTGAAAGTGGCCTAAGTGTTAGCTCACCTTTACATAAAACACAAAAAAATTAGAAGGTGAACTAACACTGTATGTTAAAGTGTCACTAAACCCACATCACAAAAAACAATCAATAAATGGTGTATTCCATGCTGTTCATACTCTGATATTCATTTTCTGTATTCTGCAAAAAAAACCTGGTTGATCCTGCTGCTCTCTATCTCCCCCTTCTGTTCATATCCCCAGCTCAACTAGGGATTTTGCTGCTGTGGTGACAACTCTGCACATGCTCAGTGTTCAGTGAGCTTCTATGCTGAGCATTTTCTCCCTATCGCATCTGAGCAGCCCATGTGACTACAGAGTCACACATGCGGGCGTATACACAGTGGTAAATAACAGCCCACTCCCTCCTCTTCCTCCATGCCCACTAGCCAGCTAAACACAATGGGGGTGGGAAATTACATCTTGATTGATGGAGGCTTCACCTCCTTATTCTAAGACACAGGCTGGAGGGGCTAGTGACTGGCAGAAATCCACCCACACTATGTTGTTGCCAAAAAAAAAAACTATAAAGATTTGATTTCAAATATATATTTGTATGACAAATTAAAACAGTTTATTGATATTATTTATTTTAACTCTGTATTCCAAAGGGTTTTTTAGTTTTTTTATTTTGAGCATGTGACCAGCAGCAGAAGACTAGACGCTCCTCCTGCTTAGGTTTCCCTGCAGACAGGCTGGGAGAGATCTGGGTCATGTGACAGCTGGATATAAATTAGGAAAAAGTACTTTTCATTTTTGTTTTTGTTTTGTTTTTTTATTAAAATGATTACAGTGCCATCATCTACATACAGAAATAGATAGAAGAATGGAAATTAAACAAGGTGTGTTTAGTATCACTTTATCAAATTCCCTAGTTAGGACTTTTAAGGTACAATTTTTTTATTGTTGTTCCTCTCTCTTTTTATCCATCTTTCCCAATGTCTTCTCTGCTCTTTTAAATGGTGGTATAAGATGGATGCATACATGCATTGTGTGATCCGTAATGCCTGTAACATGTTTGATAGATTTTAACCACTTCAGCCCGGGAAGATTTTACCCCCTTCCTGACCAGAGCACTTTTTGCGATACGGCACTGCGTCAACTTAACTGACAATTGCGCGGTCGTGCGACATTGCACCCAAACAAAATTGATGTCTCTTTTTCCCCACAAATAGAGCTTTCTTTTGGTGGTATTTGATCACCTCTGCGGTTTTTATTTTTTGCGCTATAAAAAAAAGTGACAATATTGAAAAAAAAAGCAATATTTTTAACTTTTTGCTATAATAATTATCCCCCAAAAAAATATATAAAAATACAAATTTTTCCTCAGTGCCAATATGCATTCCTCAACATATTTTTGGTAAAAAAAAAAAAATCGCAATAAGCGTATATTAATTGCTTTGCACAAATGTTATTGCGTCTACGAAATAGAGGATAGATTTATGGCATTTTTATTATTATTCTTTTTTTATTATTAGTAATGGTGATCTGTGATTTTTATCGTGCATTATGGCGGGCAGATCGGACACTTTTGACACTATTTTGGGACCATTGTCATTTATACAGCGACCAGTGCTATAAAAATCCACTGATTACTGTGTAAATGGCATTGACAGGGAAAGGGGATAAACACTAGGGGACGATCAAGGGGTTAAGCGTGTCCTAGGGAGTGATTCTAACTGTGGGGGGGGGGGGTAGGCTACCTAGGACATGACAGCGGTCACTGCTCCCGATGACAGGGAGCAGTAGATATCTGTCTAGTCACTAGGGAGAACGGGGAAATGCCTTGTTTACATAGGCATCGCCCCGTTCTGCCGCTCCGTGACACGAACGCAGGACACCGGCGGACATCGAGTCCGCGGGTCCCGCGAGAAAGGTCACGGAGTACGCTGCGGGCACACGTGCGCCCACAATGCCGCTTCTTAAAGGGGACGTACCAGCACGCCCATTTGCGCAGCTGTGCCAATGTGCCGACGTATATATCGCTGTGCACTGGTTGGCAATAGGTTAATGTTGGGTTTTAATTGTTACAACAATAAACTTTGATGTTTTACATATACAGTATATTATCAAAAAGTATCACAAATGCGCTTCTGGAAGAATGGTCAAACATTCCCATAGACACACTCCTAAACCTTGTGGACGGCCTTCCCAGAAGAGGTGAAGCTATTATATCTGCAAAGGGCGGGCCAACTCAATATTGAACCCTACAGACTAAGACTGGGATGCCATTAAAGTTCATGTGCGTGTAAAGGCGATCATTAAGCGCGTTTCCTGGGAGGGTTTTCTAACTGTGCGGGGCATGGACCGACAGGAAGAACACGGAGATCCATGTTCCTGCTTACAAGGAAGAGAAGATCTCTGTGTACTTCCCTGTCAGAACGGAGATTTTCCTTGTTTACATAGGCAGATGCCCGTTCTGCCTCTCTGTGGAGCGATCACGGGTGGTCGTTGGACATTTTTTTTCCAGGAAAGTGGAGTTACCCTTTAAAGTCTTTTATTTTAATTTTTTTATTTTTTACACCTATGCGAGTGCATAGGAAAACATACAGATATGTATGAACTACCATCATGAACAAATAGATCGGCAAACTTGTAAAGCTGTGAAAGTTATCACCCCCCCATTGTGCACATCACATCGTGGTCTCCTTTCTATACAGTAAGCAGAACTGAAATAACCTCTTACAGAGATATTCCAGCTTCTGGTCAAATATTTGCAATATGACGTGCAATACTAAGTTCAACACCGGCAAAGGAAAACATCATAAAATGGGAATTGCTGGGTTGAGCCCGGTTTGTGTCATGCTGTGTAAACCTTGCAAGTTTAACTGTTTTAACTACTGACGTTTCAGTTGCGATGACACAAGAATTATCCATTCACATACCTCCCAACTTTTTGAGATGGGAATGAGGGACACCTATCAGCAAAAGTAGGCAGGCATAGGACACACCCCTTGCCACGCCCCCTTAAAGGAGAATTGTACAAAAAAACAAGATTGGTTAAAGCCACAAGTGCTTTTTTTTTACCACTACTATTCCTTTATATTGGCTTTTGGAGTTTACAAATGCAGCAATTTAGAAATCAGATGAAAGGTTTAGCGCTGGGAAACACTTTTTGATGGATAAAAAGTGCATTTTATATACAACTATATAGATCAGATCAAAATGAGAGACAAATGAGGAGGAATGAGGGACAGAGGGACATTGCTCCAAATCAGGGACAGTCTCTCCAAATCAGGGACAGTTGGGAGGTATGCATTCAGTCTTCTTGGGTGATGCATAGGGTGACCGTATACATGTATGCCATCATACCAGGCCACAGATAGTCTATGCATTCTATAGGGAATTTTACAGCCCAGCTGGTCAGGGCCTACCTTCACACCGCCCAAAAACAAAAACTTCCCTATGCACTAAAGAGATCTTATTTTTTAGGACCCCTTCAGATCTATGAGCTGCTGCAATGCATGTATCCCGGTGCTTTATGGTGCCTTTCATTTTGAATAACACCCAATACATTAAACCAGCGGACATCTGGTGCACCTGCACAGTAAAACACTATCATGCATTGTGGTGCGTATAGTTGGCAAAAATGGTGCTACCACTAAGCAAACTAGGCAGCCCGGCCACAGGTGTTCCTACTCTCTTCTCTCTGCAGCAAGCAACTAAGTCTCAGCACCAGCAGGCAGTTTCCATTCTCACATAGTGTCAGAGGCGCAACGGCAGTGGAGGACTGTGTCTGTGTCCCGACTCTTGAATGAATTGAAGCAAGCAAACACTGATTGATGGGAACTGGTAGGCTGCATTGATGGGCGCTGGTGAGGCTGCATTTGATGGGCACTCCATTAAAAAGGTGGGGGTATACAGGGGCATGGCAAAGGGGATGGGGTCAGGGGTGGAGTCAGGGGTGGGGCCAGGGGCTAGGCAGCAAAGTGAGGTTTTCGCCTAGGGTGTCAAAAATCCTTGCACCAGCCCTGATGGTCACTTTTAGGTTCATATTTATAGGCTGCCTTGATGCAATGCACTGCATGTTAACGTGCATGCAATAGTGCACTGTGTGGATTACACCTAGGGTTGCCACCTTTTCTTCAATCCAAACCTGAACACTTTAGCGGTGCACAGCAATTTATTTTAGGGAACGCTGTGGGCTCTGGTGAAAAGAGGAACTCTGATGTAAGGGGGTTTCTGCTCACCAAAGCTCTCTCTTACTTTAGAGTTCCCAGCATTTCCCCAAAATCGGGGTTCCCAAAGCCCCCCCTTACATCAGAGTCCACAGGACACCCCTTACATCAGAGTCCCCCTTATCTTAGTGTACACACTCACAGGCAGGAGAGAGGTGGAAGGAAGGAAGGGGGGAGACTTCAGGCATTGGATGTTGAGCTCACTCACCCGAGGATGGAGGCTCAAGCATTAACAGTCACCTTTCATCTACGATGTATCTGCCGGCTGCTGAGCTTCAAATTTCCAGCCCACGCATCCCTTTCTCTGAGCATTGAATGCAAAGGAATGGAGTGTGGGTGGGCAGACACAGGGGGTAAAGGCAGAAGGAGCAAGAGGAAATCAAGCCCTCTCTCCTCTCCTGTCCATGTATGGGGGGTGGGGCCCGTGTGCAGTCCTGATACTCAGTTACTTGGGGAAGTCTTGTTCATTCTCAATAATGGACCCGTGAAACCTCCTGAAACCCGGACTCGTGTGTCTGGGTTTCAGGCGGTCTGAAACCCGGACACACGATTCCAAACCCAGACTGTCTGGTTGAATCCTGGAAGAGTGGCAACCCTAACTACACATAGCGGAAGGGGCCTTAACTGATAACTATTAAAACAGGTTTAATTAAAATAATAACTGTTAATCTGCCTGGAGTTTGCATGTTCACCCTGTGCCTGTTTGGGTTTCCTCCAGGTACTCCGGTTTCCTTAGTACAAACAAATGGCCACTGCCCTCAGCTATAACTGGCCTTTGCAGCAAGGAGCACATGGAAGGGCAATGCCTGGAAAAAAAGAAAAAAAAAATAGAATAATTGCAAATGTGTGCAGATTAAATCCCTGCTTTTAACGCATACTGTTAGACAGAATAATTATTCAGTTGGTTGCAGGCTGGTCAGTAAATTGAGCTGGGAATTTCTTTGGTTTTGTTTTACTCCCACAAAGACACGCTGGTAGGTTAGATGGTTCCTGTCTAAATTAGCCCTAGTATGTGTATGTATGAATGTGAGTTAGGGTCCTTTCACACGGGGCGGATCAGTTCTGATCCGCCCCGTGGATATCCGTTTGCTCAGCGGGGATCACTCCGCCGATCCCCGCTGAGCAGGGAGATGACAGGTCTGTCTCTGCACACTGCGCAGGGACGGACCTGTCACAGCGCCGCTCTCCCCTATGGGAGATCGGATGACGACGGACCGCAGTGCCCGTCGTCACCCGATCCGATCCGCAGACGGATGGAAAAATAGCTTTTTCCTCCGTCACACTTTTTCGGATCGGAGCGGGTCGGATGTCAGCGGACATGTCACCGCTGACATCCGACGCTCCATAGAGCTCTATGGAGCACCCGTTCAGGTCCGCCTGAAAAGCTGACAGGCGGGCCTGAACGGGACGTTAGTGTGAAAGAGGCCTTAGGGACATTAGATTGTAAGCGCCTTGAGGGCAAGGACTGATGTGAATGTACAATGTATATGTGAAAGTGCTGCGTAAATTGATGGCGCTACATAGGTACCTGTAATAAAATGATTAAATAAATCCTGCCATAAGGTTCTTGTTCTGGCACTTCCTGTTATGGAGTGACAACTCTCTGTCCCTGACTCCCAACCACCCTTCTGTGTTATCACCCTGCCATATAGACTTCCTGTGGACTAAAAATTAGCCATGTCAATGCTCATTGCACAAGCAAGTCCCATTGTTGTGACCATCAGGGAGCCCTCCCTGGGAAAAGATATGTATTCACTGTCAGAACAGATGCATGTAGAATAGAAGTGGCCTCGAGGAGCATGGTGGGAGAACAAAGGGCGAAAAAAGGTTAAAAACAATAGTAAAAAAAGACGGTCCCTCCGGCCCATCTCCCCATACCTCGATGCACTGGCTGCAGAGGCAACAAGTGATATTCTACATTCGTACCTTCCCATCCTTGCCTGATATACTTACTGATTTGATGGAATTGGAAAGCATGCTGCTTCAGGCCGAACCCCCCACACATGTGGTCTCTAAACTCTACTCTCTCATACATATGTGTAGCACTAACCCCCGAAGAAGCTGCTGGTTTGATTGGGCTTACCATTACCTTCTTCACCTCGATTTGTGTCTAGGGGTTCCTGTGGTAGATGGCCCAGAAACTTTAGAGACTAACGACAGATCAGCTTAAAGGGATTTTTATTTGCAAAAAACATAGTTAACAGTCTCTTATTATAGGATCAGAGGGTTAGGAGGACAAGTTCAGGCACTCTTAGTGTCAAAGTCAATAATAAAGAACTTACTTTGACTAAATCCAGAGAATAGCCATTCACAGCTGAATGTTCACTCAAGTTGGATAGTCCCTCTCTCACAAGGCCTAGAAACCAACAAGGCGCTTAAATCAAGAATAAGTCTCTACCACAGACGTTATTGTAGAACATGTAGGAAACTAGAACTTGTAGAACACTCGTGTGATACCTGGATCTTTCAGGCGGTTTGACGATACCCACGAGATTGGATTTACTTAGGCCCCTCAGCCTCCCCAGGCTCTTGCTAAGAAGCCAACCTGTACATGGCCTTCTTCTGAAGAGTCCTCCCCTGGATAGCTATGAACTCGCTGGGCCTCTCCATGACCGGAGACAGCACCGGACCACCTCAGAATCCTTTCTTTAGTTTCCTTGCCTCGGGCTAGACAACCCCAAGACATAAAGTCGGGTGGATCTGCACCGCAGGCCATAGCCTTCCTGGGGGCTGGTCAGGAGGACCAGGACCATGGAGTCAGAACATACTTCTGGACCGGAATCCCGAACCACGTGACATCCGCATCTTAAGTACCCTCTTCCAGAAAGCACAGCAAGAGTGACACTCCCACTGGGCGGGCTCTGAGAGAAAGTAACCTTAAAGCACCCAACCAGACTGTGGTTCCATGCCTGCCAGAAGAGACAGTGAACCCGGTGGCCAGTCTGAACACCCTATAGTCCAGTCAGACTGATGCTGAGGTCAAAATTTGGATTAATTATACCCAAACCAAAGCGTGTGCTCTTCAGGAAATATGGTTTCTAATCCCGACCTCCCTCCATACACACAGGCTTGGAAGGAAGACTCGGGCCACTCCATTTCATCTGTTGACTGGCAAAGGTGCTTCATTCTGACTCACAAAATATCCTAGGCCAAAATATCCTTAGCCTCCAAAGTTCAAGAAAAAGGGTTCAAGTTGTTAACAACAACTTGTCAACAGATGCCCCTCGACTTTACACTGGTTAAACCCGGAGCTCCCGGATACTGGCGTTGCATGTCAGCCCCACATTTGGTGGGAATGCCCCCCTGTGCGGAGGTTCTGGCAAAAGATCCTCGAACTGTACTGCAGACTCATGGTGACCTCGCTTACACCCTCTCCTGAGGTAGTTCTGCTATCTATGCTCCCTGGACCGTTTAAATCGGTCAAAAAAGATGTTCTGCGCCACTTTCTAGCAGCAGCTAGAACGGTTCTGCCCAGACACTCAAGGTTGATGGACATGCCTTCCCTGGGAGAATGGGCAATTGAGGTGGACCAAATCAATATCTTGGAACGAATGTTGGAGCAGGAATCGGGTAAAGAGGAGCAATTCTCCAAGACCTGGACCTCATGGTCTATGTTTCGATACTCCTCAGAATGTATCCCATGGGCAACAGAGGACCCTAACATCACATCTGCCTGACCTAAGTGGAATGTCTCCTTCTCAAATATCTACTTACCCTACTGCATTGACCACTCTATTTTTAACCATCATTCCACCTCCTCTCTTCAACAAGATGCAATGATACAAGAACACCCAAACCATAATCTCTAGTCTCGACAGACAGGAACTCTGTGATCCACATAGAGTTACCCCTACGAAAAAAATTGTGTTTAGTACAATAACAAAAGCCCCAGCATGTTTACAATAGGTGGACAACGCTCGTTGAGTGGATAGTGGTGCTCACCAACCCTCAATAGCTCATAATAGATGCTATGACTACACATGCTTATATACCAAATGAATTCTGTTAAAGCTAACAAATTCTCTATCAATGTGACGTTATGGTAGCAAAATTGAAATGTATGTTTGTATCTATGTGTTAATGTACGATATACTTGTGTATTTTATACCCCTCCTTTCTTAATAAAATAAGATTGAACTAAAAATAATAGTAAAAAAAAAAAAACAGACAAAAAAATGGAATTGCTAATGATACACAGTGCTTTAGCAAAGTAAATGTTATCCAGTTTAGATGCTGTAACCTGATGCAATCCATAAGAACAAAGTCAAGCTGGTACAAGAAGGATTGTGATTGGTTGACAGGGTTATCGGCACTAAAGAAGTAGAATTCTTTCAGGCATAAAGCTCAAAACTAATGATGATGTCCCCTTTTATAGCCGCACTCTGAAACAAACCAATAGAAATAAAAGCTGTCCACAAAGTTCCAATAGGTGAAATAGACGGGATCAGTAGTAGATGAATACATGACCACCGACCTTTAATAAAAATATTTCCAAGTAACAAAGGATAGAGATTTGGATGATTTTAGTAAGAGTTTGCTTACATTAAAAAAAAAGATATCGCCCTGACTAATGCACAGGTTAGATACATACAACTCCAGATGGGACTATAAGGAAACCTTTAACAAGAATCATTTTGTGTCACAAAGTAATGAAAAATATAATAGTTTTTTTTATTACAAAGATAAAAGCATTAACATAAAGTCTAAAAACATTTTCAAGGACAAGAAGAGAAAAAAGAGAAATGTGACTTCACCATAAATGTATGACAGGGTCACAAATGATAATAATCCCTCTAATACTTATTTCTTGAATTCAATTTGATCTTAAAGATATCATGTCAAGGACATAATACATACTGTATGTTAGGAATCATTGAGGGTCTACACATACCACCATTGTTGGTGACAGCTCATATGGAGGCCCTTCACTCCTGGAATCCTTATCATAAAGGCCCTGACCATACTGAACAAGGATAGAAGACCTGGGCATATAACAACTTCATTGTTTATCTTTTGGAATGCATTTTGACACATATTGTCTTCACAACTCATCATTCCTACTACCTCTAGATGACGGCGTAGCAATGTTCACTGTGTATGCCCCATTCTATGCCAATCTTTACCTGGGGGGGTGGGAGCGGGACCTAACCTGTAATGGAAACTTGTTGATGTACACGTGCCACATATAGGCATGGCATAGGTACATCGATGATATCTTTATACTTTGTACAGGAACTTCCAATGAATTGGGTGAGGTCATGGTACTTATGAACTGGAATGATTTCAGTTAAAAATTCAGTGTGTCACAATACATACAAAAGTTCTGATTTTTAGACAATCATGTTTTACAGGGCGATAAAATGTTGGGTACTACAAATAAAAACTGTAGCAGACAATACAATACCCAATCCATACTATTCTGATAGTTTAATATCTGGTCTCAGAAGGAATTGTTCTGATTCCCACCATTTTGAGATAGAGGCCAAAAAAAAAGTTGCCTTCTAAAATGAGATTATAGTAAAACCTGACTCAAGAAAGCGTATAATAGGCACATAACTAGCAAATAGGAACAAATTGTTATTTACCCATAAATCTATACAGAAAATGTTTTACAGGGTCAGGATAACAACAAGACATATTTATCAATTTCATTTGTTAATTGGATTTTTACTAAACTTTGTCACTTTCTAACAAGACAAACTTAGAAAAAAATATATTGTCAACACTACAAATATCATGTATATAAAGGCTACCAATGCCATTCTTTGGGCTCATAGAGGGTGGACGAATGTGATAAAAGACCAAAAGAGACTTTTAAATATTGTCCATAATGTAAGTACATATGACCAGATATCCTGACTTCCTTAATGGCCAACCCCATTTGTCTAAACATTTAGTCCTGACACGTTGGACATTGTACATCTGCTAGGTTATCCACGTGGGTCTTTCTGTGTAGGAAAACCCATTAGGCCCTTTAAGACAGCAGTCTCTAAAGCGTGGCCCTGGGGCTCAATGCAGCCCTTTGCTTGCCTTTATCATGCTCCTGGGACACTATTCCATCCACTGACACCAACAATGGAGCATAATTCCTGTCTCTGATACCAATAATAGAGTACCATTCTTCCCACTGACATCAATGATGGGGCACTATTCCTCCAAATGACACCAACAATGGGGAACTCTTCTGCCAAATGACACCAACAATGGGGCACTATTCCACCAAATGACACCAACAATGGGCCATACACATATTAGGGCCAATTTAGACAGGAGACAATTAACCTCCCAGCGTGTCTTTGGAGTATGGGAGGAAACCGCAGTGCCCTGTGGAAACCTACGCAGACACAGGGAGAACATGCAAACTCCAGGCAGGTAGTGTTATGCTTGGAATTCCAACCAACAACCCCAGTGCTGCTAGGCAGACATGCTAACCACTTTCACAATTGCAGTGAGCCATTTGATGGACATTTCGGTGTGATTTGCACAACAAATTTATGATTTTGAAGATGTGTTATTGCTATTTATCACAAAAATGTGTGCGTTTATTCATGTAACAGCGAGATTTTTTGTTTGATTGTTTTTTTGAGTTAAAAGAGGAGTATGGGGTTTGGGTTTTTTGCAGATTTATACTTACCTAGGTGGATGCAGCATCGGTCCTCTAAAACTGAGAACAGAGGGGTCACTCGGTTCTTATCGCCTCATGAGCAGAGAGATAGTGACTGCCAGTCACCGGCTCTCTGCTCTGTCTTGGGAGCGGCTGGCTCTGGCTCTCATTGGCTCGCCTGCCCACGCATGTGGGCGGATCCCAACTCCAGTGTCACGATCTTGCCCGAGCCTGGACCAGCTCTGTGACTCAGCAGACAGCGGACTTCAACCCGCTGTCTGCTGAAAACGGGTCACAGGAGTGCAAAATGAACTGCACTGACAAGTACAGCCAAAGAAGCTTTGGTTGTACTTCTCCTTTAATTGTAGTGATATCTAATTAAGAATTAAACTTTGTATAATTGCATGGAAATATTGAGGTTGAACAATAATCTATCATTTAATAAGATACACTAATGCCGCATACACACGATCGTAATTCTCGTCGGAAAAAGCTATGATGGTTTTTCCGACGGAATTTCACTCAAACTTGGCTTGCATGCACACGGTCACAGAAAAATTTGCGGAACTTTCGACCGTCAAGAACACAGTGACGTACAACACTACGACAAGCCAAGAAAATTAAATTCAATGCTTCCGAGCATGCGTCTAATTGTTTCCGAGCATGCGTAGGAATTTTGCGCGTCAGAATTGCTACAGACAATTGGGATTTCTGATCGAAACTTTTTCCGTTGGAAAAATTGAGAACATGCTCTCAATCTTTTGCTGGCGGAAATTCGGCCTGCAAAATTCCGATGGAGCCTATACACGATCGCATTTTCCAATGAAAAGCTCTCATTGGTCTTTTGCTGGCCGAATTTCCAGTCGTGTGTACGCTCCATAAGAGACACACTGTGGAGTTGTGCAGATTTTTTCATTTTATATTTAACTGATACCAAGAATTTTAAGATCACATGGAATTGAGGAAAAAAGAATTGGAAATATTATTATCATGTGTGACCATTAAACATTTATAGTGAAGTCACGTGTTTCCCTTTGTCCTCTTCTTTTCCTTGTAAAATTTGTTTTTAGACATCATGGTAATGCTTAATCTCTGTGCTAATAAAATATATAGGTTTTTTTATGACTTTGTGAAACCGGAAAATTCCTGTTTAACGTGCCTTTATAGTTCTATTTAGATGTATTTATCTAACTTTCACAATTCCAAGAAACAAGTAAAACAATCCGTGAACTAACGACACCATCCAATAGACGCCAGAGCTATTGTTTCAAGCCCAACTCCAGCCAAACCTTTTTAATACTGGATTAAAGGGGTTGTAAAGGTTTGTTTTTTATTTTCTAAATAGGTTCCTTTAAGCTAGTGCATTGTTGGTTCACTTACCTTTTCCTTCGATTTCCCTTCTAAATGTTTTATTTCTTTGTTTTATTTGCCTGAATTTCTCACTTCCTGTTCCTCCTCAGTAAGCTGTTCTGGCTGACTAAACACCGCTTGGATGATGGTGTGAAGTTTACTGAGGAGAAACAGGAAGTGAGAAATTCAGACAAAGAAAAAAAACATTTAGAAGGGAAATCGAAGGAAAAAGGTAAGTGAACCAACAATGCACTAGCTTAAATGAACCTATTTAGAAAATAAAAAACTAACCCCTTTAAGCTAGGTTGAGTTGGACCCTTTGTTGGGTTTTTGTTACTATCTGTGTCTCTGTTGGTCAGATTTTCACTCACTTCTTGTCAAGACGGGAAGTCAATGGGAATCTGTCCAATGGGAAGAGGGACAAAAGGGAAAAAAAAAAAACGTATTTAAGGAGCGTGAGAATTGTTAGAACTTCTGACAATGTTTCTATTTCAGTGCCTCCCTGTCCCGGTGACAACTACATCCTTTATTTCTTGTCACTGAGACCGGAAAGGGAAAATCTCCCTTGATGGGGCCACAGATACAGTAGAAATAAAAACTTGTAAGAAATTAAAACATTTTTGCGCTCTGTTTGGCCAAAACGATTCTGTTCGTTAGAATGTCGATCTGTGACATCCACTGTGCCTTGTGCCCTAAAGGGTAACTTGTCGCATCCAATATCCTTTTACTGCTGTCTATATAAAGGTTCAACCAATGAAAAAAAGGGCATTTTCCTACATTGATAGTAATCCAAAGGTAACCTGCACCTGTTATCTAGTAACACAAGATGAAGCCATTGTATTCTCTAAGGTCCCACAAAAGCACATCTGCCTCTTTATTATTATTATACAGGATTTATATAGCGCCAACAGTTTACACAGCGCTTTACAAATGAATATAAAAGGGAGACAATAAAGTTATAATACAATAAAATACAAGAGGATTAAGAAGGCCCTGCTCAGAAGAGCTTACAATCGAATAGGGTGGGGCAGGTGGTACAAAAGGTTGTAACTGTGAGGTATGAGCTGATGGAAGTGGTAAAAGATTAGTTAGAGACATGATAGGCTTTCCTGAAGAGATGAGTTTTCAGGAATTGCCTGAAGGTAGCAAGAGTAGGGGGTAGCCGGACAGGTGGCAGTAATGAGTTCCAGAGGATGGGGGAAGCTCTGGAGAATTCCTGGAGACGAGCATGGGAGGAGGAGATGAGAGCTTGAGAGTAGAAGGTCTTGAGAAGAGCGGAGAGGACGATTTGGGTGATATTTGGAGACAAGATTGGTGATGTAGCTCGGAGCAGAGTTTTGTGAATGGCTTTGTATGCTGTGGTTAGTATTTTGACTTTAATTTGCTGGGTGATTGGGAGCCAGTGTAGGGATTGGAGGAGAACCTCTTGTCTTTACACTCTGTTTGGGCTGATTAAGAATCCAGCTCACATCACCAAATCCCAGGCTCCAATGGGTGAAGAGGACGGGTACACATTAAAGGTAGTCTACAATGGGAATGAGTCAATTTCATTTCAACTGTTTTTGTTTTTTCAGTTTATAGGCCATCAGCGTGTGTGGACTTTAACCAACGCACAAATGTACCTGTGGAGATCGGATGTTTTGTGCTGCGAGCCTCCTCATTGTGCGCTCCCAGCACACTGACCCAGCTGCCATTGATCTCTTGCTCCATCCTGTTAGGCAACCAACAGAATGGACTCTCAATCTTGTGATCACTGTGAGAGCCAATCACAGCAATCATCTGATCAGATTTAGGACACCACCTCCACCTCTTTGTGTTAGGCCTTATGTACAAGTATATACCAGGGTTTCTCAAGCAGGGTTCCATGGAACTCTAGGGTTCCTCCAGAGGTTGCTCAGGGTGCCTTGAGCAATGAGCAATTTCTGCCTCTCAGATCAAGTTCCCACTGACACCATTGATCTTTTTGGCTATCTAGCTAGGTTTGTTTTACAAATAAACAAACAAGACATGACACTGGAAGGACTTCTAAAGTACTGTGGTTGACCTAAAGGCATACAATATAAGGGGTAATTAACATCAATGAGTCATTTCCCTGTGTATTGCCCTACTGAAGACTGTGGGCAACTGTCTTTAGCTAAGTCTTTACCATGTTGTCCATGTTTCAACAGATGTGTCACAATGGGTGTTATTTACTGCACTTGCTCCTGGGACAGCCAAGCAACTAACCATTTCAGAAGAAGGTTATGATTGACACCCGTGGCACGTGACATGGGCTCACCCAAGGTGTGGAGTCACAAGTGAAAATTTGGTCTTCTCCAGTGCAACTCGCAAGGAGTGGATGATTCGCTGTCCCTAGTGGGCCATGGGCTACTTTGATGGACATGGGCACCACGTCATGGCCCTCAGGATATCCCCACCAAAGAGGCCAAAGAAGAAGTGTGGAGACAGGGTAACTATAGAGTGGAAAGGCAGAACCCAAGCAGAGGCCAAGGCAGATGACAGGCAAGAGATTGTCTAGTTCAAGGGTTCCAAGCTTTTTATACAAAGAGCCAGTTTACTGTCCTTTGGACTTTAAGGTGGGGGGGGGGGGGGCGGATTGTGGTCAGTGGGGGAGGAAAATGTTCCGGCATCAGTAGGAGTAAACAATTCCTCAGGTTTAGTAGTTAGTAGGAGTAAAAAAATTACATCGCGCCTGTGGTCAGTAGGAGGAGGAATAGTGCCCCTGTCATTGCTATTAGGAGGAATAGTGTTCCATCATTGATATCAGTGGTAGGAATAGTGCCCCATTGTTGGTATCAGTGAGAGGAATGGTGCCGTGCCCCATCATTGATATCCATGGGAGGAATAATGCCCTATTGTTGGTATTAGTAATAGGAATCGTGTCCCATCATTGGTATCGATGGTAGGAATAGTGCCTGATTGTTGGTATTAGTGGAAGAAATAGTGCTCCATGGTTGGTATTAATGGAAGAAATAGTGCTCCATGGTTGGTATTAGTGGAAGAAATAGTGCTCCATGGTTGGTACTGTATTAGTGGGAGGAATAGTGCCCCATCATTGATATCAGTGGGATGAATAGTGCCCCATTGTTGGTATCAGTGGGAGCAATAGTGTCCCATCATTGGTGTCAGTGGGAGGAATAGTGGCCCATCATTGATACCCGTGGGAGGAATAATGCACTATTGTTGGTATTAGTAATAGGAATCGTGCCATATCATTGATATCAGTGGGAGGGATTGTGCCCCATTGTTGGTATTAGTGGGAGCAATAGAGCCCCATCATTGGTATCAGTGGGAGGAAAAGTGTCCCATTGTTGGTATTAGTGGAAAGAATAGTGCCCCATCATTAGTGTCAGTAGAAGGAATAGTGTTTTATCATTGGGATCAGTGGGAGGAATAGTGCCTTATCATTGGTATTAGTCAAATGAACAGGTAACCCATGGTTGGTGTCAGTAACAGAAATTATGCCCCACTGTTGGTGTCAGTGAGAGGAACAGTGCCTTGTATCAATGGGAATAATAGTGCCCCAAGAGTCAGATAAAGGCTAGCTGTGGGCCGCAGTTTGGAGACCACTGGTCTAGGCATAAGTTGAGGCAGATGGCAGGCAAGAGCACATTAAGAATGGGCAGAGTCAACAATGGGGCAGCAAGGAGAAAGACAGAGCAGTAATCTCACACACACTAGATAGCTGGCAAAAAGACAAAGCACCGGCCACCATATGGGAAATATTCTCCGAGGCCCGTGTGCACGCTCAGCTTCAGGGACAAAGAGTGCCAAGCGCACACGTGCCAACATGCACACACACCTGTGCTTACCATAGTGAAATTGCCACAGATACACCACACAGGGGCAGGACAGACCAGGCCCCAGAATGAGCAGACACTGACCCTGGGGGGTAATGTAAATGTTGCAGTGGCAGCCGCTGGGGTTAAGTTACTAATACCGGAGAGTGCAAAATCTGGTGCAGTTGTGCATGGTAGCCAATCAGCTTCATAGTTCATAGTTAGTAAGGTTGAATAAAGACACCAGTCCATCCAGTTCAACCTGAGTGAGTGTCTACAATTGTCCCTACCCCTGTACATTGCACACTCACATCGGTCCCTACCCTCAAGGAGCTTCTAGCTTCAGCTTGTTCAATTAAACTTTGACAAAAAAAAAACCTGGAAGCTGATTGGTTTCTATGCACAGGTGCAGCTGATTTCGCACCCTCCAGGTTTAATAAACCAACCCCTGTATGTCTTTACCAGCACAGTACAGATTGATGTTCTTATTTACAAATGCGCTGATCACTCTCACATGCACCGATAAAAGAGTGACATTTCCCCCATACAAATCCAATTGCTGCAATTTAATCCTCTGACGGTGCAGCAGCTCAGATCTTCCCCAGACAGGACACAGACCCCATATTACTTGTCATCTCGAATGGTAGGAAGGTGATAATTAATCCTTAGAAGCAACTGGGAAAAGAACAGCTTGGGGTGGCTCAAAGCCATTAAATTATACTGTCACTGGCATTGTTGATTAGTTATTTCCTGTGCCTTGCCTGCTGGGAACTCCTCCAGATTATTAACCCTCTGCTACTCCATTACCGAGTCCACCGCCGCCTCTCGCACGCGTTTAATAAGCCATACAGGAGCAACCAGGGGAATTAAACTATGCCCCCAACCCACAGCATGCATGCTTTGTTGAGAGACCATCAGAGGACCAGCAAGCCGATTAAACGGAATAAGCGTTTTATTTTTTTTTATTGTCAGCCTAGGAAACTGTACGCCGCTTTCTCAGCGACTTCTTCTTTGCTGCGCGATCCCTGAGCTGCTGGAAGTCCCGCCGAAGCGTTATTATGGGAACAAATCTAATTGATACGGGGCAGTTATATTTTATTGCATCGTCGCAATGAAAGGAGTAAAGATGTCACGGGCTCGGGATGAAAATGAATTACTTTGAATCTTCTGCATGAGATTTAAAAGGGAACTATAATCGCTTTTATGTCTCCTTTTTTTTTTTTTACGAAAAGCAAGATCGGCTTAATGCAAAGAAAATGTCATCATTGTGTGTTAACACCAAAGCCAGAACCAAAAAATAAAAGGTTGTGAGCCTAAAGCTGACCTCCAGCTTCCCTTTAGTCTTGCAGGTGTAGCCATGGCCCGACCTCTAGAGCAGTGTTGGCGAACCTCGGCACCCCAGATGTTTTGGAACTACATTTCCCATGGTGCTCATCTACACTGCAGAGTGCATGAGCATCATGGGAAATGTAGTTCCAAAACATCTGGGGTGCCAAAGTTCACCATCACTGCTCTAGAGGCCTAATGGGTGACCTCCAATATCAGGGAGAGCTGACATCCTTCTTCACAGTGTGCATTACTAGCAGGGCCGGACTTACCATTGGGCTTGACTGGGCTCAAGCCCATGGGCCCCGTCCAATAGGGGGCCCCACCGAGATGCATAGCCGAGTGTACTCGGCTCGGCTCCGCTCACAGTCACTCCCAGTCCCGCCCTATGATGGACATAACACAGGGACTGGGCGTAACTGTGAGCCAAGCCGAGTACACTCAGCTACTCTTGGCTCCGCTCAGGACTGCGGGAGGACCCGAGAGCCGCTGTAACTACATATTCGGTGACCCATCGCAGTTTGCTACGGAAGTGATGTTCCGTCACCGCCATCTTGCTACACCCCACACTCGTCCACAGTAAGGATACACTAAGAAGGGGTAAAGCGGACATGTTGTTACACCCACCAGAGTTTTGCATTTTACACGTATTTATAACATTAAAGTTTGTATAAAGTGAAATACAGGACTTACAACTCCATCTGACTACTTAGATGTTGAATTTTAAAAGCAGCGAACTTCTGTCAGATTAGCAAACCTGTGACTAGCCCTTGTTGGACTGCGCTCTCCCATGCAGCTGCCACTGGCTGACATGGGGGGGGGGGGGTTACATGATCGGACCATAGCAAGCTGAGAACAGGTAAGTATATACATCTTCTTACACAGGTTAGTCAGTATAGGTGTTGGGTGGGGCATTTTTAAGAATAGGCTTATTCTGATGTTCTACTTTAAAGTATTACTAAACCCAGGACCCTGCATTCACTATATCTGGATCACCCACAGTACACAGAACATGGAAATGCAATAGTTTTAGTAAATATAAACTGCTAAAATACCTTTTCTCATCAGCAGTATATAGCAGTCTTGTGACTTCTATCAGTGTCTGGTTAAAGCTTGTAGGAGGAGTTTTCATTCTCTTCTGACTGTCCTATGAGGCTGCAGGACCCCTGACCCTCTGTCTGGACAGTACTGATTGGCCCTGTGCTGATCACATGCACCCTCCCAAGAAACCTCTCTAGCAATACAGACCAAACCACCCCTCCCAACATTTTGAGACGGGACTATGGGCAGGGGCGGACTGACAACTCATAGGGCCCTCGGGCAATAGGAGATTATGGGGCCCCCAGGCAATCAGAGATTATAGGGCCACACAGTATACACAAACACACACACACACAGTATACAATCACACAGTATACACAGACATGTTTCTATTGGCTGAGAAGGTACTGGAGAGGCGGGGCAGCTATAATCTCAGGATTTTTAGACCAAAGGGATGTCGGTAAGGGACATTTCAGAGACAGATGTAAAAAAAAAAAACACACATTTTTACATACTGTCCCTGGTTTTACTGAGGCTGGCAACCCTGATGGGGCCCCCTAGTGGCATGGGGCCCTCAGGCAGTGCCCGAGTGGCCCAATGGTCAGTCCGCCCCTGACTGGGGGACACCTACTAACAAATGTATGTAGGCAGAGGACACGCCCCCCTGCCACACCCCCTTAAAGGAGCATTAAATAAAAAAGGTTAATTAAATCCACAAGGGCTTTTTTTTTTTTTTACCACTACTATTCCTTTATATTGGCTTTTAAAATGTACAAATGCAGCGATTTAGAAAATGGATGAAAGGTTTAGCACCTGGAAACACTTATTTAAAGATAAAAAGTGTATTTTATATACAACTATATAGATCAGAGCAAAATGAGGGACAGATGTGGAGGAATGAGGGACAGAGGGGACATTGCTCCAAATCAGGGACAGTCCCCCGAAAATCAAGGACAGTTGGGAGCTATGCACCAAACTGAGCATGTGCAGTGTGCCCCCAAGGCTCTGTTGTATCAGGAGATGGATTGGGGACAGTGGAAGAAGGGGAGGATCAGAGAAGGCAGGATCAAACAGCTTTTATTACACAATGCAGAGGATTAACCCCTTAGGTTCCACAGTGAGTATACCAAGCACGCTTTACTGAATATACAGACTGGTTTTTACTGTTGTGGGTTAAGGATCACACTGTACAACCTTTCAGGTCAGGAGTGGCCAGTTTCTGGATGCCATCGCAGGGTGTTGTGTTTGGAAAATGGGTTTGAGCATATTTAGCGATCTCTGCCCTGATCCCTTAAAGAGGCCCCACCCTGCCCTGTAACGTCCAATTAAATTCCATTCCTGCTGGAACGCCCGCTGACCTTTGACATCGCACGCCAGCGATTGCTTTGACAGATTAATATCTGCCTGTGCAAATACATTCAAGGGAATGGGTCCAAATAATGGCTCTGAGTCACCTGGGTGTGCAAACACCGCCGTCTATTAGCATGTTTACAGAGCTTTTTACTTAAAGAGGAACTGCAGTCTGCTCACGTAATTTGTAATAAAAACATCTTTTACCATTCTGAAGCTTCCCTCCAACCACTTTCCATTTTATTTTATATATACTGGGATTCTAGACTTGCCAAATATGCTGCAGAAATCTCCCTCCAGTCTGAGTCTGGCTGCAGCCATTTTAACTGTGGGCAGCTGAAGCTGCTGCCTGTTCACTTCCTGGATTTACACAGAGGCACAGCAGCTCTCTTTGGCCCTCTTATGACTCACCAACCCCTCCCTTCCTGGCAAACTCTCACAAGAGAGAGAGAGAGAGAGAGCTATGGATGATGTCATATGCCTAGGCTAATGACTAGGCAAGAAACAGGAAGGGGGCTGTATAAGGGATTTACTGGCAGAAAAAAACAAGGTTTTACTATCCAAAGTTAAAACAACAACAAGGGCAGAAGATATCGATGGAAAGTTGAAAAAATGACTAAAGTTCTACTTTAACGTATAACTAAAGGCAAAAGTTTTTTTTTTTTTTTTTTTTAGTTTTGGATAGAGTGGAGAGGGATTAGACCCCCTGTCAGGTTTTTATTGCCATCTGTGCTCTCCGTTAAGGAGATTCACCTTCTCTATTTGTCCTGTTTACCATTATCATTGAAAGTAAAAGAAAAAATCCCAAATTTTGGGTTGTCCCCAGAAAAGTAATAGTAGGGAAATCTTCCAATGGGGACACTAGTTCTGGTGACCTGGGGGGTCCCCAAGGAACTTTCTTAATTTGCAGGGATTTCTTCTCACTTCCTGTTCGGCTATGGGACAGGACGTGAAGGGAAATCTCTGCATTGGGACACAGATGGCAAAAAAAAAAAAAAAATATCTAAGAGGGGTTATAACCCTCCCTTACTCTATCCAAAAAAAAAAAAAACACAGCATGAGTTAAGTGATCTGATCCCGCAGTTTCCATGAGAGGACCCGAAAACAAAACACTGAAAAAAAAAACAGCAGGTTGGGAAGGCAGGAGCTGCGTTTTTAAAAGGGTAAAACTAACTCAGCTCTGGAAGGTTTTACCCCCTTCATGACCAGGCCATTTTTTTTTTTTGCTATTCAGCACTGTGTTACTTTAACTGGTAATTGTGCAGTCATGCAACACCGTACTCAAATTAAATTTATATCAGTTTTTTTTTTTTTTTTACACAAATAGAGCTTTCTTTTGGTGGTATTTGATCATAATGATATAATAAAATATTTACAAAAATGTGAGGGGTGTACTGTGTATATATATATATATATATATATATATATATATATATATATATATATATATATATTATATATACACTACCGTTCAAAAGTTTGGGGTCACCCAAACAATTTTGTGTTTTCCATGAAAAGTCACACTTATTCACCACCATACGTTGTGAAATGAATAGAAAATAGAGTCAAGACATTGACAAGGTTAGAAATAATGATTTGTATTTGAAATAACATTGTTTTTACATCAAACTTTGCTTTCGTCAAAGAATCCTCCTTTTGCAGCAATTACAGCATTGCACACCTTTGGCATTCTAGCTGTTAATTTATTGAGGTAAGCTGGAGAAATTGCACCCCACGCTTCTAGAAGCAGCTCCCACAAGTTGGATTGGTTGGATGGGCACTTCTGGCGTACCATACGGTCAAGCTGCTCCCACAACAGCTCAATGGGGTTCAGATCTGGTGACTGTGCTGGCCACTCCATTACCGATAGAATACCAGCTGCCTGCTTCTGCTGTAAATAGTTCTTGCACAATTTGGAGGTGTGTTTAGGGTCATTGTCCTGTTGTAGGATGAAATTGGCTCCAATCAAGCGCTGTCCACTGGGTATGGCATGTCCTTGCAAAATGGAGTGATAGCCTTCCTTATTCATTTATTTAATGAAGATGCCAGTTGGGGACCTGTGAGGCGTCTGTTTCTCAAACTAGAGACTCTAATGTGCTTATCTTCTTGCTTAGTTGTGCAACGCGGCCTCCCACTTCTTTTTCTACTCTGGTTAGAGCCTGTTTGTGCTGTCCTCTGAAGGGAGTAGTACACACCGTTGTAGGAAATCTTCAATTTCTTTGCAATTTCTTGCATGGAATAGCCTTCATTTCTAAGAACAAGAATAGACTGTCGAGTTTCAGATGAAAGTTCTCTTTTTCTGGCCATTTTGAGCGTTTAATTGACCCCACAAATGTGATGCTCCAGAAACTCAATCTGCTCACAGGAAGGTCAGTTTTGTAGCTTCTGGAAGGAGCTAGACTGTTTTTAGATGTGTGAACATGATTGCACAAGGGTTTGCTAATCATCAATTAGCCTTCTGAGCCAATGAGCAAACACATTGTACCATTAGAACACTGGAGTGATAGTTGCTGGAAATGGGCCTCTATACACCTATGTAGATATTGCACCAAAAACTAGACATTTGCAGTTAGAATAGTCATTTACCACATTAGCAATGTATAGAGTATATTTGTTTAAAGTTAGGACTAGTTTAAAGTTAGCTTCATTGAAAAGTACAGTGCTTTTCCTTCAAAAATAAGGACATTTCAATGTGACCCCAAACTTTTGAACGGTAGTGTATATATATACAGTACACCCCTCACATTTTTGTAAATATTTTATTATATCATTATATTAACACTGAAGAAATGACACTTTGTCTACAATGTAAAGTAGTGAGTGTACAGCTTGTATAACTGTACATTTTCTGTCCCCTCAAAATAACTCAACACACAGCCATTAATGTCTAAACCGCTGGCAACAAAAGTCAGTACACCCCTAAGTGAAAATGTCCAAATTGGACTTTAAATTTAAACTTTAGGCCCAATTTGGACACGATAGCAACCTGAGAAGTTGGCGGCGCTGTGATACTGTGAAAATGCGCGTGCGTGAGAATGGGCGGTGCATGCTGGTCGCTCAGCTGCACTGTATCCCGGAACATTATGCTTGTAGGCTTCCCATGCCCACAAGCAATATGGGAACGGCCTGGAAGCAATTTTTTAAGTTGATTTTTTTATATTAAACCGGACATCGGGGGACACATTTTTCTAAAGATGTGAGTGTTAAATTAACCTTAACCTTAAAGCGGTGTTCCGCTTAAAAAAAAAAAAATTTAAAGTCAGCAGCTGCAGTATTTGTAGCTAATGACTTTAATTATTATTTTTTTTTAAGCGGAACACTTACCTGTCCCAGGGTCCAGAGATGCGGGAGATCGAAGCCCCGCTTGTCTCCCCCTCTGCTCTGTGGCACCGGCATTTTAACTGTGGGCACCCGGCTGTGCCTTCACAGCCTGGCACCCACTGCGCAATGCGTGAGCCGCGCCGTGCGCTGTGACTGCCCGCGCAATCATCTGGGACCTGTCACGTGTACCAGATGATTGGCAAGAGGGAGGGGAGAGAGGCGATCTGCCTTCCTGCGCTGAGGGAAGTGACGTCAGGAGCCCAGGCGCCAAAGGAGGGAGACTACAAGGGACCCCCTAGCAACAAGCATTTAGAGGTGAGTAAAAAAAAAAAAATTCTCCAAATTTTTTTATTTTTTATTTTTTTAAGCACAGTAATAATTTTTTTTTTTGGGGGATATAACTCCACTTTAAGAAATCATGTTTTGCATTGGAACATATATTTTCAGTAATTTTGTTGGGGATATGGGGATCTAAAGCCACGCATCTGCAAAAATTAGGCTTTATATTGTATTTGTGCTAATATATTTTCAAATATCTTGATGCACTAATTTTTGTGTTCTTTTCTAGTTATATACATCTTGAGTATTTATTCTTTTATATACTCAGATTCAAAGCATTCTGTGTCCTTTTCCTGAGGAAGCCCTGCGGGTGAAACATGTTGAAAAAATGGGAACAGAATGACCTAGTTATTTGAATGCTGGAATCTCTGTTTTTTCTGCAATGGGTTATATGTATAGGCCTATGATAACAGATATGATTGCAGGTATCATATATGTTCTTTTTTAAATTTGTGTCAATAAATACTTTATTGTTATTTTATTATGGTACTATGTGATTTTTCTATTTCGGTATCCTTAAAGTCCCGTATCTCCAAGTTTCTTCTATGCTTTTTCCACTTTAACCACTTAAGCCCCGGACCAATTTGCAGCCAAAGGACTAAGCCCCTTTTTGCGATTCGGCACTGCGTCACTTTAACTGACAATTGCGCGGTCGCGCAACGTTGCTCCCAAACAAAATTGGCGTCCTTTTTTCCCCCATAAATAGAGCTTTCTTTTGGTGGTATTTGATCACCTCTGCGGTTTTTATTTTTTGCGATATAAACAAAAATAGAGCGACAATTTTGAAAAAAATGCAATATTTTTTACTTTTTGCTATAATAAATATCCCCAAAAAATATATATATAAAAAAAAAATTTCCTCAGTTTAGGCCAATACATTGCTCGTGCGCGGTCGTGCGACGTTGCTCCCAAATAAAATTGGCGTCCTTTTTTCCACACAAATAGAGCTTTCTTTTGGTGGTATTTGATCCCCTCTGCGGTTTTTATTTTTTGCGCTATAAATCAAAATAGAGAACTTTTTGCTATAATAAATATCCCCAAAAAATATATATATAAAAAAAAATTTTCCTCAGTTTAGGCCGATACGTATTCTTCTAAATATTTTTGGTAAAAAAAATCGCAATAAGTGATTATTAATTGGTTTGCGCAAAAGTTATAGCGTTTACAAAATAGGGGATAGTTTTATAGCATTTTTATTCATATATTTTTTTTACTAGTAATAGTGGCGATCGCCGATTTTTTTATTGTGACTGCGACATTATGGCGGACACATCGGACATTTTTGACACATTTTTGGGACCATTGTCATTTATACTGCAATCAGTGCTATTTAACCACTTTCAGACCGGACCAATTTGCTGGTCAAAGACCAGACCACTTTTTGCGATTCGGCACTGCGTCGCTTTAACTGACAATTGCGCGGTCGTGCGACGTGGCTCCCAAACAAAATTAACGTCCTTTTTTTCCCACAAATAGAGCTTTCTTTTGGTGGTATTTGATCACCCCTGCGGTTTTTATGTTTTGCGCTATAAACAAAAATAGAGCGATAATTTTGAAAAAAACGCATTATTTTTTACTTTTTGTAATAATAAATATCCCCCAAAAATATATAAAAAAACATTTTTTTCCCTCAGTTTAGGCCGATACGTATTCTTCTACATATTTTTGGTAAAAAAAATCGCAATAAGCGATTATTGATTGGTTTGCGCAAAAGTTATAGCGTTTACAAAATAGGGATAGTTTTATAGCATTTTTATTAATAATTTTTTATTATTTTTTTTTTTACTAGTAATGGCGGCGATATGTGCGATTTTTATTGTGACTGCGACATTGTGGGGGACCCATCGGACATTTTTGACACATTTTTGGGACCATTGTCATTTATACAGTAATCACTGCTATATAAATGCAGTGATTCCTGTGTAAATGACACTGGCAGTGAAAGGGTTAACCAGTGGGTGGCAGTGTAGGGGTTAAGTGTTCCTAGTGGTGTGTTACTAACTGTGGGGGGGTTGGGCTTTCATTTAGTGTACACTGATCTCTGCTCCAATCACATGGAGCAGAGATCAGCGTCACTAGTTGCTAGGCAGAATGGAAAAATGTTGTTTATACAGCATTTCCTCCATTCGGCCGCTCCGTGAGACGATCGCGGAGATGCCCGCGGCGATCGAGTCCGCGGGTCCCGCGACCGGACTCACGGGGGTCCGACCAGCGCGGGAGCGCGCCGCCGGCGGCGCGCTCCCGATGGCACGGCGACAACGAATATTGGACGTACATGTACGCCAATATGCCTGCCCGTGCCATTCTGTCGACGTACATCGTCGTGCGCTGGTCGGGAAGTGGTTAAATGCACTGATTCCTGTGTAAATGACACTGGCAGTGAAGGAGTTAACCACTAGGGGGCAGTGTAGGTGTTATGTATGACGTTATGTGTTTTTTTTTTTTATTGTAGGGGGCGTGGCCTGGCATGTGACGTCACTGATCGTCCTTCCATATAAAAGGGAACAGACGATCGGTGACAGCCACACAGGGAACACAGACCTCTCCTCGTTCTTCAGCTCTGTGACCTGATCGCGGGACACCAGCGGCGATCGAGTCCGCTGGTCCCACGGCCACGGTCACGGAGCTCAGGACCGGGTCAGGAGTGCACTGCTGGCGGCGCGCTCCCGAACCCATGGCTGGGCACTTAAAAAGCAACGTACAGGTACGTGCTTGTGCCCAGCTGTTCCATTCTGCCAACGTACATCGACATGAGGCGGTCCTTAAAGAGGGATTCCACCTACAAAAAAAATATTAAAAGCCAGCAGCTATAAATACTACAGCTACTGACTTTTAATAAATGGACACTCACCTGTCCCGGGTTCCAGCGATGCCGGCAGCCGAGGCCGATCGATCGATCGGCCCTCGGCTGCTGCCGCCACCATTCTAGGTGAGGGAATCAGGAAGTGAAGCGAATCGGGTTCACTTCCCGGTTCCCTACTGCGCATGCGCGAGTCGCACAGCGCAATAGGAATTGTCCGCGCTGTCTCTGAGACCCATGTGTGTCCCAGCAGACAGCGCGGCAGGACAGGAAATGGCGTAGACTCCCACGGGAGTCTATGCCCGGAAGTGGGTGTAAATACCATCTTTGACAGATATCTCCACCCCCCTCCCCCCCTGAAAGGTGCCAATTGTGACACTGGAGGGGGGGAGGGTTCCGATCAGCGGAGGTTCCACTTTAGGGTGGAATCCCGCTTTAAGTGGTTAACAATTGTTTTTTTTAAAGAAAAAATGACATGTCGTTGGAACTCCACTTTAACCTTAAACTACGTAGAGGGTTCTTTACTGTAAGAGCGGCAAGGATGTGGAATTCCCTTCCACAGGCGGTGGACTCAGCGGGGAGCATTGATAAGTTGAAGAAACTATTAGATAAGCACCTGAACGACCGCAACATACAGGGATATACAATGTAATACTGACATATAATCACACACATAGGTTGGACTTGATGGACTTGTGTCTTTTCAACCTCACCTACTATGTAACTAAGTAACTATATGTTTTACCAGGAACTTTTATTTCTTTAAAAGGCGAAAGGAACACAACACAACTGAACAGTAAATAATATCAATAATTAATGGTATTATTGAACAAATGCGGCTGCAATCATTTCTTCCTCACCTCAATGTTCTTTATCCCCGTGTACAATGCTCCGGTGCGGCGTGCGCTCTGCTCCGCGTGCCATGCTGTCTTATTAGCGCTCTGATTAACGTATCTCTGTGTAACAAATGCCGTATTCTCTAGAGATCAGATTTTAATGCTTCCCAGTTCCCCGCTCCGCTGTCTAATGCCTTCTGTCTTCTTGATTAAGACTTAACTCGATTGCGGAAAATGGCTATTAAACGCCATCATCAAGTCGCGCAAAATTACCCCCGTACACATGAAGATGAGAGGCCATATAATTGGCTACATTCATAATGACTGCGCGGCGTTTGTAGATGGTACTTCTGGGATGAAGCGTAGGAGAAAAATAATACCTGCCGCTGCGGTAGGCGGCCAGGGACCGCCAAGCCTGGTAACCCCCCCCCCCCTTGAGTGCAGCTTTCTTAACCACTTCAATACCGGGCACTTTCGCCCCTTTTCCTACCCAGGCCAATTTTTCAGCTTTCGGCGCTGTGACACTTTGAATAACAACTGCGTAGTCATGCCACACTGTACCCATATGACATTTTTATCTTTTTTTTTTCACCCAAATAGAGCTTTCTTTTGGTGGTATTTAATCGCCGCTGTTTTTTTTTTTTTTTTGCTAAATAAACAAAAGAAGGCCGAAAATGTACAATTTAAAAAAAAAAAAAAAGTTTTTCATAAATTTAGGCCAAAATGTATTCTGCTACATTTTAAAAAAAAGGAGAGCAACAGTATTTGGGACTTTAAATGAGGTATACATGGGAGCCGTTCAAAACCCCTCCTCCATCCCGGGTTCAATATATCTAATAAAAAGGGGAGCAACAGAGCAGGACTTTAAATGAGGCACATGGAAGCTAGAAAATCCAATTAGATAAAAAAACAGATTTTAATAAATTCAAATAGTCATGTATTGCACCTATTATTACACATAATCATAAATTAATATTATAGAATTTCATCAAAATGTACATTCCAACAAGGACTTGATAGTACATGCATAGGAATCTTCACATTGAATAAATACCAGTTATCTATAGATATGTGGCACTCTAAAGTGTCACCTAAGAATAAATAAAAACAAAAATAGGGATAAATCAAAATGGAACGTTCATTCTTTGTTATAAGATGTGTGCACAGCATGGAAGTTGACAGCTCTACGCGTTTCGTGACTTTAATATCACTCATCAGGAGCAAAACCATGATGGTAACCTATAAATAGAGAGAACAGCCATGTTTGGAAATGTCTAAGGAAAGGGGAGGACAAATATACAATGTGGAGAGACCCACATGCACACTTGATCCATAAACTTGCATATATACCTGCGCAGAGATGGTGCGGAACACCGGTAATCAGGCCAGCCAAAGATGCCACAAATAGAGCTTTCTTTTGGTGGTATTTAATCGCCGCTGTTTTTTTTTTTTTTTTTTGCTAAATAAACAAAAGAAGGCCGAAAATGTACAATTTAAAAAAAAAAAAAAAATAGTTTTTCATAAATTTAGGCCAAAATGTATTCTGCTACATTTATTTGGTGAAAATAACGAGTAACATGACACTGGGGAGGGAAAATGACTAATTGGGCCCAATTTGGACATTTTCACGTAGGGGTGTACTCACTTTTGTTTATATTGATATTAATGGCTGTGTGTTGAGTTATTTTGAGGGACCAGAAAATTTACACTGTTCTACAAGCTGTACACTCACTACTTTACATTGTAGCAAAGTGTCATTTCTTCAGTGTTGTCACATGAAAAGATAGAATCAAATATTCACAAAAATGTGAGGGGTGTACTCACCTAAATATACTATATTGCTCTGGCCACAGTATGCAAAAAATAAAGAATAAATCATGAAAAAAGAAAAGCATATATTATAAAAATAAAATAAAAAATAAGAATAAAAAAAAATATATATATATATATATATATATATATATATATATATATATTTTTTTTTTATTCTTATTTTTTTTTATATGTATATTTTTTCTTATACACTCTCCTTGCCAGAATGTACAAACAAAGGTGGGCGGAAACACCCAACAATCCCAACAGGGTGGCAACGGGCTTTGGAACGGGCATAAGCTCTTTGCCATACCAGCCATCTCAGTTCTCACCCTCTATGAAGTTTTGGTTGTTTTCACCCACCTTCGTGTGTCTCCCCCACCTTTACTCCTTCAAGCTCCATAGAGTTCAGCTTTAAATCGCTATTAAACCCAAAAGCACTTATTATATTGCAGCTTACCAATTCTTAGATGTGATGGCCGTATTCGTCTTCCTTTTTTTTAACCACTTGCTTACCGGGCACTTAAACCCCCTTCCTGCCCAGACCAATTCTTAGCTTTCAGCGCTGTCACACCTCGAATGACAATTGCGCGGTCGTGCTACATTGTATCCAAATGACATTTTTATCATTTTTTTCACACAAATGGAGCTTTCTTTTGGTGGTATTTAGTCACCATTTGGGTTTTTATTTATTGCTAAATAAACAAAAAAAATACAGAAATTTCTGAAATAAAAAACAAACATGTTTCATAGTTTGTTATAAAATTTTGCAAAGAGGTAATTTTTCTCCTTCATTGATATTCGTAGAAGAGTCGGCACCGATGAGGTAGGGGGGCACTGATAGATGTCACTTATGGGCACTGGTAGGTGGCACTGATGGGCACTGGTAGGTGGCATTAATAGGCACAAATGATGATGAGGCACTGATTGGTGACATTTATAGAAGGCACTGTGGGCACTGATAGGTGACACTGTGGGCACTGATGGGTGGCACCGTGGGCACTCGTAGGTGGCACTGATGGGCACTGGTAGATGGCATTGATAGGCAGCATTGGTGATGAGTCACTGATTGGTGACATTTATAGGAGGCACCATGGGCACTGATAGGTGACACTGTGGGCACTGATGGGTGGCACTGTGGGCACTCGTAGGTGGCACTGATGGGCACTGGTAGATGGCATTGATAGGCAGCGTTGGCGATGAGGCACTGATTGGTGACATTTATAGGAGGCACCATGGGCACTGATAGGTGACACTGTGGGCACTGATAGGTGACACTGTGGGCACTGATGGGTGGCACTGTGGGCACTCGTAGGTGGCACTGATGGGCACTGGTAGATGGCATTGATAGGCAGCGTTGGCGATGAGGCACTGATTGGTGACATTTATAGAAGGCACCATGGGCACTGATAGGTGACACTGTGGGCACTGATGGGTGGCACTGTGGGCACTGATGGGTGGCGCTGGTGGGCACTGGTAGGCGGCACTGTTGTGCACTGGTTGTGCACTGGCAGGTGGCACAGAAGCCTCTGTAGAGGCTCTTCCCGATCGGGACTGATGTCCCTCTCACACCCGCCAGTGATCGACTTTTTGTTTCTCCTCACACTACCAGCGTGAAGAGAAAAAATTAGCCGATTACCGGCTCTGTTTGCATCACATGATCAGCCGTCATTGGCTGACAGCTGATCACGCGGTAAGGGGATCGACCCCTTACTCCGATCTGTGATATAGACTCGCTGATCACAGAGCGCGCCGCGTGTGCCCTGCAGGGGCCGCGCAGGCCGCTCGAGCACAGGACGTCTATTGCCTCCCGGCAAAGTAGGTCCGCGCTGTAGCCGCCATTCGGCCATATCGTAGACGGGAAGAGGTTAGAGTATAACTAAAGGCAAAACTTTTTTTGTTGTTGTTTTAGAACCCCTGTCAGTTTTTATTGCTGTCTGTGCTCCCCCCCCCCCTTAAGAAGATTCACTCTCCCTATTTGTCTTGTCATCGAAAGTGAAAGTAAAAGAAAACCCCAAATTTTTGAAAAGTAATAGAGGGGAAATCTTCCAATGGAGACACTAGGTCTGGTGATCTGGGGGGTCCCCGAGAAATTCCTTTAATTTGCAGGTATTTCCTATCACTTCCTGTTTGGCTATGGAACAGGAAGTGAAGGGAAATCTCCACAATGGGACACAGATAAAAAAAACAAAAATCTGACAGGGGCTATAACCCTCCCTTACTCTATCCAAAATATTTTTTTCTTTTTTTTTTTTGCCTATATTTCTACTTTAAGCTTTCTTTCTTTTATTCTAACCTGGTGATCCTGTTAGCAAGTCTGTTTTTCAACAGAACAAGCTGCTCTGCAGATTTAGCAGTTAGAGTAGACACGTGCGGTTGGTTACGTTCTGAATTAAAATTCGGACAAATTTTCGTTACTCGGAAATTCGGATGTATCTGAATTAGAATAGTACCGAATTTAAAACGAATCCGAAATAACGAATTTCAAATTTGGACGAAATTTGAATTTGTTTTTCGAATACTTTTCAAATTTGAAAACTTTTCGAATTCAAATAGTTTTCCAAATTCCAAAGAGAATAAAATAGAATAGAAAATAAAGAAATTGAATATTAAAAAAAAAAAAAAAACATATTTTTTCTATTCTCTTCCTTTAGTCTCTATTCTATTTTCCTGGTGCCTCCATGGCAGCATACCTGTGACAAGCTCCGCCTTGGCTCCTCCCTCAGGACTAGTGAATATTATAAAAGAAAAGGTTAGTACAGCCCCCGCATTCTCCTTTTTTTCCTCATACCTCATGGCAGTGAATCCTGGTCGGCGTCCTTACCTTCTGCATTCGGCAGCGTCCGTCCGGGTTCAAGCCTCTCCCGGACGCAGTTCCTTCTCTTGGGCAGCTAAATGCGCTTATAAGGTTGGAAGTCCCTTCTGTAGGATCTTTTGGGACAAGCAGTTTGTCTCTTAAGTAAGAGCTTTATCTGCAAATTGATCAGGCACCAGCTCATTCATGGTAACGGAGGCAGCAGCTATTTCTACATTTCTTTGTTTTTTCCCCTTCTCTCTTTTCTTCCTTCCTTTCCTTTCCCTTTTTTTAGGTTTTATATCTTTATCTTTTCCCTTTTCTCTTTCCTCTCTCTTTTGCTCTCTTCCCCTCCCCAACCTTCCATTTCTTTCTTTGTTTCTTTTCTTTTGACCTCCCATTTGTTGGTTTCTCTCAGACAATCTCCCTCTTAGCCCCTGTCGCCATTCCCGGCTCCATAGGAGCCGCGCGCGCTCAGCGCCGGCGTTTTATTTAACTTTCGGCGTTCCCCGCCGTGCTCTGCGGATGCGCCGGCGGCGTGAGGCTTCTAGCTTACTGGTCCGCCGATCGGCGCATGCGCAGTGGATTCGGAGGCCGCGGCGGCCATCTTTGATAAGGGCACAGTGACGTCTGTGCCCTCAAAATCTCAAAGACAGGATAGAGGCGTGCCCTGCCTCTCCTGTTCTACTGTTTATCTCCCTGATGGCCTCAGTGGAACGCCTGTGGCTGCAGGGAGAACTGCAACTCTGAGTTTAAAAAAAAAAAAAAAAGAGAAGATGGATTAATTAATTAAATAGTATAAAATTAAATAAACATTAAATTATTAAATAAAATTAATAAAAAATAATTAAATAAATTATTTTATTTACAAAAAAAATAATAATAATAATAATTAAATAAGTTATTTTATTTACAAAAATAAATAAATAAATAAATAAAAAATTTTAAATATATATATAATTTAAATCCCCCCCCCCCCAAAAAAAAAAAAAAAAAAAAAAAAAAGGACAGGAGGACAAAATGTAGATTTAGACGTATTTTAGATGTATTTATTAAAGTCCCTTTTTTCCAGTCAAGGACACGGTTGGTTGATTTTTCTCCTCTAAAACTCTTTTCTTAGCTGCTGCTTCTGCTAATCCGTCTAGTATGAGCCATTCGCCACCCGCACAAGATCCTACTCTACACCTGAGGTAAGGACCTACGTCCAGGTAAGTTGATACACTTTAAAAAAAAAAAAAAAAAAGAGTGCACTCAGGCTGGTACTTTATGTATTTCAGTCCTGTACGCCAGAAGATGTCTAAGAGGACCTCAAGGCGACATGAAGGCGATGATGACTCTAGTCACAGCAGAGACAGGTCGTCCTGGCATGGGGATTATAGAAGTGGCAGAAAGCATCGGCCAAAAAGGCGCCATCACTCATGCTCCCCGAGACCTAGATCTCCAAGATGTCAGGCATGTGGAGCTGCCCCACTTTCAGACAAACTGATCTGTTTGAGATTGCCTCAGGGACGATGCAGCTGAAGGTCTGCAAATGGCGGACCTACTTAAGAAAGCAGTAAAGGACTCCCTTGCGGAATTGGTAGCCACAATGATGACGCAACAACCAGCGTCTCCTCCTCAGGAGCAAACGGCTGAGGCTGAGGCTTCCATCCCGGGGATGTCCACAAGTGGAATTTTTCGTCTGTCGCCGGCATCCTCCTCTAAACATCAGGAAGAGAATGCCATCTCAGAGGAATCATCTGATGACCTAGATGCCTCTGGCTTTGCTTTCGCTATGGTCCAGCCTTATGTACAGGCAGCTAAACAAGCGATCGGCTGGGAGAGACCAACACAAAGGTTTAAGAAGTCTAAATCGTACTTCCCCTTTCTCAAACGTCAGATCTCCGTTTTTTCCTCTCATGGACGAGATCAGGGATGTGATTGAGGAAGAGTGGGAAAAGACAGAGAAAATGTTCTCTATTAATCGGTTGGGAAAGTTATTCCCTCTCTCATAGCCTGATTCCGCAATGCTGGAGGGTTCTCCAGTGGTCGATGCAGCAGTGGTAAGGTTGGCAAAGAATGTCACATTGCCCCCGGAAGACTCAACTTCTTTAAGACTCCAGATGGCAGACAACGCCTGTAAACCTGTCATAGCCCTGACATCAGTGTCCAATGCGCTACGCGTCTGGACAGATAATATAGAGTCAGCAGTCCAACAGGACATCCCAGAGGAGGATATAATCAAGGCCTTGGATGAGCTGAAGTTCTCAGCAGACTTTATTGGTGAAGCCGTCATCGATTCAATTCGTTGCTCCGCAAGGGCAATGCTCCACACAGTTATGGCCAAATGGGCTTTGTGGCTGAAACCGTGGGCAGCAGATATCGCCTCCAAACAGAACTGGTGCAAGATACCATTTGATGGTGAAGCCTTGTTTGGGGGAAAAAAACTGGACAAGGACATCTCTCGAGTCACTGGTGGAAAATCAGGCCTGCTACCCCAAGACAGGTGATCTAGGTGCTCCAGGACAATCGCACCTATATTCCAATACTCCAAGAATAAGGATTACCGATAGTCCAGGCAGGGAAAAGGCTTCAGGCATAATTGGGAAAGCACACAGTCCACGTTCCTCAAAACCCGAAGACAGAGACCAATGCCTAACCCACAGGATTCTACTATATCCTTTCGACGCCTGGCCAGCCCAAGCGATTCCTGTGTGGGCCAAGCTGAAACACTTCTCAAAGATCTGGGAGCAAAAGTGCAGGGATTCTTGGGTAGTCTCCACAGTCAAATATGGCCATTTTGGGCCGTTCCTAGACAAACCTCCCAAGGTCCTCTTCTCCCTGACAAGGGTGTCAAGGTTCCCCCCTAAAAAACGGAAGTGCTACAGCAATCTCTTCTCTCCTTGCAGTAACAGCAAGCGGTAGTTCCAGTGCCTCCATCAGAGAGATTTTCGGGTTTTTACTCAACCCTGTTTCCAGTCCCCAAGAGAAATGGAGGGTGGAGACCCGTGATAGACCTAAAAAGTCTAAATCGTTATTTCTTCCTAGTAAGATTCAAAATGGAGTCACTACGAACGATTATTTGTGTAGACCAATCAGGGGGCTGGATGTTGTCAATAGACTTGCAGGACGCTTACCTGCATATACCCAAACTCCCTCCTTTCCAGAAGTATCTGAGATTGGCGGTGGGGCAGGTACATCTCTAATTCCAGAGTCTTCCATTGGGCCTCTGCGCATCGCCAAGAGTCTTCACAAAGACCCCAATTGCCATCATAGCCCCTCTGAGAGAATTGGGGCTTCGGGTATGCCACTACTTGGACGACCTTCTACTGCTGGCAAAAGACTGTGGAACAGGTGGTATCTATCCCAACCCATACACTTGACGACCTTGATGCTCAGGAGTCTGCATTGGTAGATGAAGAAACAGACACTTCTGAAATCACGCCGTTAGGGCATGTCGACTGGATCACAGTTAATACCAATGCCAGTGCAGCAGGTTGGGGAGCACACTGCAACCGGATCTCAGTGCAGCGTAGATGGTCCTTCCATACAACAGGCCTGGTGTCGAATGTCCTGCAGGTCAGAGCGGCCTACCTTGCGTTACTAGCCCTAAGGTTCGAGATTACAGGGAAACCTGTTCTCCTCCGAATGGACAACAGGGCTGCGGTATCCTATGTACACCGGCAAGGGGGGACACGCAGCAGGTCCCTCCTGAAGGAGGTGGAACCCATAATACTCTGGGCAGAAAGGAATCTAAAGGACCTGAGGGCAGTTTATCTGCCCGGCCATCTCAACTTGAGGGCCGACCGCCTTTCCCGCAAGTTTGCGGATGCCAACGAATGGTCTCTACACCCGGAGATTTTCGACTGGATAGTGAACCAGTGGGGTCCCCTCGAGATAGACCTATTTGCAACAGCACTCAATACCAAGCTTCCAAGGTGCATCTCAAGGCTTCCTCAACCCCAAGCGGAGGTATTAGATGCCCTCTCAGCCCCCTGGGCATGCAATCGGGCCTATGCCTTCCCTCCACGGCCTTTCATTCCAAGATTCCTGTCAAGGCTTATGATTATGAAACCTTGACAGTGATAACGGTCCTACTGTACTGGCCAACACGCCCTTGGTTCCCCACAGCAATGTATCTAAGTACCCGACTTCCAGTCAAGGTTCCAATAATACCTCTTCGCCTCTCGCAAGGATGTCACACCCTTCCAGATCCCCGCAGGCTGGATCTTCACATCTGACAGCTGAAAGGGAAAGGTTCCAATCTCTAGGGTGTTCCAACAAAGTGATCGCAACCCCGCTCAAGGCAAGAAAACCATCCACAAACAAAAGTTCAGGGCCTTCATGATTGGCAGAAGCTGTGATCTAGATTCCCCATCATCCTCTCAAATTCTTGAGTTTTTGCAGGCAGGCCTAGACCTAGGTCTTGCACTAGGTACACTAAAAGTACAGGTATCAGCATTTTCATTGGCAAACCAGTAGAAGATGGGCCGAGGACTCATTAATAATACAATTCTTCAAAGCTGTCAAAAAGATCCGACCGCCAACTAAACAATCTTTTCCCACTTGGGACCTTGCTATTATCCTAGAGTCCTTAGCCAGTCCACCTTTTTGCCCCTTCGGAGTCAGCATCGCTTTGGAATCTAGCCTAGAAGCTAGCCTTCCTGATAGCTATAACCTCTGGCAGACGGATTTCAGAGCTCCAAGCTTTAGGAGCAGATCATGATCATATCATATTCTATCCGGACAGAGTAGAACCCAGAACAGTGCGAGGATTTATTCCCAAAGTCGCATCATCCTTAAACATGTCAGAACCTTGGGCACTCCCAACATTTTCAGAACAGGACTCTGGTTCTCTTCATGAGCTAGACATTGCCTCCACTTTGAAATGCTATCTGCAGGCCACAGCATCATTCAGGGATTCCATCAGGCTGTTTATAATTCCCTGGGGCAAACACCAAGGCAAGGAGGCGTCAGCAAGAACGATTGCCTCATGGATCGTTAGACTCATTCACAAGGTGTACAGGACAAAGGGGCTGGAACCCCCTTTGGCGGTCAGGGCGCACTCCACCAGAGCAGTTTCTGCCTTTTGGGCGGCAAGAGCGAATGTGTTAATTGAAACTATTTGTGGGGCAGCGACTTGGTCGTCCCGACATACGTTTCTGAAACATTGCAGGGTGGACCCAGGAGCTCTTGCATCGGTGGAGTTTGGCAGACAGGCAGTCACATCAGCCCTCGCTTCTTCTAAATAATAATTTCTTTAAAATAGACTTCTAAGCATCCCACCCATCTCAGCTAGTTATTTGTCACAGGTATGCTGCCATGGAGGCACCAGGAAAACAGAAAATTGTACCATACTTACCGTAATTTTCTTTTCCTGGTGCCTATCCATGGCAGCATACAATCCCACCCTCGGTATTCTATATTACGGAGAATGCGGGGGCTGTACTAACCTTTTCTTTTATAATATTCACTAGTCCTGAGGGAGGAGCCAAGGCGGAGCTTGTCACAGGTATGCTGCCATGGATAGGCACCAGGAAAAGAAAATTACGGTAAGTATGGTACAATTTTCTGTTTTATTATTTTTGGAAATGTGAAAACTATTCGAAATTGCTTTGAAACATTTTTGCAAACTGATTCGAAAACCTTTCCAATAGATTTGAAAACGAATAAACGAAACGAATCCCTGAAAACGAATTAAATGAATGAAACAAATTTAACTAAATGAATTTATATAAATAACGAATCGAAAAAAACAAAACAAAACTAGATTTTTTTTCGTTCTGCACATGTCTAAGTTAGAGAGCTGAGACAAACCACTTATCACTGGCAGGGGTGCTCACAATCATCAGCTTTTATTTATTTATGTAAAACCTTTATCCCAAAAAAGAGAAAACCTGTTTGCTGCTGGAGTTTGGTTAAAGCGGGAGTCCGCCGGGACTCCGCGTTTTTTTTTTTTTAAAAAGCCAGCAGCTACAAATACTGCAGCTGCTGACTTTTAAAATAGTGACACTTACCCGCCCAGCGCGCCCGCGATGTCGGCACCCGAAGCCGATCTCTAGATCGTCTCTCGGGTGCTGCCGCCGCCATCTTGGGTGTGGGAATCAGGAAGTGGAGCCTTTCGGCTTCATTTCCCGGTTCCCTACTTCGCATGCGCGAGTCGCGCTGCGCAATAAGGACGGTCCCCGCTGCCTCTGGGATCTGTGTGTTTTCCCAGCAGGCAGCGGGGCACTTGCGGAAAGGGGCGGGCACTTGCGGAAAGGGGCGTAATCTACGCCCCTTTCCGCAGAGAGCTATCCCGGAAGTGGGTGCAAATACCTGTACTGTACAGGTATCTGCACCCCCCTCCCCCCTGAAAGGTGCCAATTGTGGCGCCGGAGGGGGGGGGGAGGGTTCCGATGAGCGGAAGGTCCACTTTAGGGTGGACCTCCGCTTTAAAGAAAAATAGACTTGGGCCTCATCCAAACAATATGAACAAAGCTAATAGAAATAACCGGAGGAACCCTCAGTATCCTACAATGACGGACTATATCGGCCACAGAGAGGAGACATATTAGATAATCGTCATATTTGAATCGTTTTCCAATTTTTCTAATAAAATACTTTTATTAGAAAAAAAAAAAAAAGTTTGAGTGAAACCCCAACAGGGGAATAAATAAAAAAAAAAAAAAAACATACAAATTAAATAAGATAAACAAATTAAAAAAAATATAATCCATACAGCGGTATGAAATGTTGTCTGTGCACTGAAACAATTTAATGTTTTTTCTAATAAAAAAAACTTTTATCTAATATGTCTCCTCCCTGTGGCCGATATAGTCCGTCATTGTAGGATACTGGAGGTTCCCCCTATTATTTCTATTAGTTTGGTTTGGTTTCAATTTGTTAGTGTATCTAAATCTGATAGTACATATAACCCCTTCCCTCCCCCCGACTGACAATGATGCTGTCCAAAGGTGTCTCTGTTTCTCCTTCATCCAGAGTGGGGGGGGGGGGGGCTCTAATATAGGAGGTGTGTTACTGGCCAGATCACCAGGTGCAAAAAACAGGGAAAAAAGCCTCTTTGTGAATGGCCGGCTGTGGTCTGGGACATACGCAGTTCCCCAGAAGACAACGCGAGGAGGAGACGAATGAAGATAATCGCGGAGTAGGAAGTAGCAGATTAGGACGATCTGCCTAGCAACAGCCATTTCTGGTAAGTAAAAAAAAATTTTTTTTCAATTTTACTTTTTTTTTTCTATTTTTTTCAGATTTTTAGGAGCATTTTTATGTAATTTTTTTTTTTTTTTGGGTGGACCTCCTCTTTAACCACTTGCAGACCGGACCATTTTGCTGGTCAAAGACCAGACCACTTTTTGCGATTCGGCACTGCGTCACTTTAACTGACAATTGCGCGGTCGTGTGATGTGGCTCCCAAACGAAATTGACGTCCTTTTTTTCCCACAAATAGAGCTTTCTTTTGGTGGTATTTGATCACCTCTGCGGTTTTTATTTTTTGCGCTATAAACAAAAATAGAGCGACAATTTTGAAAAAAAAACGCATTATTTTTTACTTTTTGTTATAATAAATATCCCCCAAAAATATATAAAAAAACATTTTTTTTCCCTCAGTTTAGGCCGATACGTATTCTTCTACATATTTTTGGTAAAAAAAATCGCAATAAGCGATTATTGATTGGTTTGCGCAAAAGTTATAGCGTTTACAAAATAGGGTTTATAGCATTTTTATTAATAATTTTTTTTTTTTTTTTTTACTAGTAATGGCGGCGATCAGCGATTTTTATTGTGACTGCGACATTGTGGGGGACCCATCGGACATTTTTGACACATTTTTGGGACCATTGTCATTTATACAGCAATCACAAATGCAGTGATTCCTGTATAAATGACACTGGCAGTGAAGGGGTTAACCAGTGGGTGGCAGTGTAGGGGTTAAGTGTTCCTAGTGGTGTGTTACTAACTGTGGGGGGGTTGGGCTTTCATTTAGTGAACACTGATCTCTGCTCCAATCACATGGAGCAGAGATCAGCGTCACTAGTTGCTAGGCAGAATGGAGAAATGTTGTTTACACAGCATTTCCTCCATTCGGCCGCTCCGTGAGACGATCGCGGGGATGCCCGCGGCGATCGAGTCCGCGGGTCCCGCGACCGGACTCACGGGGGTCCCGACCAGCGCGGAGGCGCGCTCCCGATGGCAGGGCGGCATTGAATATTGGACGTACCTGTACGCCAATATGCCTGCCCGTGTCATTCTGTCAACGTACATCGTCATGCGCTGGTCGGGAAGTGGTTAATATATATTTTTGGGGGATATTTATTATAGCAAAAAGTAAAAAATAATGTTTTTTTTTCAAAATTTTCGCTCTTTTTTTTTGTTTATAGCGCAAAAAATAAAAAACGCAGAGGTGATCAAATACCACCAAAAGAAATCTCTATTTGTGGGAAAAAAAGGAACGTAAATTTTGTTTGGGTGCAGCATTGCACGACTGCGCAATTGTCAGTTAAAGTGTCGCAGTGCCGAATCGCAAAAAATATGGCCTGGTCATTAAGGGGTCAAATCCTTCCGGGGCTGAAGTGGTTAATTTGCTTTTTTTTTTTTTTTGCAGATCTTTTCTTTGATTAGTTACATGCTCGTAACTAGTTGTTATGCTAGTAGGGAAGAAGGGATAGAGTTCTATTTTATATGGGAACAAAAAAACAAACACGAGGGGGGAAGGGGGGTGGATAATATTAAAAACACATTAATGATCCCAGCTGTAGCAAAAAAAAAAGAAGGCAGAGCGCCAACCGCGCCAACCCAGGCGGACAAAAAGCCCTCTCTCTCTCTCTCTCTCTCACGCAGTGTGGAACATTGGCTGGCCCTTTCCAACAGCGCGGTAAATATATGAAAAAGGGAATGACATTAACCACTTCAGCCCCGGAAGGATTTACCCCCTTCCCGACCAGGCCATTTTTTGCGATACGGCACTGCTTCGCTTTAACTGACAATTGCGCGGGTTGTGCGACGCTGTACACAAACAAAGTTGATGTCCTTTTTTTCCCCACAAATAGAGATTTTTTTTTTGGGTGGCATTTGATCACCTCTGCGTTTTTTTTATTTTTTTTGTGCTATAAACAAAACAAAAAAAAAATGGCAATTTTGAAAAAAATATAATTTTTTTTACTTTTTGCTATAATAAATATCCCCCCCCCAAAAAAAATGTCTTTATCATTTTAGGCTAATATGTATTCTTCTACATAGTTTTGGTTAAAAAAAAATAAAAATAAGCGGATATTGATTGGTTTGCGCAAAAGTTATAGCGTCTACAACATAGGGGATAGATTTAGTGCATTTTTAATATTTTTTTTTTTTTTTTTACTAGTAATGGCGGCGATCAGCGATTTTTTTTTTCAAATATACATTTTTATTCAATTCAAAACAAGGGAGAGAGACACACGTTGCAGACAAGGGTGTGATCAGCAATACATCTATAGAAATCATACAGCAATAAACTAGCATCCAAAGTGACTTATCAGCTATGTGACAATATACCTGTCCGTTTCCAGCTTCCAATTCCCGCTCCGGGCACACACAACCCGGATCTAAGGTGCGATCAGCGATTTTTAGCGGTACTGCGATGTTGCAGTGGACAGATCGGAATTTTTTTTAAGACCAGTGACATTATTGAAGTGATCAGAGCTAAAAATATCCACCGATTACTGTATAAATATCACTGGCAGGGAAGGAGTTAACATTAGGGGGGGCGATCAAGGAGTTAAGTGTTCCCTGGGAGGTGTTTCTAACTGTGGGGTAGAGGGGACTGCCTGGGAGTAGAGAGAGATCGCTGTTCCTGATCACAATGCAGAATGTACCCCAATCTGGCCCGGACAGCAATCCAGGCCATGACACACATCCCCCGCACAGACAAATCGCAGGAGCCACCTCAACGGAGGGACGAGGCCACAATCCGATGACCTAGAATAGGGATATGCAATTAGCGGACCTCCAGCTGTTGCAGAACTACAAGTCCCATGAGGCATAGCAAGACTCTGACAGCCACAAGCATGACACCCAGAGGCAGAGGCATGATGGGACTTGTAGTTTTGCAACAGCTGGAGGTCCGCTAATTGCATATCCCTGACCTAGAACAATGGTTCTCAACCTCAGTTCTCAAGTACCCCCCAACGGGCCGTGTTTTGGGAACTTCCCTTAGATAAAATAACTCTTATCAATTGATATTGATTGAAAGCAGCTGCGCAAAGTAAAGGAAAACCTAAAAACATGGCCTGTTGTGGGTACTTGAGGACTGAGGTTGAGAACCACTGCAATAGAACACACATATGATTGTGCAGCATTAAAGTGGAACTAAACCTTCCTATACTTTACAGCCAAAGAAGCAGCCATCTTGGCCTCCATTTGATCTGCAGATGTCATGGTGGTCAGTTATGACACCAACCATTTGATGGCTTGAAAGTTTGGTTGAGGGCAATTGCAAATGTGGCAGTTAGTATTCATGGCATACCTTAAACAGTTAAATCAATGGGTTTAGGTTCCACTTAAAGTGGGGTACCCCTTAAAAAAAAAAAAAATTAAAAGTCAGCAGCTACAAATACTGCAGCTTCTGACTTTTAATAATCGGACACTTACCTGTCTCAGGGTCCAGCGATGCGGGGGAACAAAGCCCCCCTCATTACCCACTCCGCTCGCGGTGCCGTCATTCGTACTGTGAGCACCCGGCTGTGGCTTCACAGCCGGGCACCCACTGCGCATACAAATAGATATGCCGCACAGTCACCTGGGACACGTGACAGGTCCCAGGTGACTGTGCGGCATGAGGGGCAGTGATGTCACCAGCCCGGGCAAGGAAGAAGGCAGACTATGAGGGACCCCCTAGCAACAGGTATTTAGAGGTGAGTTTTTTTTTTTTTTAAGAATTTTAAACCATTTCTTATTTTTTGGTGGCAACACCACTTTAAAGAGAGTGGAGCCATCACCTTGTAAAAGGTTGGAAAAGCACACAGACGACAGCATACAGATATAAGAGGGCTGGCAGGTGATCCAGCTCGGCAGTTGGCCATCGTTTTTTTTTTTTTTCTTTTTTTAAGTACCGATTGGCAAGCTGCCACCACTTCAGAGCCTGACAGCTGCGCACAGTAGCACTTATGGTCATAAAGTCATAACATCGGGTAAATCGGCTGGATATGAAGTCAATTCGAGTACAGTAAAACCTTGGATTGCAAGCATAATTCTTTCCGGAAAATTGTTTGTAATCCAAAGCACTCGTATATTAAAGGGAATTTCACCATAATGCCGTGTACACACGACCGGACCGGACTGAATTCCGTTGGACTTTTCGATGGACTTTCGACGGACTTCCGTCGAATCGGACCTGCCTACACACAATCACACCAAAGTCCGATGGATTCGACCGTGATGACGTACGACCGGACTAGAATAAGGAAGTTCATAGCCAGTAGCCAATAGCTGCCCTAGCGTCGGTTTTCGTCCGTCGGAATAGCATACAGACGAACAGATTTTTAGATCGGACTTGAGTCCGTCAGAAAGATTTGAAACATGTTCTAAATCTAAAGTCCATCTGATTTTTTCGACAGCAAAGGTCAGATGAAGCCCACACACGGTCGAATTGTCCGACGGATTCATTCCATCTGACCTTTGCTGTCGAAGTCCAGGCGTGTGTACGCGGCATAAGAAATAATGGAAACTCAGATGATTTGTTACATAGTAGGTGAGGTTGAAAAAAGACACAAGTCCATCAAGTCCAACCTATGTGTGTGATTATATGTCAGTATTACATTGTATATCCCTGTATGTTGTGGTCATTCAGGTGCTTATCTAATAGTTTCTTGAAACTATTGATGCTCCCCGCTGAGACCACCACCTGTGGAAGGGAATTCCACATCCTCGCCGCTCTTACAGTAAAGAACCCTCTATGTAGTTTAAGGTTAAACCTCTTTTCTTCTAATTTTAATGAGTGGCCACGAGTCTTGTTAAACTTCCTCCTGCGAAAAAGATTTCTCCCTATTGTGGGGTCACCAGTGCGGTATTTGTATATTGAAATCATATCCCCTCTCAAGCGTCTCTTCTCTAGAGAGGATAAGTTCAGAGCTCGCAACCTTTCCTCATAACTAATTCTTTTTGCTTTGTTAGAAGCAGCTTGGCATTGCATGTCATTGCTGAGCCTATCATCTACTAGGACACCCAGGTCCTTTTCCATCCTAGATTCCCACAGAGTTTCTGACCCCCCCCCCCCCCCAGTATATAGATTGCATTCATATTTTTGCCACCCAAATGCATTATTTTACATTTTTCTACATTGAACCTCATTTGCCATGTAGTTGCCCACCCCATTCATTTGTTCAGATCTTTTTGTAAGTTTCCCACATCCTGCAGAGAAGTCATTGCCCTGCTTAGCTTAGTATCATCCACAAATACAGAAATTGGACTGTTTACCCCATCCTCCAGGTCATTTGTGAATAAATTAAATAGGATTGGCCCCAGCATAGAACCCTGGGGGACCCCCACTACCCACCCCTGACCATTCCGAGTGCACCCCGTTTTTTCAGAGGGTGAACTCACCCTTGTAGTCAGTTTTCAATCCATGTGCTCACCCTATGGTCCATGCTAATGGACCTTATTTTGTACAGTAAACAGATACCGTATATACTCGAGTATAAGCCGAGATTTTCAGCCTCTTTTTTGAGGCTGAAAGTGCCCCCCTCGGCTTATACTCGAGTCATCGCTGTCTGCCCGCTCGATCAGCGTGTCGAGCAGACAGACAGCGGCCATTCTATTCAAAAGCCGCGCCTCCGGCTCCGCCTTCGCCTGTGATAGGCGGAACACTGAATTTCCCAGCAGCCTGTGTTCCGCCTATCACGGACATCGTATCATCCTCGTACTACGGACGAGGATGATACGACGTCTGTGATAGGCGGAACACAGGCTGCTGGGAAATTCAGTGTTCCGCCTATCACAGGCGAAGGCGGCGGCGCAGCTTTTGAACTTTACAATGGCCGCCGACGAAGAGGGCACGGGACGGAGGCAAGGGAAGGCACGGCACGGGACGGGACGGGACGGCGGCGGCAAGGCACGGCACGACACGGGACGGATGCAAGGAGGCAAGTCACGGCACGGGACGGAGGCAAGGAGGCAAGGCACGGGACGGAGGCTCGGGACAAAGGTAGGCTGGACACACACACACACACACACACACACACACACACACACACACACACACACACACACACACACACACACACACACACAGGGATGGATGGATGGATGGAGACACACACACACACAGGGATGGATGGATGGATGGATGGAGACACACACACACACAGGGATGGATGGATGGATGGATGGAGACACACACACACAGGGATGGATGGATGGATGGATGGAGACACACACACACAGGGATGGATGGATGGATGGACACACACACACACAGGGATGGATGGACGGACACACAGGGATGGACGGACACACAGGGATGGACGGACACACAGGGATGGACGGACACACAGGGATGGACGGACACACAGGGATGGACGGACACACACACAGGGATGGACAGGCATGTCTCACCCTCGGCTTATACACGAGTCAATAAGTTTGCCAGTTTTTTTGGGGGTAAATTGGGGGCCTCGGCTTATATTCGGGTCGGCCTATACTCGAGTATATACGGTACACCATGTCTACAAGCCTTCCTTTATCTAGATGGCAACTCACCTCCTCACAGAAGGTTAATAGATTGGTTTGGCAAGAACGATTCTTCATGAATCCATGCTGATTACTGCTAATGATACCGTTCTCATTACTAAAATCTTGTATATAGTCCCTTATCATCCCCTCCGGGAGCTTGCATACTATTGATGTTAGGCTAACTGGTCTGTAATTCCCAGGGATGTATTTTGGGCCTTTTTTAAATATTGGTGCTACATTGGCTTTTCTCGAATCAGCTGCTACCATTCCATTCAGTAGACTGTCAGTAAAAATGAGGATCAATGCTCTGACAATTACTTAACTGAGTTCCCTAAGTACCCTCGGGTGCAAGCCATCTGGTCCCGGTGATTTATTAATGTTAAGTTTTCCAAGTCTAATTTTAATTCTGTCCTCTGTTAACCATGGAGGTGCTTCTTGTGATGTGTCATGAGGACAAACATTGCAGTTTTGGTTACTGAAGACCCCCGATTCCCTTGTGAAGACTGAGGAGAAGAATAAATTCAATATCTTTGCCATCCTTTGTAACCAGATGTCCTTCCTCATTCTTTATGTGGCCAATATGGTCTGTCTTCCCTTGTTTACTATTTACATACTTAAAGAATTTCTTGGGATTTTTTTTGTTCTCCTCCGCTATGTGTCTTTCATGTTCTATCTTAGCTGTCCTTATTGCACCTTTACATTTCTTGTTGCATTCTTTATAAAGTCTGAATGCTGATGATGTTCCCTCAGCCTTGTATTTTTTGAAGGCCTTCTCCTTTGCCTTTATGTGCATTTTTACATTGGAGTTAAGCCATCCAGGACTTTTGTTCGCTATTTTAAATGTATTACCCAATGGGATGCATTGACTAATGCCCTTATTTAATATGCTCTTAAAGCAAACCCATCTCTCCTCCGTGTTCTTTGTTCGTAAGATTTTATCACAATTTATGCCTTCTAGCAAGGCTCGTAGTTTAGGGACGTTGGCTATTTTGAAATTCAGTGAAATTCAGTGTCTTTGTATTCCCCTTATGTTTCCTATTTGTGTGATTTATACTGAAGCCATATTTTTCCTAAATTGCCCCGTATTTCCACATCCGTGATCAGGTCTGTATTGTTGATAATCAGTAGATCTAGTAATGCTTTATTTCTAGTTGGTGCGTCTACCATCTGACCCATAAAATTGTCCTGCAAAACATTTAGGAACTGGCGAGCCTTAGGCCGCGTACACACGCGCGGACTGTTCGCCCAACTTTGTCCGCTGAACAGTGTTTGGGCGGACAGTCCGCTCGTGTGTGGGCTTTCAGCGGACAGTTTCAGCGGACAGTTGGACGGACAAGGTTTTTCGGAAATTCCGTAAAACTGTCCGCTGAAACCTTGTTTCAGCGAACAGTCCGCTCGTGTGTAGGCTTGTTCGTCAAACAAAGTTGCGCGCATGCTCAGAAAGGATTTTCACGCCGAAAGCTATAATGCAGTGTATAGGACGTCGTATTTTTCGTCCCGTCGTACGTGCCGTTCACGTCATCGCGCACGGTTTCAGCAAACTGTTCGTCCGTCGTGTGTGGCCATGTCCGTCCATGCTAAGTTTGAGCGGACTGTTTGCCGAAACTGTTGGACGGACAAAGTTGGGCGAACAGTCCGCGCGTGTGTACGCGGCCTTAGATGAATGCGTGGTTCCCTCCGCCCAGTCTGTGTTTGGATAATTAAAATCCCTCATTATGATAACATTTCCCATTATTGCTGCTAATCCAAATTGTGATGGGAGATCTGTCTCCCCTTCCTCCCTCAGGTTAGGGGGCCTATAGCATACTCCCAGTATTATTTCCCCCTTAGCTTCATCCCTTTGGAGCTCCACAACCGTTTGTTATAATTGTCTTGCATACACACGGCCACGCAATTGTTGGCCAACAAATGCAAAGGTAGTGACGTACTACGTTGTTTATCAACGCTTTAGCGACACCCTTTGGGCTCCTTCTGCTAATTTTGCGTTAGTAGATGTTTGGTGTTGATTCGCGCTTTTCATTTTGCACTTTTCATTTCACGTTTTTTAGTTCATTTCTGAACGGCCGCTCATCAACCAGACATGTTGTGGAATCGGAGGAGATAACTTGTTATTTATTATTGGCCTTGGAGTTATTGCTTTGACAATATTTTTTGGATGAATAATGATTTGATTTGGTATATTTTTTATATTTTTGGATGCATTGAATGCACTTTTTGGTTAAGTTCTATTGGCAGATAGCACGTCTACTTTTCTTTTTTTTAATGCACAATAAAAAAATTGTGTAGAATAATACTTGGCTATGTGTTTTACTTCAAATGACAGTTTGGGAGTAGACAGTTACATTTAAAAAAAAATACAATGTAAAATTAACAAGGGACTCCAACATAGTTGTATCTTTGATCTTAAAAACTACAGGATAATGGTGTTATGGTAACTTGCTCAAATAAAAAAAAAAAAAACATAATAATATTTTTTTTGATATCACTAAAAAAAAAAGCCTTTGAAGATTAGTTTGCAAAAACTCCATCAGTATCACCAGCAAAGCAGCTTCATTATTATCCCATTAAAGAAGAAGAGAATTGTGCGCTGCATTTCGTGATTTCATAATTTGCCGCGTCACGAATGTTAATTCTCCATTAGGCTGGGTTCACACTGCGAGAACCAGATGTGATTCAAGTGGCCAAGAGAGCACAGGAAGGGGTTCTGGTGCCCCGTATTCTTTAGATTGAAGTGGTAACTTCTAGCAGTGTCTTGATACAAGTAAAGTAAGGATAGGCTCTTGCTAAGCACAGCGGTCCCACCTCTGCACCAGGGGAAACACTATAGGGGTTACAAGGATCCCCTTTTCACCTTAGACCATTTTGGGAGAGCCTATCCTTACTTTACTTGTATCAAGACACCGCTAGAAGTTACCACTTCAATCTAAAGAATACGGGGCACCAGAACCCCTTCCTGTGCTCTCTTGGCCACTTCATACCACATAGTACCTGAAGCCTCAATGCTAAATCGCAGGCTCTTATATAGATCAAAGTGGTTCCCTGAAGTGAAAACTGGTTGTTTTATCTATTCGAAAAAACCTTCCCTCTCCCCTCCGGCACATTTCTCTTGGGGTGTACCCACGAAGAAACAAAATTGTTAAAGCTCCTGAGGAAGCGTTACTCTAAAACGCGAAACATGTAGAGCGCCAGAACATATCTAAGTTTTAGTTGTATACCTGATATCCTGTCTCATTTACTTCCTGTTATTAATGTATAAGCTGTTAATTGTTGGATATATATGGAAATGAATATGAATTATGTGTAGACTGTACTAATCTTGACAGGATATTAACCCTTTCCCGCCGAGCGTACGCAGATGTGCGTACTCGGCTTCCGGGGGGTATACCGGGATGATGCCTGCACCTGCAGGCATCATCCCGGTACCGTTTTGTTCAGCCGGCGATTGGCTATCCAGGCATAACAAAGCCGCTCGGCTGTTATGCCGGAAGAGCGGGAGGGGACGTCCCCCCCTCCCGCCGCCTCCCGCCGCTGTTACCGGTGATCCCGATCACCATCCGATGCCTCCGGCCGCTGGGGAGGAACTGGAACGAAGCCGTAATCGGCTTCGTTCCAGTCTCCTCATTGTAAACACGGAAGCGACGTCATGACGTCACTTCCCGTTTACTCGGCTGCCAATGGCGCCGGTTTTAAAAAATATCCGGTATTCAGAATCGCCGTTTTCGGCGATCTGAATACACTGAAGTCTAAAGGAGGGGTGGGGGGTCTTTTTAGACCCCCGATCCCTCCATAAAGAGTACCTGTCACCGCCTATTACTGTCACAAGGGATGTTTACATTCCTTGTGACAGCAATAAAAGTGATCAATTTTTTATTTTTTTTTAAACAATTTAGTCATTTTAAAATAAATAAAATAAATAAAAAAATAAAAATTTTTTTTTTAAAGCGCCCGCCGTCCCCGCGAGCTCGCGAAGCAAAGAAAACGCATACGGAAGTCGCGCCCGCATATGTAAACGGTGTTCAAATCACACATGTGAGGTATCACCGCGATCGTCAGAGCGAGAGCAATAATTCTAGCACTAGACCTCCTCTGTAACGCTAACCTGGTAACCGTAAAAAATGTTTAAAGCGTCGCCTATTGAGATTTTTAGGTACCGTACTTTGTCGCCAATCCACAAGTGCGTGCAATTATAAAGTGTGACATGTTTGGTATCTATTTACTCGGCGTAACATTATCTTTCACATTATGTAAAAAAATTGGGCTAATTTTACTGTTTTTTTTTTTTTTAATTCATGAAAGTGTCCTTTTCCCAAAAAGTTGCATTTAAAACACCGCTGCGCAAATACCGTGTGACATAAAATAATGCAACAATCGCTGTTTTATTCTCTAGAGTCTCTGTTAAAAAAATATATATAATGTTTGGGGGTTCCAAGTAATTTTCTAGTAGAAAATATGGATTTTAACTTGTAAACACCAAATTCCAAAAATAGGCTTAGTCATGAAAGGGTTAATAAGTACTTGATATGTTTTTACAAATCCCCTCTTTTTGTCTTTGTTCTAAATTTTAGTTTTTTTTTTTAATAACTAACATTTTTTAATATATTGTTTTTTATTGTTGCCTAAAAAGTCCAATAGAACCAACACTTTTCCTTGAGGTCTTTTGTGTGAAGGTTTCTCCTTTTCCCCTTTCCCTTCTCCCTTACAATTTTTTTTTATTGTTGCATTTGTGTTACAATTGCACAGAAAGGGTTACAATTGTGGATTGCATTGATATGCTTTCGCATCTTAACTGATGTTTTGTGAAGCTACAGCTCCCCCAGCTGCACCAAAGCCAGCCTGATTCCTGACAGCCTTCCCCACCGCCAGCAAGGTCAGGGAGTGTGGAGTTTTCTCACCTCCATGTGGAATGAAAATAGTGCGATAAGGGAAGGTTCTAAGTGCCAATGGTCGGCATAGAAACTATAGTCAGGCTCCAGGCAGTGTGGCTACAGCTCACTGTGTGTGGGGGAGGAGTAAAAAAAAAAAAAATTGGGTGCAGTATGCAGTGGGGGAGGGGAGGCAGTATTGCTGACTACTCATCAGAAACCCTGTGGCTGTTCCTTTGATACATTCCCTGACAGCAATTGTGGCCTTCGCCCTGCCGGGAAAATAAAAAATGGAGAAGAGGTATGATTGAGTTTTCACATATCCCTTGGGCATTTAATGGGGTGTAGGGCTGAGAGTAGCTGTAATGCACAGGAAACTGCAGGGTACACCCTCTGATGATGGGGGAGGGGGGTGGGGTGATGCCATTTATAGGCTGTGCCTTTGCACTTCTTCCATTAGCATCTGTCTAGCAAGGAACCATAGACAGACAATTTGAGTTGAGCTTGGGCAATTAAAATGGCCAAAGACAGCCTCACTGTCAGCCAAGGAAGGTCATTAGAGGCCTGCTGTGTTCGGACCTCCTAACGACTTTCGAGGTTTTTAAATATCTGATATTGGTTGAATGAAGGTCAGATTGTATGTGGTTATCTGTTATCTGATATTGGCATTTGAATCTTATATATCCTCCCTTCAAGGCAAAAAGAACCTTCAGTAAAAGAAGGCTGAAGCTGAGGGTTAAGGGGCAACGATGTTTGCATGCAATCAAGAAAAGTCATAACTCTTCTGAGGAACATTAAACAGGAACAACCCCGCCCAAGAGGAAATCATGTATTTATTTATTGCATTTATATAAAACTCGGCATGTTGCATATCAGAGTACACAGAAGCATTTGCATAGGCCTCACTCCACGGGAGCTTATAGTCTAAAGCCCCGATTATATTGACGCAGACAAAAAGGGTCAGCTTGAGGAGCAAACTTTTTCAGACATATTTGGGGACTCTTATGAACCCCCTTGTACCTTAACTCTTCTAGGAATAGAGGCCAAAGGTGGCCTCACTATCAAACAATGAAGGCCAGTAAAATCCTGCTACCGAAATTTCGAGCTTGTTAAATAACTGATATTGGTTGAATGAAGGTCAGGTTGGCGTGTGAATGTGGTTATGACTTTATGACTGGTCAACTAATACCACTCTCATGCATGAGTTCTCTTTGTAGCAAGGTGAGGACCTAAAATTTGTAATTTCCTTTGTGGCTGAGACTTTTTAAGCCTGTTTGGGGACTATTACAAACCCTCTGTGACCAAATACCTTGTAGTTTACTCTTCTAAGAAGTAAGCTAAAGGAGAGCAAAATGCCCCATGCATGTCAAACTCGATCAACAAACCTGTCTTGCTCACAACAGAGAAGCGGAGGTCTGGGAGTGACCGGTCTTCTCCATTCTGGGCTCTTAGCCCTTGTACACACGGTCAGAGATTCCGTCGGAATGTGTCCGATCGGAACGTTTTGTTGGATATTCCGACTGTGTGTGGTCTGCATCGGACTGTTTCCGTCGGAATATCCGTCGGACCAAATTTTCCAACTTGCCGGAAATATTTTCCGACAAAATGCTCCGATTGGACATACTCCGATCATGTGTAGAGAATTCCGATCGGACAAAGTGCCACGCATGCTCAGATCAAATTCCTACATCAAAGCTTTTGGCTACTAGCCTGAACGTAGTCCCGTCGTAACGAAATAAAGTCATCACGTTCTGAACGATCGGATTTTCCGACAACTTCGTCCGACCATGTGTATACAACAGTTTCGGACAAAATCCGTCGGACAAAATCCGACTGACAAAATCCGACGGATTTGGTTGTCGGAATCTCAGACCGTGTGTACAAGGGCTTAGAAACCATATTATAAAATGATGTCTGTCTCCAGTCCATCAGGGCAGCATACTGAGCCAGACTTTGGCCAAAAAATGGACCTCATACCTAAGGAAAGAACAGTTGTTCTTCTAGAAACTCCAGTAATTATTGGCATAAAGAGCCAACCTGGTTTTCCCCTTTCCTTCGGTATAGTGCTGAGTGAGATAATCCAATTACTATTGGCTTGAGAAACTTTTTTACTTAAAGGAATCATGTCAGGGGGTGTAAAAAATTACTGCACCAATATATTCTGAAAGAAGATGTGTTGAAAACTCAGATGCTCAGATCAAATTCCTACATCAAAGCTATTGGCTACTAGCGTGAACGTAGTCCCGTCGCAACGAAATAACGTCATCACGTCGGATTTTCCGACAACTTCGTCCGACCGTGTGTATACAACAGTTTCGGACAAAATCCGACGGATTTGGTTGTCGGAATCTCCGACTGTGTGTACAAGGGCTTAGAGAGGTGACTTTGCCTCTCAGTTTATCTGCAAAAACCCATATTCTAAAATAATGCCTCCTGTCCATTATGGCATCATTCTGAGCCAGACTTTGGCCAGAAATGGGCCTCACACTCAAGGGAAGAACAATTGCCTCAGTGGTACAACCAGCTTTCTTCCCTTTCTTTCCTTACAACACTGAGAGAAATAAGTTACTATGACCAACAAAAGCCATTTTTTTAAAGCAAGGGGTTGTAAAAATGACTGCACCAACTCCAAAAGAGGAAGCTTTGTATTTATCTGAATTAAACTTTGCTCTCTTGAAGAGCTCCAGGCATTGATACTATCTGACACTTCCGGGTGTGTCGAATCACACATCCCCTGGTGACTGCTGTGGTTCTTCTCGCTGAACCCCTATGTCACCACAATGACCTATACAGACGTAAGGGTTTATGTAAGCCACCACAGCCCTTGTAGGGGACAAGTTGCAGACCTTAACCAGAACTTTTGGAGCTTTTTCAAGATGGTAAAGTTTTAACATGAAGGCTGCCGGACAGGTAAGTAAGCTTCATCTTGGTGCAGTAATTTTAACACTCCCCGAAATGGTCGCATTAAATAAAATTGGCTTTGCTGCTCATAGTAACCAGATTCAAAATAGAAAGGTAGGAGACTGGTGAAAGGTTGGTGAAGTTTAACCTTCCATTCAACTGCTGGAAAGCCAAACTTTCGCTTTCAAAGTACTCCTAAAGCCAAAGCCTTTTATTTATAGTTTTGGATTTTTTATTTTGTTACAGGTACATATATAGCGCCGTCAATTTACATATCGCTTTACATATTTATTACACATTCACATTAGGCTCTGCCCTCAAGGAGCTTACAATCTAATGCCGCGTACACACGACCAGACTTTTTGACAGCAAAGGTCCGATGGAACGAGTCCGTTGGACAATTCGATCTTGTGTGGGCTCCATCGGACCTTTGCTTGCCAAAAATCCGGCGGACTTTAGAAATAGAACATGTTTTAAAATTTTCCACCGGAACCCACAACAAAGACAGGGACCAGAGCAGCTGCCCCTTTTGCCCTGCCTTAAAGATGGCCCTGCTTGTAGGTCTGTAAAGGACACCAATTTACCGCCACTGAATATGTTGGATAGCATAGTCACACCATGAGCGCGCCGTCTGGACTCCCTCTGTAACTCGGCCAGCTCCACATAGGTACGATTACCCCATATTGGACTGTAATCCGTGAATCCCTGCACCCCCTTGGAGTTGTCTGCCCTTATTCCATATTTTTTTGTGCTAGTGAGAGCGTTGGGGTTTGTTTATTGGATTTTGTGAACATTTGCCCCTCCAGACCGAATCATTCAGTTTCTAACTCACACATAGTGATGATCAAATTGATTTTAAAACCAAGTGAACTGTACATTTTTCTCGTTTGTCCTGCAGAGAATCATATGATTCATGAAATCATTATTTCCATTTTCCTAAAATACGAGATTCTTCACAGATCACAAACTCGTATGTAAATATTTCAGCAAGTTAGAAATTAGTCAGAGATTTTTCTTGTTCCATTCTTACTTATGTAGTTGCCACTAGCAGGGCTGGCACAAGACGTGGTGCTGCCCGGGTCCAAGAATGAAATGCTGCCCGTCCCCCACCCAAAAAAAATAAAAAATCACGCCCACCAAAAGGCTTCCACATCCATTATTTTATATCATGATAATTAAAACTAAAATTTAATTTATCAGGAAGTCAGATTTTTACATGTAACAGCACCTTGTCTATATGCAAAATGATATGATATACCAGCCGCATTTTTGAAAAGGTGCATACACCTTTTTTTTTTGCAAACGCAGGTACAGCAGCTCATGCAAACATGGCCTGCACTAGACACAGAAGTGTGAACCTAGATTAAGGGCCAGTTCATACCAGGATCATATGGGAACATGCGCTTTGTCGCGGGGAGCATTTTGACAGTCCGTTGATTTGAATGGGCTGTAAAAAGTAACAGACTGTGGAAAAAGTAGTATTTGCACTACTTTTAAAAACACACTGCGCCAAACCGCAAAGTACTGTGGCACCATTCGATATTGTACCTGTAAACACAATGCATTTGTGATCTGCGTTTTCGGGTGACATTAACAATACATTGGCACCCACGTGCAGCAGAGGGTAATGTGTTCACCTGCTGCGTGGGAAAATGCCCACACAGCCCAACTTAGCCGCAGCGACCGTGTGCTGGTGTGAACCGGCCCTCAATCAACCAGGTATAATAGGGAGCCCCCCCCCCCCCAGATCTCCACACATGACATTTACAGTCAACTTTACAATTTACAATCAAACCCCCATACAACCCAGCGATCTCCATGGCCACATGCAGTCTCTCCCTGGGAAGGAGGAGAGGACAGTGTGTCCAGACCGGGACTCATCTGTGACCTGCAGAGAGTCCGGCCAGGGTGATCACTCTCTCGCTGGCTCTAATAATGTGGTGGCGGCGGCGTGGGTTTTCTCTGTTGTCTGTCCACTTTAGCAGTGTGCCCGGCGGGCGAGGTAACAGCTACGTTTTGGTCACGGCGCTGTGGTGGCTGTGGCTCTGCCTCCTTCCCTCAACTGCTCTCCCCGGAGCCTGTCTGTTGCCAGCCTGTGCGGAGACGGCAATCCCAGCTGAGCATTGCGGTTCCTCACCTAGATGGGAGATGAGAGAGGTGCTAGCCGGGTGGGTGAATGAGGTTACATAGTTACATAGTAGGTGAGGTTAAAGAAAGACAAAAGTTCATCAAGTCCAACCTATGTGTGTGATTATATGTCAGTATTACATTGTAAATCCCTGTATGTTGTCGTTCAGATGCTTATCTAATAGTTTCTTAAAACTATCGATGCCCCCCCCGCTGAGACCACCACCTGTGAAAGGGAATTCCACATCCTTGCTGCTCTTACAGTAAAGAACCCTCTACGTAGTTTAAGGTTAAACCTCTTTTCTTCTTATTTTAATGAGTGGCCACGAGTCTTGTTAAACTTCCTCCTGCAAAAAAGTTTTATCCCTATTGTGGGGACACCAGTACGGTATTTGTATATTGAAATCATATCCCCTCTCAAGCGTCTCTTCTCCAGAGAGAATAAGTTCAGAGCTCGCAACCTTTCCCCATAACTAATATCATCCAGACCCTTTATTAGCTTTGTTGTCCTTCTTTGTATTCGCTCCATTTCCAGTACATCCTTCCTGAGGACTGGTGCCCAGAACTTGACAGCATACTCCAGGTGCGGCCGGACCAGAGTCTTGTAGAGCAGGAGAATTATCGTTTTATCTCTGGAGTTGATCCCCTTTTTAATGCCAATATTCTGTTTGCTTTGTTAGAAGCAGCTTGGCATTGCTGAGCCTATCATCTACTAGGACCCCCAGGTCCTTTTCCATCCTAGATTCCCACAGAAGTTCTCCCCCCCCCCCCCCAGTGTATAGATTGCATTCCCATTGAGATGGTCAATCTCTGGAGCCCAGAGGGGGCCGCAAAGCCCCTGTGAACACGAGGCCTAAGGTGAACGCCTAATTTGCCTACTTAAAGAGCCGCCTTTGCCGCCCCTCTCAAAGTTCTGCATGAGTCCGATGGACCCAGTGGGACTCATGGTAGGGCTGGCCCTGGCCACAAGAAAACAAACTAAAGATTTACCTATATCGACCTATACCGACCTCAAGTGGTTAAAAGGGCCTCACATTCTTCAAATTCCTATAGATTTTTTCAGAATAATATAAATTTTGCAAAAGCAAAGTTAAAGGGGATGTAAACTCTTGAGGTTTTTCATCTTAATGCATTCTATGCATTATGGTGAAAAACCTCCTGTGATACAACCCCCTAGAGCTCCCCTTTTACATACCTGAACCCGGTCTTTCCAGCGACGGGGATGAGCACACCAGCTCCAGCCATTGTCTTGGGTCCTGATTGGATAGATTGATAGCAGCGCAGTCATTGGCTCCCGCTGCTGTCAATCAAATCCAATCATGTGGGAGCCAGGGCCGAGTCCTGCTGTCTGTGTCAATGGACGCAGCAGCAGGACACGGGAGCGTGCCCGCACGAGTGCCCCGCGGGAGAGCGGCTCTCCAACGGGGCACTTGAGAAGAAGAGGAGCCAGGAGCGCTGCTGAGGGACCCAAGAAGAGGAGGATCGGGGGCCACTCTGTGCAAAACCAACTGAACAGAGGAGGTAAGTATAACATGTTTGTTTTTTATTTTGTTTTTTAAAACAAACCTTTACTAATCCTTTAAAGCAGACCTTCAGTCATTTTTTTCAACGTTCCATCTACTAAATCTTCTGCCCTTGTTGTTTTACTATCTGATATTGGATGTATTAAGGCCGCATCAGTATGTGTATGTGGTTACTCTTCTAGGAATAGAGGCCAAAGATGGCCTCACTGTCAGCCAAGGAAGATCAGTAGAATCGAGGTTGTGTAATATCTGATATTGGATGTATGAAGGCCACATCGGTGTGTGTATGTGGTTACTCTTCTAGGAATAGAGGCCAAAGATGGCCTCACTGTCAGCCAAGGAAGATCAGTAGAATCCTGGTGTGTTCAGGCCTGCTACCGACTTACCAGGTTGTTTAATATCTGATATTGGATGTATGAAGGCCGCATCCGTATGTGTATGTGGTAATTCTTCTAGGAATAGAGGCCAAGGATGGCCTCACTGTCAGCCAAGGAAGGTCAGTAGAATCCTGGTGTAATCAGGCCTGCTACCGACTTACCAGGTTGTTTAATATCTGATATTGGATGTATGAAGGCCGCATCCGTATGTGTATGTGGTAACTCTTCTAGGAATAGAGGCCAAAGATGGCCTCACTGTCAGCCAAGGAAAGTCAGTAGAATCCTGGTGTGTTTAGGCCTACTATCGGCGTTCGAGGTTGTTTAATATCTGATATTGGATGTATGAAGGCCACATTGGTGTGTGTATGTGGTTACTCTTCTAGGAATAGAGGCCAAAGATGGCCTCACTGTCAGCCAAGGAAGATCAGTAGAATCCTGGTGTGTTCAGGCCTGCTACCGACTTTCGAGGTTGTGTAATATCTGATATTGGATGTATGAAGGCCGCATCCGTATATGTATGTGGTAACTCTTCTAGGAAGAGAGGCCAAAGATGGCCTCACTGTCAGCCAAGGAAGGTCAGTAGAATCCTGGTGTGTTCAGGCCAAGTTAACTTTGGATAGTAAAAAAAAAAAATTCTGCCAGTAAATACCTTATACAGCCCACTTCCTGTTTCTTGTCTGGTCATTTGCCTAGGTCTCACTCTCGAGAGTTTGCCAGGAAGGGAGGGGGGAGGGGGTGAATCATAAGAGGGCCTATGAGAGCTGCAGGGCTGGAGGTGTGCCTCTGTGTAAATCCAGGAAGTGAGTAGGCAGCAGCTTCCGCTGCCCACAGTTAAAATGGCTGCAGCCAGACTCAGTGGAGGGAGATTTCGGCAGCATTTTTGGAAAGTATAGAGTCAAAGTATATATAAAATAATATGTAACGTGGTTGAAGGGAAGCTTCAGAAGGGCAAAGATGTTTTTATTACAAATTATGTGAGCAGACCGCAGTTCCTTTTTAAATAGGAACACCTAAATGAAAGTCTCCAAAGGCCCCTCCTTTACCCTCCAGTAGACAGATGGATTTGTACGGCAGCGGATCGGAATTTACCAGGACATTCAGACAAATCAATCTAATGACAACCCACCACATTAACCATTGTCCTTTTTGTTCAGGAAGGTTATTATTTTACTCGCATTGAATTGTCCTTACAAATTCAAGAGGAAACCAAAGGAAATGACATGCGCTCTCATAATAGCCAAAACATTTTATTTTTTATTTTTTTTCTAAATAAGACTTCCTATTTCCATTGGCATAAAGGCAACTTTGAACCAAAAGCAGCACCATTGCATTATGTAACTGTTGCCTTTGAATTACGTCTGCTTAGAAAGGGTTACAACCGTGGCTTGCATTTATACTTTTCCTACCACTAGCAAATGTTTTGTGAATCTACAGCTCCCCCAGCTGCACCAAAACCATATTCTGATTTTTAGCGGCCTTCCCCACCGCCAGCAAGGTCAGGGAGTGTGGTTTTTTTTTTCCCCACCTCCATGTGGAATTAAAATAGTGTGATAAAGGGAAGGTTCTAACTGCCAATGATCAGTATAGAAACTATATCCAAGCTGCAGGCAGTTCACAGCTCACTGCGTGTGGGGGGAGGAGGAGAAAAAAAAAAAAAAAAAGCAAGCAGTATACAGTGGGGGAGGGGAGGCAGTATTGCTGACTACTCACCAGAAACCCCGTGGCTGATCCTTTGAAAGATTCCCTGACAGCACATTAACATTCAGCAATTGTGGCCTTCGCCCTACCGGAAAAAAAAAAAATGGAAAAGAGGTATGATTAAGTTTTCACATATCCCTTGGGTATTTAATGGGGTGTAGGATTGAGAGCAGCTGTCATGCAGGGTACATCCTTTGCTGGAGGGGGGGATGGGGAGGAGATGCCATTTATAGGCTGTGCCTTTACACTGGTTCCATTAGCGTCTGTCTAGCAAGGAACAGTAGATAGACAATTTGAGTCGGCCTAGGCAAGGAAAACGGCCGAAGATGGCCTTACTGTCAGTCTTGGAAAGTCATTAGAGGCCTACTGCATGCCGGTCTTCCTACAACTTTCAAGGTTGTTAACAGTCCGATATTAGTTGAATGAAGGCAGCATTGGTATGTGTATGTGGTTACTCTTCTAGGAATAGAGGCCAAAGATGGCCTCACTGTCAGCCAAGGAAGGTCAGTAGAATCCTGGTGTGTTCAGGCCTACTATCAGCGTTCGAGGTTATTTAATATCTGATATTGGATGTATGAAGGCCACATCGGTGTGTGTATGTGGTTACTCTTCTAGGAATAGAGGCCAAAGATGGTCTCACTGTCAGCCACGGAAGATCAGTAGAATCCTGGTGTGTTCAGGCCTGCTACCGACTTTCGAGGTTGTTTAATATCTGATATTGGATGTATGAAGGCCGCATCCGTATATGTATGTGGTAACTCTTCTAGGAATAGAGGCCAAAGATGGCCTCACTGTCAGCCAAGGAAGATCAGTAGAATCCTGGTGTGTTCAGACCTACTATCGGCGTTCGAGGTTGTTTAATATCTGATATTGGATGTATAAAGGCCGCATCCGTATGTGTATGTGGTAACTCTTCTAGGAATAGAGGCCAAAGATGGCCTCACTGTCAGCCAAGGAAGATCAGTAGAATCCTGGTGTGTTCAGGCCTGCTACCGACTTTCGAGGTTGTGTAATATCTGATATTGGATGTATGAAGGCCGCATCGGTATGTGTATGTGGTTACTCTTCTAGGAATAGAGGCCAAAGATGGTCTCACTGTCAGCCAAGGAAGATCAGTAGAATCCTGGTGTGTTCAGGCCTGCTACCGACTTTCGAGGTTGTTTAATATCTGATATTGGATGTATGAAGGCCGCATCCGTATATGTATGTGGTAACTCTTCTAGGAATAGAGGCCAAAGATGGCCTCACTGTCAGCCAAGGAAGATCAGTAGAATCCTGGTGTGTTCAGACCTACTATCGGCGTTCGAGGTTGTTTAATATCTGATATTGGATGTATGAAGGCCACATTGGTGTGTGTATGTGGTTACTCTTCTAGGAATAGAGGCCAAAGATGGCCTCACTGTCAGCCAAGGAAGATCAGTAGAATCCTGGTGTGTTCAGGCCTGCTACCGACTTTCGAGGTTGTGTAATATCTGATATTGGATGTATGAAGGCCACATCGGTATGTGTATGTGGTTACTCTTCTAGGAATAAAGGCCAAAGATGGCCTCACTGTCAGCCAAGGAAGGTCAGTAGAATCCTGGTGTGTTCAGGCCTGTTATCGGCATTTGAGGTTGTTTAATATCTGATATTGGATGTATGAAGGCCACATCGGTATGTGTATGTGGTTACTCTTCTAGGAATAGAGGCCAAAGATGGCCTCACTTTCAGTCAAGGAAGATGAGTAGAATCCTGGTGTGTTCAGGCCTGCTACCGACTTTCGAGGTTGTTTAATATCTGATATTGGATTATGAAGGCCGCATCGGTATGTGTATGTGGTTACTCTTCTAGGAACAGAGGCCAAAGATGGCCTCACTATCAGCCAAGGAAGGTCAGTAGAATCCTGGTGTGTTCAGGCTTGCTACCGGCTTTCGAGGTTATTTAATATCTGATATTGGTTGTATGAAGGCCACACTGGTGTGTGTGTGTGGTTACCTGTTGTCTGATATTGGCATTCGACTCTTATATCCTCACTTCAATTCAGAAACAGCCTTCAGTTGAAGAAGGCTGAAGTTGACCATTAAGGTGGAACTTCACGCTCCCAATCAGCACTGGTTATTTTAAAGGAGTTGTAAAGGCAGAAGGTTTTTTTTTTATCTTATAAATCTATAAATTAAAATAAATAAACTTCTATGTGTAGCACCGCCCCAATTACCTACCGAGCTCCTACTCTCTCCATCAATGTCCACTATCCCCTCAGCCATCCAGTACACTCCTCCTGATTGGCTGAGACAGAGCAGCTGCGCCACTGGTCCCCAAGGCTGTCAATAAAAGTCAGTCAGCCAATCAGGGGAGAGAGGGGGCGGGACTAGGTCAGGACTCCGTGTCTGAATGGATGCACAGAGCTCTGACTTGGCTTGGGTGCCCCCTGTAGCAAGCTACTGGCTGAGGGGGGCACTCAAAGAAGGGAGGGGCTAGGAGCACAGAAGAGGGACCTGAGAAGAGGAGAATCCAGGCTGCTCTGTGCAAAACCAACTGTACAGAGGAGGTAAGTATAACATGTTTGTTACTTTAAAAAAAAAAGGAGCCTTTACAATCACTTTAATCCCTCATGCTGCAAGTATTCGTAAAAAGATAGGAAAGTATATCATATTTGTTTGTTTTAAACTTTTCTTTTTTTTTTTTTTACATTTCTTCAGTTACTTCCTGGTTTCTTGACTAGGCAAATGATGTCATACAACCCAAGAGTCTTCAGGAGAGGAGGAGGGGTTTTCTCAGCTAAGCACGCCCTCCTGTGTGCATGCTTGAGCTAAGGACAGATGGATTCCAGGAAGTAAATACATGAAAAATTTGCCCTTATCAAGATGGCCACGGACAGAAATTCTAGGGGTTTGTTTTTCAAAGTGATTTCTCAACAAAACAAAGCATGGAGACATGGATGCATGGGGAAGTTTGCTTTGAACATTAAAAATGAATTAAATAGTGTTTTTTGGTTTGTGGTGCTCAGATGTAATGAAGATCCTGCTTTAAGGTGCAACAATGTTAAATTGCATGCAATAAAAGTCACAATTTTTCTGAGAAACATCAAATAGGAACAACCCTGCCCTATAGGAAATAATATATATTTACTTTCCCTATTTATATGCCACCAAAATATTACTCAATGGAGTACCTAGAAGCATTTTCATAAACCTCTGCCTCCAAAGGAGCTTACAATCGCAAGCTATTTTTGCCACTCTAGTCAACCTAAGGAGTCAACAGCTAAACTTCCAGGGCCTTTTTGAGTCTTAGGAGGAAACTCAGGAAAACTCAATGCAGATGATTCCAAAATTACAACTAAAACCAAAACTTTGTGCTTTCTTCTGTAGCTGAGACTCTTTCAGCCATATTAGGGAACTCTTACAAATCCTCCTAGACATGTTACCAAATACTTTCTACCCTACTCTTCTAATGCCGCGTACACACGATCAAACTTAGTCCGCCGGACCGCATTTCACCGGACAATCCGATCGTGTGTGGGCTTCCGCGGACTTTTTCAGCGTGAAGTCTTTTTGGGGATGTCTCTACCAGCTTTGCACATCTAGAGAGGGACATTTTTGCCCAATTCTTCTTTGCAAAATAGCTCAAGCTCTGTCAGATTGGATGGAGAGTGTCTGTGAACAGCAATTTTCAAGTCTTGCCACAGATTCTCAATTGGATTTAGGTCTGGACTTTGACTGGGCCATTCTAACACATGAATATGCTTTGATGTAAACCATTCCATTGTAGCTCTGGCTTTATGTTTCGGGTCGTTGTCCTGCTGAAAGGTGAACCTCCGCCCCGGTCTCAAGTCTTTTGCAGTCTCTAAGGTTTTCTTCTAAGATTGCCCTGTATTTAGCTCTATCCATCTTCCCATCAACTCTGACCAGCTTCCCTGTCCCTGCTGAAGAAAAGCATCCCCACCACATGATGCTGCCACCACCGTGTTTCACGATGGGGATGGTGTGTTCAGGGTGATGTGCAGTGTTAGTTTTCCCCACACACATAGCGTTTTGCTTTTAGGCCAAAAAAGTTAAATTTTGGTCTCATCTGACCAGATCACCTTCTTCCACATGTTTGCTGTGTCCCCCACAATGGCTTCTCACAAACTGCAAACAGGACTTCTTATGACTTTATTTCACCAATATCTTTCTTCTTGTCACTCTTCCATAAAGGGCAGATTTGTGGAGAGACGACTAATAGTTGTCCTGTGGACAGATTCTCCCCCCTGAGCTGTGGATCTCTGCAGCTCCTCCAGAGATACCATGGGCCTCTTGGCGGCTTCTCTGATGAATGCTCTCCTTGCCCGGCCGGTCAGTTTAGGTGGACGGTCATGTCTTGGTAGGTTTGCAGTTGTGCCCATACTCTTTCCATTTTCAGATGACGGATTGAACAGAGCTCTGTGAGAGGTTCAAAGCTTGGGATATTTTTTATAACTTAACCCTGCTTTATACTTCTCCACAACTTTATCCCTGACAGGTCTGGTGTGTTCCTTGGCCTTCATGACGCTGTTTGCTCCCCAAGGTTCACTAGCAAACCTCTGAGGGCTTTAAAGTACAGCTGTATTTATACTGAGATTAAATTACACACAGGTGGACTCTAGTTAGGGGTATCAGAGTAAAGGGAGCGGAATACAAATGCACACCACACTTTTCACATATATTCATTTGTGGAAAAAAAAATTGAAAACCATTTGTCATTTCTCTTCCACTTCACAATTATGCGCCACTTTGTGTTGGTCTATCAAATAAAATCCCAATAAAATACATTTAAGTTTTTGGTTGTAAGATTTTTATTATTATTATTATTATTATACAGGATTTATATAGCACCAACAGTTTACACAGCACTTTACAATATAAGAGGGAGACAATACAGTTATAATACAATAAAATGAATGCCGCTGCCAGACTCATCCACCTTACCAGCCATTCAGTGTCCTCCACCCCTCTCTGCCAATCCCTGCATTGTCTTCCACTCACTCAACGAATAAAATTCAAAGTACTAATAATAATAATAATTTACAAAGCCATCCATAACTCTGCCCCTAGTTACATCACTAACCTAGTCCCAAAATACCAACCAAGCCGCTCTCTTCGGTCATCCCAAGACCTCCTGCTCTCTAGCTCCCTTGTCACCTCCTCCCACGCTCACCTCCAGGATTCCTCCAGAGCCTCTCCCATCCTTTGGAACTCCCTACCCCAATCTGTCCGACTGTCCCCTAATCTATCTATCTTTAGACGATCCCTGAAAACCCTTCTCTTCAAAGAAGCCTATCCCGCTTCTAACTAACACTGTTTTACTTCCTCCATCAGCTCCTCCCCCCACAGCTATTACCTTTTGTATCAATTGCCCCTTCCTTTTTAGATTGTAAGCTCTAACGAGCAGGGCCCTCTGATTCCTCTTCTACCAAATTGTAATGTAACTGTAATTTCTGCCCTCATGTTGTAAAGCGCTGAGCAAACTGTTGGCGCTATATAAAACCTGTATAATAATAATAATAAAATACAAGAGAATTAAGAGGGCCCTGCTCAGAAGAGCTTACAATCTAATAGGGTGGGGCAGGTGGTACAAAAGGTTGTAACTGTGGGGAATGAGCTGATGGAAGTGGTAAAAGATTAGTTAGGGACGTAATAGGCTTTCCTGAAGAGATGAGTTTTCAGGGATCGCCTGAAGGTTGCAAGAGTAGGGGATAGCCGGACAGGTGGGGGTCGCAAGTTCCAGAGGACGGGAGAGGCTCTGGAAAAAATCCTGGAGATGAGCATGGGAGGGGGAGACGAAGATGACAAAATGTAGAAATCTTCAAGGGGTAGGAATACTTTTTCAAGGCACTGTAGGGGTCAATGAGAGGAACCCCAGTGTCCAGTGAAGGACACATTATTTTCTACACCTGGAAACGTTGGATAATACAGATGGCCAGAGCTCTTCAAGAGGGTAAAGTCTACCCGCCACTAAACAGATGAATTTGTTTGGCAGCAGATTAGCGATTTACAAGAAACATTCAAACAAACCTATCCATTCGTTATCTAATGACAACCCACCACAAAACCTTTTATGTTCGGGAAGGTAACCCCTTCACTCCTTGCAAATTCAACAGGAAACCAAAGGGAATGACCTGCACTCTCATATTAGCCAAAACACTTTTTTTAAATAAGACTTCCTACATCCATTGGTATAAAGACTCCTGAGAATCAAACACAGTACCATCTCATTATGCAGTTGTTGCCTTTGTGTTACAATTGCTTAGAAAGGGTTACAACTGTGGCTTGCATTTATTTATTTTCTACCACTAGCAAATGTTTTTTTTTTAAATCTAAAGCTCCCCCGGCTGCACCAGAACCAGTCTGTTTCTTAGGCAGTCTTCCCCACCACCAGCAAGGTCAGGGAATGTGGTATTTTTTGACTTCCATGTGGAATGTAAAGAGTGTGATAAGGGAAAATTCCAACTGCTAATGATCAGCATAGAAACCGTATCTAAGCTCCAGGCAGTGTGGGGGGAGGAGGAGTAACAAAGCTTCAACATACAGTGGGGGAGGGGAGGCAGTAATGCTTACTAGTCACCGGAAACCCTGTGGTTTTTTTCCTTTTGAAACATTCCCTGGCAGCACATTAACATTCAGCAATTGTGGCCTTCGCCCTGCTGGGGGAAAAAAATGGAGGAGAGGTATGATTGAGTTTTCACATATCCCTTGGGTATTAATAAGGTGTAGGATTGTGAGCAGCTGTTATGCACAGGAGACTGCAGGGTACATCCTCTACTGGTGGGGGAGGGGGAGGAGATTCCATTTATAAGCTGTGCCTTTGCACTGGTTCCATTAGCATCTGCCTAGCAAGGAACAGTAGATAAACAATTTGAGTCAGCCTAGGCAAGGAAAATGGCCAAAGATGGCCTCACTGTCAGCCATGGAAGGTCAATCGAGGCCTGCTGTGTGTAGGCCTACCTCCAACTTTCAAGGCTGTTACAAGACTGATATTCGTTGAATGAAGGCTGAATTGGTATGTGTATGTGGTTACCTGTTGTCTTGGCATTTGACTCTTATAACCTCCCTTCAATTCAGAAAGAACCTCCAGTACAAGAAGGCCGAAGTTGAGAGTTATGGTGAAACAATGTTTAATTGCATGCAGTAATAAACGTCTTCGCATATTCCTTGGGTATTTAATGGGATGTACGATTGTGAGCAGCTGTCATGCCCAGGAGACTGCAGGGTACATCCTTTAATGGTGGGGGAGGGGGGGAGTGATGCCATTTATAGGCTGCGTCTTTGCACTGGTTCCATTACCATCTGTCTAGCAAGGAACCGTAGACAGACAATTTGAGTTGGTTTGGGCAAGGAAAATGGCCAAGGATGGCCTTCCTATCAACCAAGGAAGGTCAGTAGAAGCCTACTGTGTTCGGGCCTCCTACCGAATTTCGAGGTTGTTAAATATCTTATACTGGTTGAATGAAGGACAGATTGGCATGTGTATGTGGTTATCTGTTATCTGATATTGGCTTTTGAATCTTATATCCTCCCTTAAAGGCAGAAAGAACCTTGAGTGCAAGAAGGTTGAAGCTGAGGGTTAAGGTGGGACGATGGTTGCATACAATAAAGAAAAGTCATAAGTCTTCTGAGGGACATCAAACTGGAACAACCCTGTCCAAATGAAAATTATTTATTTGTTTATTGTATTTATATAAAACTTGACATCTTGCACATCAGAGTACATATTATTATTATTATTATTATACAGGATTTATATAGCGCCAACAGTTTGCGACACATACATAGAAGCGTTCCCATAGGCCTTACTCCTCAGGACAGGAGCTTACAAACTAAAGCCCTGATTATACCTGCACACACAAAACACTTAAGCCCCATACACACTATCAGGTTTTTTGCTGAGATTTTCCTTCAGATTTACCAAAACCATATAATATGAGGTCAAACCTTAGGAGTTTCAATTTGTATGCAATCAGGCAGGCCCTTGCACTACATGGTTTTGGTAAATCTGAAGGAAAAAAACAGCAGAAAATCTGATAGTGTGTATGGGGCTTTAAAGGTCAGCTTGAGGGTGCAACAAAAATCCTTTCATGGCCCTTTTGAATCTTAGGAGGAAACTCAGACAAACTCCATGCAGATCGTATACAAAGAATAATCGCCCTGATGCAGCAAGGCTGGATGCAGCAAGGCTGGACTACTAACCTCATAGCCACCTTGCTGCCTATGGCATAATCACTTCCTTTAAAGATAATTACTCCAAAATTACTACTGGACAACTAATACCAAGGCCATGCATGAGTTAATTTTTTATAGTAAAGTAAGGACCGAAAGTTTGTACTTTCCTTTGTAACTGAGACTCTTTCAGCCATATTTAGGGACTCTTATGAACCCTCTTGTACCTTACTCTTCTAAGAAGAGAGCTAAAGGAGAAGAAATTCCCCATGCCTGTCAAATACAATACCCCAGAGAAGCCTGTGACCAAATTCCACACCCCCATGGCCGAGGGATCATTACCAGAGCCCACAGAATGGCATCAGAGTACCCCAGGAAACCCTCATCCCTGACAGGCATCTTCATCTCATGAACCTGTAAGTGTACATCTTACACTAACATTCTACAATCAGTGAGACTATTCCAGTTGGCACCTCCACCCCTTCTCTCACTCTTCGCCAAATTCAATTAATGCTATGAATGGCTTGACTGATTTAAGCCTGGCTTGCCCACAGCAGAGAAGGAAGGGTCTGAGAGGGGACTATCTTCTCTATTCTAGGTATTTTACAGGGGTTACAGCTAATTAGCCTCTCAGTTTACCAAACAAGAAACCATAATATACCATAACTTCTACCTCTTGTTCACTAGGGCAGTATAACAAGCCAAACTTTGACCAGAAATGGGCCTCATACCTAAGCGAAGAACAATTCCCTCGCTTGCCTGAACAAGTTCTCTCCTTTCTTTTCAGCTATTTTACTGACCAAGTCAGAGGGTGTAAAAGATACGACACAAAGTACTACACTAATACCATCTAAAAGAATAACCTTTATACTTGCTATACAAACTATGTCTGGTGGCCAGTGTGTTAAGACTGTGCCCTCTATAGGAGCCCCATGCACATACATTTCTGGGTGTGCTGAATAGTGTGTCCCCTTGTGACTACCGTGGTTCTACGTTATGTCACTATTCTGATGTAGGGGTTGATGGGAGAAACCATATTGTCCAGTGGGAAACACCTGGAATCCACCACAACAACACCACATTTGTTACATCTGGAAATTTTGTATAGTATAGACCCCTGGTGCCATGTGGCCCTTTGGTATATCCCATGTGGCCCTTTGGTATATCAACCTGCAGCCCTCGGACCTCATGTAGTGGTAATATATTGAATAATATATTGAATATGGTAATAGCATTGATCTCCACTAGCCTCACGTAATGTTTCCAGTTTTATATTGTCTATCCCCAGCCAAAAATTTAGCATGTCTACACTCTATGACCCTCATTTCTTCTGTTAGGTTTGTAGTTCCTGACATCCCTCTAAAGTATTACATATATCAAACCTTATGTGCGACCCTTTGGTGATGTCATGGGCTGCATTTGTGGCCCCCTTTAGCTCATAAGTGGACAACCACTGGTATAGACACCCAGAGCTCTTTAAGAGGGTGAGGATTCAAAAGAAAGGCTGCAGGACAGGTAAGTATAAATACTGGGTTTGAAACAGCGGATAGGAGATGGATATTACTGAAAATCTTCCACGAAACGGTTGAATTTTCAGAGTTTAGATTTCAAAGTATATCTAAAGTCAAGGCCTTTTACTTGTAGTTTTGGAGAGAGTGGTGGTGGTGGTGGTGATGGTGGTGGGGAATGGGTGGTAAAACCCTTGTCAGGTTTTTATTACTGTCTGTGTCTCTGTTGGGGAAATGTACTCTCTTTGTCCTGGTGTCCATTATCAATGGGACAAGAAGTGAAGAAAGATTCCAGTTGTTACAGTTGTCACTGGGCAGGAGGTTATGGGAAAAAATGTAACGAGAGCAACAATTCCAATGACAATTGAGAAGGTATTTCCCCTAATTTTATAACGATTTACTCTCATTTCCTGTCACCTTAACAGGAAATTAGGGAAATCTTACCAACGGGATGTGGCAATAGGGGGGAAACAATAAGGGTTCATTCTCGATACAAAACAAAATTTTTCCATCAGAAACTTTGAAGGAGTTTGTGAATGCCTTAATAATAATTCCAATCAGAAACTCACAAACAAGCAATGGCATTATAGTTCCTTTCAATTTTTACGATAACTAAAAGACCCAACTAAAAAAATGAATCATTCAGTTATAACACACACATAGTGATGACCAAATTGATTCATTGATTGAGTGAATCAGGTGGACAGCAAATTTGTCTTATCCTGCAGAAAATCATCCAATTCATGAAGTCGTCATTGACATTGTTCCCAAAACAACAGAATTCTTCACCACAGATCACACACCAGAACTGTATTTCAGCAAGTAAAGATTACCGAATCAGAGATTCCCCTTATTCAAACATTTCTTTGAACTTACGTAGATGCTACAACTACAAGAAAAATAATTAAAGATGTATCAACTAGTCCTATACCAACCTTTTTCTAATAAACAAGAGAGTTACAAAGGCCACACAATTCATTTACATCCACTCCGGATTATTGAAAATTTAGCAAAATCAAAGTTAAACAGGAACCCCTACGTACATGAACTTGTGAACTGTCCGAAGGACCTCTCTACTGACTTTCTACTAAACAGATTAATTAATTTTATCAGCAGATTGGTGATATACAGAGAATATTCAGACAAAGAAATCCACTCATTACCTAATGACGACCCATCGGAAAAATGATTGTCCTTTTGTTCAGGAATGTAATTTTTTAAACAGCATTACGTTTTCCCTAAAAATTCTACTTGAAAATGAGGGGAACAGACTTTTTTTTTTTTTAAAAGATAAGACTTCCTATTTTAATTGGCCAAAAGATAACTTTGAACCAAAAGCAGCACCATCTTATTATGCAACCATTGTCTTTGCATTACGATTGCTTAGAAAGGGTTACAACCGTGGCTTGCATTTATACTTCTTCTACCACTAGCAAATGTTTTGCAAATCCACAGCTCCCCCAGCTGCACCAAAACCATTCTGAATCTTAACAACCTTCCCCACCACCAAGCAAGGTCAGGGAGTGTGGTGTTGTCCCACCTCCATGTGGAATGAAAACAGTGAGATAGGGGAAGGCTCCAACTGCCAATGATCGGCATAGACACGGTATCCAAGCTCCAGGAAGTGTGGCTACAGCTGTGTGTGGGGGAGGAGAAGAAGAAGAAAAAAGCTGCAGTATACAGTAGGGGAAGGGGAGGCAGTATTGCTCTCCAGAAACCCTGTGGCTGTTCCTTTGATACATTCCCTAACTGGCAGCAAATTATCATTCGTCAGACTGTGGCCTCCACCCTTCCGGAACAAAAAGGAGAAGAGGTATGAGTGAGTTTTCACATATCTCTTGGGTATTTAATGGGGTGTAGGATTGAGGGCAGCTGTCAAGTACAGGAGATTGCAGGGTACATCCTCTGCTGGTGGGGGAGGGGGAGGAGATTACATTTATAGGCTGTGCCTTTGCACTGGTTCTATTAGCATCTCTCTAGCAAAGAACATTAGATAGATATTGATGGCCTTGTTGTCAGCCTAGGAAAGTCATTAGAGGCCTGCTGGGTGTGGGCCTCTCTCCGACTTTCAAAGTTATTACATATCTGATATTGGTTGTATGAAGGCCAGATTGGTGTATGTATGTGGTTATCTGATATTGACATTTGTCTCCCTTAAAAGCAGAAAAACGCCTTCAGTGCAAGAAGACTAAAGTTTAGGGTTAAGGTGCAACAATGTTTAATAGCATGCAACAAAGAAAAGTCACACCTCTTCTGTGGGACATCAAACAGGGACAACCCTGTCCAAGAGGAAATCATATTTATTAGTATCCTCTTTGTTTACATCACCCAGAATGTTACATAGAAGTGAAGAAGAGAAATGAGCACATAGAAGTGTTTCCATAAGTTCCTGCTTCCACAGGAGATTGCATTCTAAAGGCTCAACCATACCTGGTGGTGACAAAAGCACTCTAGGGTCAACTTAAGGAGGCAACAGCTAAACTTCTGGGACTTTTTTGGGAAACTCAGCAAAACTCCATGCAGATAATTCTAAAATTACAACTAATACCAGGTCCATACATGAGTTAACTTTGTAGCCAGGCATGGACCAAACGTTTATTCTTTCTTTTGTAGCTGAGACTTTTCCAGCCATATTTGGGAACTCAAACAAACCCTTCGGGACATTCTACCAAGTACTTTCTATTTTGCTCTTCTAAGAAGTGAGCTAAACAAGAGAAAATTACCTACACCTGTCAATTTTAATTAACACTACGAATAGTTAGATTTGTTTCAGCCTTGCCTACAACAGAAGAAGAGGCTGGTTTGGGCCTATCGTCTCCATTTTGGGCACTTTGATGTAGCAGTTAATTAACCTCTCAGTTTAGCAAACAGGAAACCACATTATAAACCACATTATAAAAATTGTCTGCCTCCTGTCAATTAGGTCAGCAAACCGAGACAGACTTTGGCCAGAAATGGGCCTCATACCTAAGGGAAGAACGGTTGCTTCAGTGGCCCAACCAGGTTCTCCACTTTCTTTCGGTACTGTGCTGAGAGAGAGAGAATCTAGTTACTGTAGAAAAGAAAAAATGACCTATACCTGTAAATTTTAATTCACACTTTGAATAGCTAGATTTGTTTCAGCCTTGCCTACCACAGAGAAGAAGCTGGTTTGGGCCTCTCGTCTCCATTTTGGGCACTTTGATGTAGAAGTTAATTAGCTTCTCAGTTTAGCAAACAGGAAACCACATAATAAAAAATTGTCTGCCTCCTGTCAATTACGACAGCAAACCCGAGCCAGACTTTGGCCAGAAATGGGCCTCATACCTAAGGGAAGAACAGTTGCTTCAGTGGCCCAACCAGGTTCTTCACTTTCTTTCGGTGCTGAGAGAGAATCTACTTACTATTGGCATCAAGAGCTATTTTAACCTAAAGTGACCATGTCTAAAAGAAGAAGCTTTATACTTGCCTGTCCAGTGGCCAGTGTGTTGAAGCTTGCCTCTCGAAGATCTTCAACCACTGACATTTTCAGGTGTGCTAATTAGCGTGTCCCTCCCCGTGGCTGCTTTGGTTGCATTCTGCATCACTACATAAAGTGATCATGTCAGGAGGTGTAAAAAATTACTTCACCAATACACTCTGAAAGAAGAAGCTTTATACTTATCTTTATAGAAGCTAGGGACTTTGCTCTTTAGAAAAACTCCAGAAACAGAGACTATTTGACATTTCCCAGTTGGCTGCTGTGGTTCCATCTGCTAACCTGTCTGTCACTACTGTGCCCTGTACTGACATAGGGGTCAATGAGAGGAACCCAAGTGTCCAGTGGAGGACACATTATTTGCTACACCTGGAAATGTTGGATAATAAAGATGGCCAGAGGTCTTCAAGAGGGCAAAATCTACCCGCCACTAAACAGATGAATTTGTTTGGCAGCAGATCAGCAATTTACGAGAAACATTCAAACAAACCTATCCACTCGTAATCTAATGACAACCCACCACAAAACCTTTTTGTTGAGGAAGGTAACCCTTTTACCCCTTTCAAATTCAACAGGAAACCAAAGGGAATGACCTGCACTCTCATATTAGCCAAAACACTTTTTTAAATACGATTTCCTACATCCATTGGTATAAAGACTCCTGAGAATCAAACACAGTACCATCTCATTATGCAGTTGTTGCATTTGGGGTACAATTGCTTAGAAAAGGGTTACAACTGTGGCTTGCATTTATTTATTTTCTACCATTAGCAAATGTTTTTTTAAATCTAAAGCTCCCCCGGCTGCACCAGAACCAGTCTGTTTCTTAGGCAGTCTTCCCCACCACCAGCAAGGTCGGGGAATGTGGTATTTTTTTTACTTATATGTGGAATGTAAAGAGTGTGATAAGGGAAAATTCCAACTGCTAATGATCAGCATAGGAACAGTATCTAAGCTCCAGGCAGTGTGGGGGGAGGAGGAGTAAAAAAGCTGCAACATACAGTGGGGGAGGGGAGGCAGTAATTCTTACTAGTCACCGGAAACCGCATGTTTTTTCCTTTTGAAACATTCCCTGGCAGCACATTAACATTCAGCAATTGTGGCCTTCGCCCTGCCGGGGAAAAAAAATGGAGAAGAGGTATGATTGAGTTTTCACATATCCCTTGGGTATTAATGGGGTGTAGGATTGTGAGCAGCTGTTATGCACAGGAGACTGAAGGGTACATCCTCTACTGGTGGGGGAGGGGGAGGAGATTCCATTTATAGGCTGTGCCTTTGCACTGGTTCCATTAGCATCTGCCTAGCAAGGAACAGTAGATAGACAATTTGAGTCAGCCTAGGCAAGGAAAATGGTCAAAGATGGCCTCACTGTCAGCCATGAAAAGTCATTAGAGGCCTGCTGTGTGCAGGCCTACTTCCAACTTTCAAGGCTGTTACAAGACTGATATTCGTTGAATGAAGGTTGAATTGGTGTGTGTATGTGGTTACCTGTTGCCTTTGACTCTTTTATCCTCCCCTCAATTCAGAAAGAACCTTCAGTACATGAAGGCGGAAGTAGAGAGTTATGGTGAAACAATGTTTAATTGCATGCAGTAATAAAAGTCTTCACATATTCCTTGGGTATTTAATGGGGTGTAAGATTGTGAGCAGCTGTCTTGCAGAGGAGACTGCAGAGTACATCCTTTGCTGGTGGGGGAGGGGAAAGTGATGCCATTTATAGGCTGCGTCTTTGCACTGGTTCCATGACCATCTGTCTAACAAGGAACTGTAAACAGACAATTTGTGTTGGTTTGGGCAAGAAAAATGGCCAAAGATGGCCTCCCAATCAACCAAAGAAGGTCAGTAGAAGCCTACTGTGTTTTTGCCTCTTTCGGGGACCGACTTTCGAGGTTGTTACTCTAAATATCTTATACTGTTTGAATGAAGGCCAGATTGGCATGTGTATGTGGTTATCTGTTATTGCCATTTGAAGCTTATATCCTCCCATAAAGGCAGAAAGAATCTTCAGTGCAAGAAGGCTGAAGCTGAGGGTTAAAGTGGGACGATGGTTGCATACAATAAAGAAAAGTCATAAGTCTTCTGAGGGACATCAAACAAGAACAACACTGTCCAAAAGGAAATGATATCTTTGTTTATTGCATTTATATAAAACTCCACATCTTGCACATCATAGTACATATTATTATTGTTATTATTATACAGGATTTATAGAGCACCAACAGTTTTCGACACATACATTTTAAGCTTTCCCATAGGCCTTACTCCACAGGACAGGAGCTTAGAATTTAAATCCTCGATTACACCTGCACACACAAAACACTTAAAGGTCAGCTTGAGGGTGCAACAAAAATCCTTTCATGGCCCTTTTAATTTAAGGAGGAAACTCAGGCAAACTCGATGCAGATGGTATATAAAGAATAACCTCATCACCGTGATGCAGCAAGCCTAGACTGCTAACCTCATAGCCACCTTGCTGCCCATGGCGTAATCACTACGAACTATGTCTTGTGGCCAGTGTGTTAAGACTCTTCCCCCAATAGGAGCTCCATGCACATACAGTACATTTCTGGGTGTGCTGAATAGTATGTTCCCTTGTGGCTGTCGTGGTTCCACGTTATGTCACCACAGTACTCTGTTCTGATGTAAGGCTTGATAGTAGAAACCACATTGTCCAGTGGGGGGACACCTGGAAGCCACCACACCACACCAACACCACATTTGTTACACCTGAAAATTTTGGATAGTATAGACCCCTGGTGCCCAACATGTGGCCCTTTGGTATATCAACCTGCAGCCCTTGGACCTCATGTAGTGGGAATATATTGATTATGGTAATAGCATTGATCTCTACTAGCCTCATGTAATGTTCCCAGTTTTGTATTTTCTATCCCAAGCCAAAAATGTAGCATGTCTACACACTCTGACCCTCATTTATTCTATTAGGTCTGCAGTTCCTGACAGCCCTCTAAAGAATTATATATATTGAAACTTATGTGCGACCCTTTGGTGATGTCATGGGCTGCATTTGCGGCCTCCTTTAGCCCATAAGTGGACAACCACTGGTATAGACACCCAGAGATATTCAAGAGGGTGAGGTTTCAACACAAAGGCTCCAGGACAGGTAAGTATAAATACTGGGTTTAAAACAGCAGATAAGAGATGGATATTGCTGAAAATCTTCCATTAAACTGTTGGATTTCAAGACTTTAGATTTCAAAGTCAAAGAGTGGTGTTGGTGGTGGTGGTGGTGGTGGTGGGGGGGGGGGGGGTGGGGGGGGGGGGTGTTTGATAAAACCCTTGTCAGTTTTTTTTTACTGTCTGTGTCTCTGTTGGGGAAATGTACTCTCTTTGTGCTGCTGTCCATTATCAATGGGACAAGAAGTGAAGAAAAGTTCCATTTGTTACAGTTGTCACCGGGCATATGGGGAAAAAAAATGAATGAGAGCATCAATTCCAATGGTATTTCCCCTAATTTTCTAACGATTTACTCTCATTCCCTGTCACCTTAACAGGAAATGAAGGAAACCTTACCAATAGGATGTGGCAATAGGGTGGAAAAAATAAGGGTTTATTCTCGATACAAAACAAATTATTTCCATCAGAAACTTTGAACGAGTTTGTGAATGTCTTAATATTAATTCCAATCAGAAACTCACAAACAAGCAATGGCATTATATTTCCTTTAAATTTTACCGATATCTAAAAGACCCAACTAAAAAAATGAATCATTCCGTTATAACACACACATAGTGATGACCAAATTGATTCATTGATTGAGTGAATCAGGCGGACAGCAAATTTGTCTCATGAAAATTTATCCTGCAGAAAATCATCCAATTCATGAAGTCTTTATTTCCAATTGTTCCCGAACTATGGAATTCTTCACCACATATCACACACCAGAACTGTATTTCAGCAAGTAAAGATTACCGAATCAGAGATTCCCCTTATTCAAACATTTCTTTGAACTTACGTAGATGCTACAACCCCAAGAAAGATAACTAAAGATGTATCAACTAGTCCTATACCAACCTTTTTCTAATAAACAAGAGAGTTACAAAGGACACACAATTCATTTACATCCACTCCGGATTGTTGAAAATTTTGCAAAATCAAAGTTAAACAGGAACACCTACATACATGAACTTGTGAAGGGTCCGAAGGACCTCTCTACTGACTTTCTACTAAACAGATGAATTAATTTGGCAGCAGATTGGTGATATACAAGGAATATTCAGACAAAGAAATCCACTCATTACCTAACGACAACCCATCGGAAAAATTATTGTCCTTTTTGTTCAGGAATGTACATTTTTAAACGGCATTACGTTTTCCCTAAAAATTCTATAGGAAAATGAAGGAAACATCCTTTTTTCTTAAAGATAAGACTTCCTATTTTAATTGGCCTAAAGATAACTTTGAACCAAAAGCAGCACCTTCCTATTATGCAACCATTGTCTTTGCATTACGATTGCTTAGAAAGGGTTACAACCGTGGCTTGCATTTATACTTCTTCTACCACTAGCAAATGTTTTGCAAATCCACAGCTCCCCCAGCTGCACCAAAACCATTCTGAATCTTAACAACCTTCCCCACCACCAAGCAAGGTCAGGGAGTGTGGTGTTTTCCCACCTCCATGTGGAATGAAAACAGTGAGATAGGGGAAGGCTCCAACTGCCAATGATCGGCATAGACACGGTATCCAAGCTCCAGGAAGTGTGGCTACAGCTGTGTGTGGGGGAGGAGGAGAAGAAGAAAAAAGCTGCAGTATACAGTGGGGGAAGGGGAGGCAGTATTGCTCTCCAGAAACCCTGTGGCTGTTCCTCTGATACATTCCCTAACTGGCAGCACATTATCATTCGTCAGACTGTGGCCTCCACCCTTCCGGAACAAAAAAGGAGAAGAGGTATGAGTGAGTTTTCACATATCTCTTGGGTATTTAATGGAGTGTAGGATTGAGGGCAGCTGTCATATATAGGAGATTGCAGGGTACATCCTCTGCTGGTGGGGGAGGGGGAGGAGAGTACATTTATAGGCTGTGCCTTTGCACTGGTTCTATTAGCATCTCTCTAGCAAAGAGCAGTAGATAGATATAGATGGCCTCACTGTCAGCCTAGGAAAGTCATTAGAGGCCTGCTGGGTGTGGGCCTCTCTCCGACTTTAAAAGTTATTACACATTTGACATTGGTTGTATGAAGCCCGCATTGGTGTATGTATGTGGTTATCTAATATTGACATTTGACTCCCTTAAAAGCAGAAAAACACCTTCAGTACAAGAGGACTAAAGTTTGGGGTTAAGGTGCAACAATGTTTAATGGCATGCGTTAAGAAAAGTCACACCTCTTCTACGGAACATCAAACAGGAACAACCCTTTCAAAGAGGAAATCATGTTTATTTTTACCCTCTTTGTATACACCACTCAGAATGTTGCACAACAGAGTACATAGAAGTGTTTCCAAAAGTTCCTGCTTCCACAGGAGATTACATTCTAAAGCCTCAACCATACCTGGTGGTGACAAAAGCACTCTAGGGTCAACTTAAGGAGGCAACATCTAAACTTCAGGGACTTTTTGGGGGAAACTCAGCAAAACTCCATGCAGATAATTCCAAAATTACAACTAATACCAGGTCCATACATGAGTTAACTTTGTAGCCAGGCATGGACCAAAAGTTTGTTCTTTCTTTTGTAGCTGGAGACTTTTCCAGCCATATTTGGGAACTCAAACAAACCCTTCGGGACATGCCACCAAGTACTTTCTATTTTGCTCTTCTAAGAAGTGAGCTAAACAAGAAAAAATGGCCTACACCTGTCAATTTTAATTAACGCTACGAATAGCTAGATTTGTTTCAGCCTTGCCTACAACAGAGAAGAAGAGGCTGGTTTGGGCCTATCGTCTCCATTTTGGGCACTTTGATGTAGCAGTTAATTAACCTCTCAGTTTAGCAAACAGGAAACCACATAATAAAAAATTGTCTGCCTCCTGTCAATTAGGGCAGCAAACCGAGACAGACTTTGGCCAGAAATGGCCCTCCTCATACCTAAGGGAAGAACGGTTGCTTCAGTGGCCCAACCAGGTTCTCCTCTTTCCTTCGGTACAGTGCTGAGAGAAAGAGAATCTAGTTGCTATTGGCATCAAGAGCTATTTTACCTAAAGTGACCATGTCTAAAAGAAGAAGCTTTATACTTGCCTGTCCAGTGGCCAGTGTGTTGAAACTTGCCTCTCGAAGATCTTCAACCACTGACATTTCCAGGTGTGCTAATTAGCGTGTCCCCCGTGTCTGCTGTGGTTGCATTCTGCATCACTACATAAAGTGATCATGTCAGGAGGTGTAAAAAATTACTTCACCAATACCCTCTGAAAGAAGAAGCTTTATACTTATCTTTCTAGAAGCCAGCGACTTTGCTCTTTTGAAAAACTCCAGAAATAGAGACTATTTTACATTTGCAAATTGGCGAAAAGTATGTCCCCAGGTGGCTGCTGTGGTTCCATCTGCCAACCCATCTGTCACTGTTGTGCCCTGTACTGACATAGGGGTCAATGAACCACAGTATCCAGTGAAGGACACATTATTTGCTACACCTGGAAATGTTGGATAATAAAGATGGCCAGAGGTCTTCAAGAGGGCAAAATCTACCCACCGCTAAACAGATGAATTTGTTTGGCAGCAGATCAGCAATTTACGAGAAACATTCAAACAAATCTATCCATTCGTTATCTAATGACAACCCACCACAAAACCTTTTTGTTCGGGAAGGTAACCCTTTTACCCCTTGCAAATTCAACAGGAAACCAAAGGGAATGACCTGCACTCTCATATTAGCCAAAACATTTTTTTAAATACGATTTCCTACATCCATTGGTATAAAGACTCCTGAGAATCAAACACAGTACCATCTCATTATGCAGTTGTTGCCTTTGTCTTACAATTGCTTAGAAAGGGTTACAACTGTGGCTTGCATTTATTTATTATTTTTTACCATTAGAAAATGTTTTTTTTAAATCTAAAGCTCCCCCGGCTGCACCAGAACCAGTCTGTTTCTTAGGCAGTCTTCCCCACCACCAGCAAGGTCAGGGAATGTGGTATTTTTTGACTTCCATGTGGAATGTAAAGAGTGTGATAAGGGAAAATTCCAACTGCTAATGATCAGCATAGAAACCGTATCTAAGCTCCAGGCAGTGTGGGGGGAGGAGGAGTAGAAAAGCTGCAACATACAGTGGGGGAGGGGAGGCAGCAATGCTTACTAGTCACCGGAAACCCTGTGTTTTTTTTTCCTTTTGAAACATTCCCTGGAAGCACATTAACATTCAGCAATTGTGGCCTTCGCCCTGCTGGGGGAAAAAAAATGGAGAAGAGGTATGATTGAGTTTTCACATATCCCTTGGGTATTAATGGGGTGTAGGATTGTGAGCAGCTGTCATGCACAAGAGACTGAAGGGTACATCCTCTACTGGTGGGGGAGGGGGAGGAGATTCCATTCATAGGCTGTGCCTTTGCACTGGTTCCATTAGCATCTGCCTAGCAAGGAACAGTAGATAAACAATTTGAGTCAGCCTAGGCAAGGAAAATGGCCAAAGATGGCCTCACTGTCAGCCATGGAAGGTCATTCGAGGCCTGCTATGTGTAGGCCTACCTCCAACTTTCAAGGCTGTTACAAGACTGATATTTGTTGAATGAAGGTTGAATTGGTATGTGTATGTGGTTACCTGTTGTCTTGGCATTTGACTCTTATATCCTCCCTTCAATTCAGAAAGAACCATAAGAGTCAAATGCCAAGACAACAGGTAACCACATACACATACCAATTCAACCTTCAGTACAAGAAGGCTGAAGTTGAGAGTTATGGTGAAACAATGTTTAATTGCATGCAGTAATAAACGTCTTCACATATTCCTTGGGTATTTAATGGAATGTAGGATTGTGAGCAGCTGTCATGCCCAGGAGACTGCAGGATACATCCTTTGCTGGTGGGGGAGGGGAAAGTGATGCCATTTATAGGCTGCGCCTTTGCACTGGTTCCATTACCATCTGTCTAACAAGGAACCATTGACAGACAATTTGTGTTGGTTTGGGCAAGGAAAATGGCCAAAGATGGCCTCCCAATCAACCAAAGAAGGTCAGTAGAAGCCTACTGTGTTTTGGCCTCTTTCGGGACCGACTTTCGAGGTTGTTGCTGTAAATATCTTATACTGTTTGAATGAAGGCCAGATTGGCATGTGTATGTGGCTATCTGTTATTGGCATTTAAATATTATATCCTCCCTTAAAGGCAGAAAGAACCTTCAGTGCAAGAAGGCTGGGTTAAGGTGGGACGATGGTTGCATACAATAAAGAAAAGTCATAACTCTTCTGAGGGACATCAAACTGGGACAACCCTGTCCAAAAGGAAATTATTTATTTGTTTATTGTATTTATATAAATCTCGACATCTTGCACATCATAGTACATATTATTATTGTTATTATTATACAGGATTTATAGAGCACCAACAGTTTTCGACACATACATTTTAAGCTTTCCCATAGGCCTTACTCTACAGGACAGGAGCTTAGAATTTAAATCCTCGATTACACCTGCACACACAAAACACTTAAAGGTCAGCTTGAGGGTGCAACAAAAATCCTTTCATGGCCCTTTTAATTTAAGGAGGAAACTCAGACAAACTCCATGCAAATGTTATATAAAGAATAACCTCATCACCGTGATGCAGCAAGCCTAGACTGCTAACCTCACAGCCACCTTGCTGCCCATGGCGTAATCACTTCCTTTAAAGATAAATACTCCAAAATTACTACTGGACAACGAACACCAAGGCCATGCATGAGTTCATTTTTCTATTAAAGACCGAAAGTTTGTACTTTCCTTTGTAACTGAGACTCTTTCAACCATATTTGGGGACTCTTATGAACCCTCTTGTACCTTACTCTTCTAAGTAGAGAGCTAAAGGAGAACAAATGCCCCATGTCTGTCAAATTCAATTGATGCTATGAATGGCTTGACTGATTTAAGCCTGGCTTGCCCACTGCAGAGAAGGAGAGGTCTGAGAGGGGCCTATCTTCTCTATTTTAGGTATTTTACAGAGGTTACAGCCAATTAGCCTTTCAGTTTACCAAACAAGAAACCATAATATGCCAAAATGTCTGCCTCTTGTTCATTAGGGCAGTATAATGAGCCAGACTTTGACCAGAATAGGGCCTCATACCCAAGGAAAGAACAGTTGCCTCAGTTGCCTAAACACGTTCTCTCCTTTCCTTCCATACAGTGCTGAGAATGAGAATCTATTTATTATTGTCATAAAGAGCTATTTTACTTAAAGTGACCAAGTCAGGGGGTGTAAAAGATACTACACAAAGTACTACACTAATACCATCTAAAAGAAGAACCTTTATACTTACTATACAAACTATGCCTGGTGGCCAGTGTATTAAGACTCTTTATAGGAGCTCCATGCACATACACTACATTTCTGGGTGTTCTGAATAGTATGTCCCCTTGTGGCTGCCGTGGTTCCATGTTATGTCATTACAGTGCCCTGTTCTGATGTAAGGGTTGTTGGGAGAAACCACATTGTCCAGTGGGGGGGGGGGGCACCTGGAAACCACCACACAACACATGTGGCCCTTTGGTATATCAACCTGCAGCCCTTGGACCTCATGTATTGGGAATATATTGATTATGGTAATAGCATTGATCTCCATTAGCCTTATGTAATGTTCCCAGTTTTGTATTGTCTATCCCCAGCCAAAAAATGTAGCATGTCTACACTCTATGACCCTCATTTCTTCTATTAGGTCTGCAGCTCCTGACAGCCCTCTAAAGCATTACATATATTGAACCTTATGTGCAACCTCTTGGTGATGTCATGGGCTGCATTTAGCTCATAAGTGGACAACCACTGGTATAGAAACCCAGAGCTCTTCAAGAGGGTGAGGTTTCAACACAAAGGCTACAGGACGGGGAAGTATAAATACTGGGTTTGAAACAGTAGATAGGAGATGGATATTGCTCAAAATCTTCCATTAAACTGTTGGATTTCCAGATTTTATATTTCAAAGTATATCTAAAGTCAAAGCCTTTTACTTGTAGTTTTGTACAGAGTGGTGGTGGTGGTGATGGAGGAGCGGGGGGATGGGTGGTAAAACCCTTGTCAGATTTTTAAAACTGTCTGTGTCTCTGTTGGGCAGGGCAGGACTTAGGGTGGTGGGGGCCCCTGGACTTTAGTCACTTTCGGGCCCTACCTTCTATACATTACCGTATTTATTGGCATATGACAGGCACCCCAAGTTTAGGAGGGAATTTTAAGGAAAGAAACTTTTAGGAGGGAAGTTTAAGGAAAAAACTTAAATTTAAATGCCCATCATTGCAGTCTTATCAGTGTCCATCTGCAGCCTTGCCCATCCATCTGCAGCCTTATCCAGTGTCATTGTAGCCTTGTCAGTGTAGCCTTGTCATTTGCAGCCTTGTCATTGCAGTCTTGAAGTTTAAAAATGGCGCCGCCAAGAGTCCTGTGTATCTCTGCGGCTCAGGGTCCTCTCAGCGGTGTAACGACATATTCGGCGACCCATCACAGTGTGCTACGGAAGTGACATTCCATCGCCGCCATCTTGGTACACCCCACACTCGTACACAGTAAGGATACACTAATAAAATTCATCTAAATAGTCAGACAGAGTTGTAATTACTGTATTTCACTATATACTAACTTTAATGTTATAAATACGTGTAAAATGCAAAACTCCGGTGGGTGTAACAACATGTCTGCTTTACCCCTTCTTAGTGTATCCTTACTGTGGACGAGTGTGGGGTGTAGTAAGATGGCGGTGATGGAACGTCTACGAGAGTAGCCGAGTGTACTCGGCTCGGCTCACAGTCACGCCCAGTCCCTGTGTTATGTCCATTATAGGGCGGGACTGGGCATGACCGTGAGCGGAGCCGAGCTGAGTACACTCGACTATGTATCTCGGCGGGGCCCCCTATTGTGCGGGGCCCATGGGCTTGAGCCCAGTCAAGCCCAATAGTAAGTCCGGCCCTGCTGTTGGGGAAATGTACTCTCTTTGTCCTGGTGTCCATTATCAAGAACTGAAGAAACATTCCAATTGTTACAGTTGTCACTGGGCAGGAGGTTATGGGAAAAAATTTAATGAGAGCAACAATTCCAATGACAATTGAGAAGGTATTTCCCCTAATTTTGTAACGATTTACTCTCATTTCCTGTCACGTTAACAGGAAATCTTACCAACGGGATGTGGCAATAGGGGGAAAAAATAAGGGTTCATTCTCAATACAAAACAAATTATTTCCATCAGAAACTCTGAACGAGTTTGTGAATGCTTTAACAACAATAATTCCAATCATAAACTCACTAACTAACAAGCAATGACATTATATTTCCTTTCAATTTTCCGAGACCTAATGCCTCATGTACACTGTTGCCGGTAAACGGATGTTTAGGATCAGTTGGGAGCTTTTTTCAACTGCCCCTGAACTCTCCTCTATGTTATCTTATCTGTCCATGTAGGCAGGGTCGTTTACAGTAGTTTCTAGGCAGTTGAGTTTAGAGGAATTTTAAGTGCCAAACGCTTCTAAACAGAGTAACTCGCGTTTCGCTTACAGGCGTTTTTCATTTTTGGCTATTTTTATAATAATTTTTTTTTTTTAAAACAGTTTTAAATGTAAATTGTGCCACTAGACACGGCATGTAAACGTGGCAAAACTGACGTTTCAAACGTCGGTTACTATCTGTCAAGGTGGAACGTTCAGGAGAGGTTGTAAAAACGTCCCGTGTATATGAAGCCTAAAAAAATAACAACAAAAAAAATGAATCATTCAGTTATAACACACACATAGTGATGACCAAATTGATTCACCGATTGAATCAGGCGGACTGCAAATTTGTCTCATGAACATTTCCTGCAGAAAATCATCCAATTCATGAAGTCGTTATTGACATTGTTCCCGAAACAACGGAATTCTTCAAAGATCACACACCATAAATGTATTTCGGCAAGTAAAGATTACCGAATCAGAGATTCTCCTTATTCAAACATTTCTTCGAACTTACGTCGATGCTTCAACCACAAGAAAAATAACTAAAGATCTATCAACTAGTCCTATACCAACCTTTTTCTAATAAACAAAAGAGTTACAAAGGCCACACAATTCATTTACATTAATTTTGCAAAATCAAAGTTAAACAGGAACCCCTACGTACATGAACTTGTGAAGGGTCCAAAGGACCTCTCTACTAACTTTCTACTAAACAGATGAAATCATTTGGCAGCAGATTGGTGATATAAAGGGATGTATTTAGACCAATCCACTCATTACCTAACGACAACACATCCCAAAACGATTGTCCTTTTTGTTCAGGAATATAATTTTTTTTAAACTGCATCACATTCTCCCTAAAAAATTCTATACGAAAATTAAGGAAATAACCTTTTTATTTAAAGATAAGACTTCCTATTTTAAATGGCCTAAAGATAACTTTGAACCAAAAGCAGCACCATCCTATTATGCAACCATTGTCTTTGTAATACGATTGCTTAGAAAGGGTTACAACCGTGGCTTGCATTTATACTTCTTCTACCACTAGCAAATGTTTTGCAAATCCACAGCTCCCCCAGCTGCACCAAAACCATTCTGATTCTTAACAACCTTCCCCACCACCAAGCAAGGTCAGGGAGTGTGGTGTTTTCCCACCTCCATGTGGAATGAAAACAGTGAGATAGGGGAAGGCTCCAACTGCCAATGATCGGCATAGACACGGTATCCAAGCTCCAGGAAGTGTGGCTACAGCTGTGTGTGGGGGAGGAGGAGAAGAAAAAAAAAGCTGCAGTATACAGTGGGGGAAGGGGAGGCAGTATTGCTCTCCAGAAACCCTGTGGCTGTTCCTCTGATACATTCCCTAACTGGCAGCACATTATCATTCGTCAGACTGTGGCCTCCACCCTTCCGGAACAAAAAAAAGGAGAAGAGGTATGAGTGAGTTTTCACATATCTCTTGGGTATTTAATAGGGTGTAGGATTGAGGGCAGCTGTCAAGTACAGGAGATTGCAGGGTACATCCTCTGCTGGTGGGGGAGGGGGAGGAGATTACATTTATAGGCTGTGCATTTGCACTGGTTCCATTAGCATTTGTCTAGCAAAGAACAGTAGATAGATATAGATGGCCTCACTGTCAGCCTAGGAAAGTCATTAGAGGCCTGCTGGGTGTGGGCCTCTCTCCGACTTTCAAAGTTATTACATATCTGATATTGGTTGTATGAAGGCCGTATTGGTGTATGTATGTGGTTATCTGATATTGACATTTGACTCCCTTAAAAGCAGAAAAACGCCTTCAGTTACAAGAAGACTAAAGTTTAGCGTTAAAGGGCGTTAAAGGGCGTTAAAGGGCAACAATGTTAAATAGCATGCAGTAAAGAAAAGTCACACCTCTTTTGCGGGACATCAAACAGGAACAACCCCGTCCACGAGGAAATCATATTTATTTTTATCCTCTTTGTATACACCACCCAGAATTTGACACAACAAAGTACGTAGAAGTGTTTCCATAAGTTCCTGGTTCCACAGGAGATTACATTCTAAAGCCTCAATCATACCTGGTGACAAAAACACTCTAGGGTCAACTTAAGGGGGCAACAGCTAAACTTCAGAGACTTTTTTGAGGAAACTTAGCAAAACTTTGTTCAGATAATTCCAAAATTACTACTAACACCAGAGGTCCATGCAGGAGTTAACTTTGTAGCCAGGCATGGACCAAAAATGTGTGCTTTCTTTTGTAGCTGAGACTTTTCCCGCCATATTTGGGAACTCAAACAAACCCTTCAGGACATTCTATCAAATCCTTTCTATTTTGCTCTTTTAGAAAGTGAGCTAAACAAGAAAAAATGACCCATGCCCATCAAATTCAGTTAATACTATAAATGGCTAAATTGGTTTCAGCTTGATTTGCCCACAGCAGAGAAGGCGAGGTCCTCAGAGGGGCCTATCTTCACCATTCTGGCCAGTTTTGCAGAGGTAATAGACAATTAGCCTCTTAGTTTACTGACTAAGCCCTTGTACACACGATCGGAGATTCCAACGGAATGTGTCCGATCGGAGCGTTTTGTCGGATATTCCGACTGTGTGTGGTCTGCATCAGACTGTTTCCGTCGGAATATCCGTCGGACTAAATTTTCCAACTTGCCGGAAATATTTTCCGACAAAATGCTCCGATCGGACATACTCCGATCATGTGTAGAGAATTCCGATCGGACAAAGTGCCACGCATGCTCAGATCAAATTCCTACATCAAAGCTATTGGCTACTAGCCTGAACGTAGTCCCATCGTAACGAAATAACGTCATCACGTTCTGAACGATCGGATTTTCCGACAACTTCGTCCGACCGTGTGTATACAACAGTTTCGGACAAAATCCGACTGACAAAATCCGATGGATTTGGTTGTCGGAATCTCCGACCGTGTGTACAAGGGCTTAGAAACCATATTATAAAATGATGTCTGTCTCCAGTCCATCAGGGCAGCATACTGAGCCAGACTTTGGCCAAAAAATGGACCTCATACCTAAGGAAAGAACAGTTGTTCTTCTAGAAACTCCAGTTATTATTGGCATAAAGAGCCAACCTGGTTTTCCCCTTTCCTTCGGTATAGTGCTGAGTGAGATAATCCGATTACTATTGGCTTAAAAAACTTTTTTACTTAAAGGGATCATGTCAGGGGGTGCAAAAAATTAGTGCACCAATATATTCTGAATGAAGATGTGTTGAAAACTTTTTCCCTAGGTGGTTGATGTGGTTCCACTGTGACATATCCATCCAGGACAGGGGCTTTTGGAAGGGGATTATGGGATAGCCTTCTACCCACTATGTATGGCCCATGGAGGAGACTGAGGATTCTGTCTGCTTCTCCCGGTCTGAGCATGGAGGAGAAACCCTCTGACTGTCCGAGGGTATCTACCGGGATTATGCAGCCAGGAAGTCCCCAGAACAGTGGTGCATCTGCGGGAACATTGTGTCAGGCAGATTGTGCAGGAGCACCTTCACCACCTGTGGATATGAAACTCTTCTTGGGCAAATTTCTGATCTAGCCGAGGCTGGTCTTTGAGAGCTACATAATGCAGCATTTGCCCATTTTCCCCGGGCTACTACCAACTTTATATAGTTAACTTTTTATACTATTTCCGCCGAAGATGTGTCACTTGGTAACCGAGATCTGAGCTGGAAATGGAGTGGGACATTTAGAAACAAGTACTGTAATGCAGTGGTCATCAACCCTGTCCTCAAGGCCCACTAACAGGCCAGGTTTGCAAGATAACTGAAATACATCACAGGTGATATCATTTGCTGCTCGGTGATTGCAGTATTCTAGTCTGCATATCCTCAAGGTACCGTATATACTCGAGTATAGGCCGACCCGAGTATAAGCCGAGGCCCCCAATTTACCCCCAAAAAACTGGAAAACTTATTGACTCGTGTATAAGCCGAGGGTGAGACATGGCTGTCCATCCCTGTGTGTCCGTCCATCCCCGTGTGTGTGTCCGTCCATCCATCCCTGTGTGTGTGTCCATCCATCCATCCATCCCTGTGTGTGTATCCATCCATCCATCCATCCCTGTGTGTGTGTGTGTGTGTGTGTGTGTATCCATCCATCCATCCATCCATCCATCCCTGTGTGTGTGTGTGTGTGTGTGTGTGTATCCATCCATCCATCCCTGTGTGTGTGTGTGTGTGTGTGTGTATCCATCCATCCATCCATCCATCCATCCCTGTGTGTGTGTGTGTGTGTGTGTATCCATCCATCCATCCATCCCTGTGTGTGTGTGTGTGTGTGTGTATCCATCCATCCGTGTGTGTGTGTGTGTGTGTGTGTGTGTGTGTGTCCGTGCAGCCTTGTGTGTGTGTCCAGCCTACCTGTGTCCCAAGCCTCCGTCCCGAGCCGCCGTCGTCCCGAGCCTCCTCCGTCCCGTGCCGTGCCTCCTCCGTCCCGTGCCTCCTCCGTCCCGTGCCGTGCCTCCTCCGTCCCGTGTCTCCTCCGTCCCGTGTCTCCTCCGTCCCGTGCCGTGCCGTGCCTCCTCCGTCCCGTGCCGATGGATCGCCGCTCTTCTCGGCGGCCATTCTACAATTCAAAATTCCGCCTCCGCCTGTGATAGGCGGAACACTCAATTTCCCAGCAGCCTGTGTTCCGCCTATCACGGACATCCTCTCATACTCGTCCGTAGTATGAGAATGAGCGGATGTCCGTGATAGGCGGAACACTGACTGCTGGGAAATTCAGTGTTCCGCCTATCACAGGCGGAGGCGGAGAAGGAGGCGCGGCTTTTGAAAATTAATGTCCGCCGTCTGTCTGCTCGATACGCTGATCGGGCAGTCAGACAGCGGCGACTCGAGTATAAGCCGAGGGGGCACTTTCAGCCTCAAAAAAGAGGCTGAAAATCTCGGCTTATACTCGAGTATATACGGTAATACATAAAACCTGGACTGTTAGGGGACCCTGAGGACAGGGTTGATGACTACCGCTGTAATATACTTTATGTATCCGGAGCTGTGGAACTGTTTCTGGGCATCCTGGTAGGCACGCCCTGGCTAATCATGAATTATTGTGGACATGTTTTCCAGCACATAGACAAGGGAAAAGGGATGGGTAATTCCTGTGACTACTAGGCATACTGATAAGACCTGTCTAAGTGCCTAACTGTTAATTAGATGACTGTTTAAAGGTTGCATTGTCATGTTTTTACTGGATGTATGGTCTTATATTATCTATGCTAATAACTCGAAGAGGGGAATGTCTTCCTGGGGATATAAAGTATGTCTGGGTTTTAATAAACTACATTGTTACTACATAGTAAGGTTGAATAAAGACACCAGTCCATCCAGTTCAACCTGAGTGAATGTCTACAATTGTCCCTATCCCTGTACATTGCACACTCACATCAGTCCCCACCCTCAAGGAGCCCACAATCCAAGGTCCCCATTCATATACTAGGGCCAATTTGGGACAGAAGTCAATTAACCTACCTGCATGTCTTTGGAGTTATTCCTTTGGTTTTACCTCAACATCTTGTCTGTGTATAATGCTTGGCTAAAGGGCTGGTATTAGCTACCGGTCTGCTGGAAGGGTTTGGAGGGCCGGAGGCACCGCTTGACAGAAGCACCCAGTCGGGGTGCCAGGGAGTCTGTCACATCCACCTGCCAACCCCTATGTCACTACTGTGCCCTGTACTGACATAGGGGTCAATGGGAGGAACCACAGTGTCCAGTGAAGGACATGCTATTTGTTACACCTGCAAATTTTGGATAGTACAGGCACCCAGAGCTCTTCAAGAAGGTGACATTTCAAAACAAAGGCTGCCAGATAGGTAAGCATAAATACTGGGTTTGAAATAGCACGTAGTAAACTGATATCTGAGAATCTTCCATTAAACTGTTGGATATCCAAACTTTAGCTTTCAAAGTGTATCTACAGCCAAAGCCTTTTAGTTGTAGTTTTGGATAGAGTGGTGAGGGGTTAAAACCCCCTGTCAGGTTTTTATTGCTGTCTGGGTCTCTGAATGGGAAAAATCACCTTCTAAAATTATCCCAGTGACCATTATCAATAGAAAAAAAAAAGCGATGGGAAATCCAAATGGTTATAAACAAAAAAGTCAGTGCTACCAACCATACATCATAGAAAGCAGAGCTCCCAGGTGCTCGATCCACAGTCGTTGGCTGAGTAGGGAAATGAGGAAAAGATGATCCGCACTCCGGTGATTGCTCTTAAAAAATGTAGTATTTATTAACAAGCCCCAGTGACCAAATGCAAATAAGAAAGGTTGACGCGTTTCAGCCTATAAGGCCTTAGTCATAAGCACATTACAGACAGGAAACTTTGAAATAAATAGTAGCTCTAAGGATCACTAGCTCCACCCATTAATTGTCTTAATTGACTGCAGGCAATTACCCAAAAAAAGGGGGGAATCAGCTACACTGCATTTAGGGTGATCCATATGTATGTCATATAAATCAAAATGGTTAGAACTGTCACTGGGACACAGAGTTAGTCAGTGCTACCAACCATACATCACATAGAAAGCAGAGCTCACAGGTGCTCGATCCACAGTCGTTGGCTGAGTAGGGAAATGAGGAAAAGATGATCCGCACTCCGGTGATTGCTCTTAAAAAATGTAGTATTTATTTACAAGCCCCAGTGACCAAACGCAAATAAGAAAGGTTGACGCATTTCAGCCTATAAGGCCTTAGTCATAACCACATTACAGACATGAAACTTTGAAATAAATAGTAGCTCTAAGGATCACTAGCTCCACCCATTAATTGTCTTAATTGACTGCAGGCAATTACCCAAAAAAAGGGGGGAATCAGCTACATTGCATATAGGGTGATCCATATGTATGTCATATAAATCAAAATGGTTACAACTGTCACTGGGACACAGAGTTAGGCCGCGTACACACGCGCGGACTGTTCGCCCAACCTTGTTCGGCAAACAGTTTCAGCAAACAGTCCGCTCAAAATTTGCATGAGCGGACTTGCCCACACACGAGCGGACTGTTTCAGCGAACTGTTTGGCAAACAGTTCGCTCAACTTTTGAAATGAACGGACTCGCCCACGTAAGGAGGAGGCAAATCCGCCCATTTCGAGCGCGTGTACAGGTAGGCGGGGCCCGCGACGGAGACGTCGCGGGCTCCGCCGCCTGGAATGGGCTTAAAGGGGAACCCCAACGCCGAAAAAAATCGGCGTGGGGGTTCCCCCAAAGTCCACACCAGACCCTTGTTCGAGCACGCTACCCTGCCGGCCAGGAAAGGGGGGCGAGCGAGCGCGCCCCCCCTCCTGAGCCGTACCAGGCCGCGTGCCCTCAACATGGGGGGGTGCCTTGGGGAAGGGGGGGCCGCGCGGCCCCCCCACCCCAAAGCACCTTGTCCCCATGTTGATGAGGACAAGGGCCTCTTCCCGACAACCCTGGCCGTTGGTTGTCGGGGTCTGCGGGCGGGGGGCTTATCGGAATCCGGGAGCCCCCTTTAAGAAGGGGGCCCCCGGATACCGGCCCCCCACCCTATGTGAATGAGTATGGGGTACAATGTACCCCTACCCATTCACCTGTGAAGTAAAGTACAAAAAAAAAACACAACACAGGGAAAAAATATTTTATTGCACAGCTCCGGGGGTCTTCCGTCTTCGGGGGTCTTCTCGCCGGACTCCTCCGCTATCTGTGTGTAGCTCTTTTGCTAGCGGAGGAGTCCGGCTTTCTTCCTCCCCGCCGCCGGCCTCTTCTCCCGACTTCGGGGGTCTTGTCCCCCTCTTCGGTTCTTCTGCCGGGCCACCGCGCCTTCTTGTAGCTCTTTTGCAGGCGGTGGCCCGGTCTTCTGTCGCCGCTGCCTTCCGTTCTTCTGTCGCCGCCTTCGGTTCTTCTGCCGGGCCACCGCGCCTTCTTGTAGCTCTTTTACAGGCGGTGGCCCGGTCTTCTGTCGCCGCTGTCGCCGCCGACTTCCGTTCTTGTTCTTCTTCTTGTTCTTCTCCAGGAGATGTTGACACGTCGCTCCCTCCGGCCGGAATGCCAGAGCCGCGCTGTGCGGTCACTTATATAGTGACAATGGGGCGGGGTCACATGGTATATGTCACATGGGTTGGTCACATGGGTTGATGTCACATGGGGACTATGACATCGTAAGGGGGCGGGTTCTTAAAGGGGGCTCCCGGATTCCGATAAGCCCCCCGCCCGCAGACCCCGACAACCAATGGCCAGGGTTGTCGGGAAGAGGCCCTTGTCCTCATCAACATGGGGACAAGGTGCTTTGGGGTGGGGGGGCCGCGCGGCCCCCCCTTCCCCAAGGCACCCCCCCATGTTGAGGGCACGCGGCCTGGTACGGCTCAGGAGGGGGGGCGCGCTCGCTCGCCCCCCTTTCCTGGCCGGCCGGGTAGCGTGCTCGGACAAGGGTCTGGTGTGGACTTTGGGGGAACCCCCACGCCGATTTTTTTCGGCGTTGGGGTTCCCCTTTAAGCCCATTCCAGGCGGCGGAGCCCGCGACGTCTCCGTCGCGGGCCGCGCCTACCTGTACACGCGCTCGAAATGAGCAGACTTTCCTCTGGGCGGGAACAGTCCGCTCATTTCGAAAGTACAGCGGACTGGCCCACACACGGGCGGACTGTTCGCTCAAACACAGTTTCAGCGGACAGTTTTTCGGAATTTCCGAAAGACTTTGTCCGTCCAACTGTCCGCTGAAACTGTCCGCTGAAAGCCCACACACGAGCGGACTGTCCGCCCAAACACTGTTCAGCGGACAAGGTTGGGCGAACAGTCCGCCCGTGTGTACGCGGCCTTAGTCAGTGCTACCAACCATACATCACATAGAAAGCAGAGCTCACGGGTGCTTGATCCACAGTTGTTGGCTGAGTAGGGAAATGAGGAAAAGATGATCCGCACTCCGGTGATTGCTCTTAAGAAATGTAGTATTTATTTACAAGCCCCAGTGACCAAACGCAAATAAGAAAGGTTGACGCGTTTCAGCCTATAAGGCCTTAGTCATAACCACATTACAGACATGAAACTTTGAAATAAATAGTAGCTCTAAGGATCATTAGCTCCACCCATTAATTGTCTTAATTGACTGCAGGCAATTACCCAAAAAAAAGGGGGGAATCAGCTACATTGCATATAGGGTGATCCATATGTATGTCATATAAATCAAAATGGTTACAACTGTCACTGGGAGTTAGGAGGAAATCTTCCAATGAGAGCACCAATTCCAATTTATCTATTATAGGTTCCTTATATAGCGTTGACAATTAACGCAGTGCTTTACATATACAGTACGTTATACGTTCACAACAGTCCCTGCTCAAGGATCTTACAATCTAAGCTCCCTAACTCACATTTATACATACACATACTAGGGCCAGTTTAAACAGGTGCCAACTAAACTACCAGCATGTCTTTGGTACGTGGGAGGAAACCGGAGTATCCGAAGGAAACTCCCGCAGGCACAGGGAGCACATGCAAATTCCAGGCAGGTAGTGTCATGGTTCAAATGACAAATGAGAGAGTATTTCACCTAATTTTGGAAATATCTCCTCTCTGTTTCTTGTCTCCTGAACAAGAAATGAGGGAAACCTTACCAATATGACGAGGCAATAGGTGGAAAAAAAAATAACAAGGGTTTTTCCTCTATTAAAAAAAAACCAAACGATTTCCATCAGAAAGTTTGAACAATATTGTAAATACTTAGATAATTCAAATTAGAGATTCACAAAGAGGCGATGGTTTTATATCTTTGTATTTCCTTTCCTTTTATATTTCCTTTCAATTTTCTGCCATCTTAAAGATTCAACGGAAAAAGTAATAATTAATTCGGTTGCAGCACGCACAAAGCGGTGACTAAATTGACTTACAAATCAGGCGTACTGCACATTTGTCTCATGAACATTTGTCCTGCAGAATATCATATGATTCACGAAAATCATCATTTCCATAGTTCCTGATTCTTCCTACACAACACATCAAGAACTGTATGCAACTATTGCAGCAAGGTAAAGGTTACAAAGTCAGAGATTCTTCTTATTCGGGCGCTTATTCAAACTTATGTAGTTGCTACAACCCCAAGAAAAAAAAACAAAAAAAAAACCTAAAGATTTATTAACTAGACCTGTACCAACCTTCCAAATAAACAAGTGCGGGGAAAATGGCCACACGCGGTCTTCAATTACCTTGGATCCACTCGGAATACGCAAAATCAAGGTTAACCACTGCAGCCCCGGAAGATTTTCCCCCTTAATGGCCAGGCCATTTTTTTGCGATTTGGCACTGCGTCGCTTTAACTGACAATTGCGCGGTCGTGCGACGCTGTACCCAAACAAAATCAACGTATTTTTTCCCCACAAATAGAGCTTTCTTTTGTTGGTATTTGATCACCTCTGCGGTTTTTATTTTTTGCTCTATAAACAAAAAAAAGACTGACAATTTTGAAAAAAACAAAATGATATTTTTTACTTTTTGCTATAATAAATATCCCAAAAAAAATTTCTTCATCAGTTTAGGCCAATATTTATTCTTCTACATATTTTTGGTAAAAAAAAAAAAAAATGCAATAAGCATATACTGATTGATTTGCGCAAATGTTATAGTGTCTACAAAATAGGATATAGATTTATGGTATTTTTATTGTTAATTTATTTTTTACTAGTAATGGCGGTGATCAGCGATTTTTTGCGGGACTGCGACATTGCGGCGCACAGATCGGACACTTTTTTGGGACCAGTGACATTTATACAGTGATCAGTGCTATAAAAAATGCACTGATTACTGTATAAATGACACTGGCAGGGAAGGGGTTAACACTAGCGGGCGATCAAGGGGTTAAATGTGTTCGGGGGGGGGGGGGTTTCGAACTGTAGGGGGAGGGGACTGACTGGGAGTACAGAGAGATCTCTGTTCCTAATCACTAGGAACAGGCGATCACTCTGTACTTCCCTGTCAGAACAGGGATCTGTTTGTTTACAGCCAAATCTGAACCGTCTAGGATCAATCTATGTAATTGTTTCTTGTGTCTCACCTTAGCGCAGTTTTTTCCCCTTTTTTCTGTTCTTTTTTTTTGTTTACATTGACAGATCCCTTTTCTGGCTCTCTGTGGAGCGATCGCAGGTGGCTGGCGGACATCGCGGCCGCCGGCCACGCCCATCAGCTCCCCTGCCATGGAGCCGGTGTAAACGCACACGCACGCCTGCTATAGCTGTTAAAGGGACCAACGTACAGTTACGGCAGCTTGTGCAAAACCATTACACAGAGCAGGTAAGTATAACATGTTTGTTATTTTTAAACAAAAACAAGACTTTATTATCACCAGGGCTCGACAAAACCCGGGCGCCAGGTCGCATTGGCGACTAGAAACTGCGACCTCGCGCCTGGGGCAGCACAGCTGGGGGTATCCTGTCTCTGTGGACCCCCCCAGCGTGATCGCGTCGGGCCGTTCCGCCGGCGGCCGAAAATTTAGGCCGCGGCTTTGAGGCCTTCTGCGGTCCTATGATTCCTTATGGAATCTGGTGCCCTCTTGTGGTCGCCGTTGGTATGACAAACCAGCAATGCTAATGAAGCTTCCTCTGAGTGTTTTATATTACATGCCTCTTCTTCCCTTTATTTAGAACCCCCTAAACATTATATATATTTTTTATTCTAACACCCTAGAGAATAAAATGGTGGTTGTTGCAATACTGTCTGTCACACCGTATTTGTGCAGCGGACTTACAAGCGCACTTTTGTTGGGAAAAATAATTTAGTTAATAAAAAAATAAGACAACAGTAAAGTTAGCCCAATTATTTTTTATATTGTGAAAGATAATGTTACGCCGAGTAAATTGATACCCAACATGTCACGCTTCAAAATTGCACCCGCTCATGGAATGGCGACAAACTTTTACCCTTTAAAATCTCCATAGGCGACGTTTAAAAAAATTCTACAGGTTGCACGTTTTGAGTTAGAGGAGGTCTGGGGCTAGAATTATTGCTCTCGCTCTACCGATCACGGCGATACCTCCTATGTGTGGTTCGAAAACAGATTTTATATGCGGGCAGGACAGGGCGCATTTAAAAATTATTATTTTTTCTTCTTATTTTAACTTTTTTTTTTTTTTTCCACTGTTCTTTTAAAAAAAAATGTTGTGTCACTTTTATTCTTATTACAAGGAATGTAAAAATCCCTTGTAATAGAAAAAACATGACAGGTCCTCTTAAATATGAGATCTGGGGTCAGAGAGACCTCGGATCTCATATTTACACTAAAATGCAATTGAAAAAAAAATTGTCATTCGAAAAAAATAAATAAAATGTCCCTCTAAGAGCTATGGGCAATGACTTGGAGACGGGGGGGCGACGGCGGCGCTGCTATCTTCCCCTCACTCGTCTCCATGTCAGGCCAGGGACAGGTCCGGATCGCCGTCACGGACCTGGCTCCTAACTTTTTAAGCTGGCACCTAGATTCCAAGCAAATTTGTCAACCCCTGCTTTATTATCACTTTAACCATCACTGATATAGCTAATGTACCTATATGAGTAAAAGAAACGTCATTTCTTTGTAATATTTTAATTATAAAAGTAAAAGAAGGCAACATAAAACTATGATAAACTAAGGCATCAATACCTGGTTCGATGGAGTAGCAATTCTCAATGAAATATCATCAGATATTTTATTTCTAATTTTGCCTTTTGTGTTCTTCATCCTTGAAAACAGTTGCTCACAATTCTAGGCCCTACTGAAAATTGATGACATGAATAAGGTGCGATTTGTGAAGGGTGGGAGATTTTTCTTTGGGAAGATAAAACTTCTAAAAGTCCAGTAGACACTGTAAATCTTTTCTTCACATGCATGTGTACGTTATGTGTAAACATATTTGAAAAAAAAAAATGTTAAAAAAAAACCCAACATTTTTAAGTACCTGCATGTTTACGATTTTGTGTTGGGCCGCATGTGGCCCTCGGGCCACACGTTAAACACCCCTGACCTACAGTATATAAACTTGTAAACGGTTGACCACCATGGGTTGCAGGAAAACAATTTGCACTATTCCCCCCCCCATCAGCACAGACAGCGCCGATAGGGGGATCCCTCCTGCGGAGACATTGTCTGCTCCCCGCGGGGGAAGGCTGGGGAAGCCGCAGCCACCGGGAGAAGACAGTGATTGTTGCCAGTGGCTATAGCAGCTGCTAGCAATAATAACAAGTGAATCCAGAGGGCTGGTTGTACCCAAGTTGATTGATCAATCAACTTGGTAATTCAGCCTGCCCACACACAGTTCAAATCTCAGTTCATGCTGAACCGGACAAGATTCCAACCATGTATGGCTGGCCTTACAAGGACCATTCAATTAAAGTGGTTGTATACTCATTTTTTTTACTTTTACCTACAGGAAAGCCTATAATAAGGCTTACCTGTAGTTAAAAAAAATATCTCCTAAACCTGTACGGTTTAGGAGATATTCCCCTCGGTATGTGCCGCTGACTGCAGCGGCGCATGCGCACAAGGGGATTCTCAGCTGAAAGCCCGGCAGTGGCCGGGATGAAATCTCCCGCGCGCATTCGCGGGAGTGACGATATCGCCGCTCCGGCCACTCACAGTGCCGGAGCCGCGATACCCGGAAGAAACGCCGAGGGAGCATGTCAGCTCCCTCGGTGTGGATCGGACCAGATGTCGAGGCCTCGTTCTAAGGTAAGTATTTCATAATGAGCTAGTATGCGGTGCATACTAGCTCATTATGCCTTTTCCTTTGCAGGTAGGAAAAAAAAAAAAAAAACATCTGCGGGTTTACTCCCGCTTTAAACCAATCCACTCATTACCTGGTAAAATGATTGATTTTTATTGAAATACAAACAGATGAAAAATTCATTGACAGTGGAAATGGGCATAAGCCCTTGTACACACGGTCGGAGATTCCGACAACCAAATCCGTCGGATTTTGTCCGAAACTGTTGCATACACACGGTCGGACGAAGTTGTCGGAAAATCCGATTGTTCAGAACGTGATGACGTTATTTCGTTACGACGGGACTATGTTCAGGCTAGTAGCCAATAGCTTTGATGTAGGAATTTGATCTGAGCATGCGTGGCACTTTGTCCGATCGGAATTCTCTACACATGATCGGAGTATGTCCAAGTTTGAAAACTTGGTCCGTCGGATACTCCGACGGAAACAGTCCGATGGAGACCACACACAGTCAGAATATCCGACCGCGTGTACGAGGGCTTAGACACAAAATTTCACGCAAAGAACACAGAACAAAACGTGTCATAGAGTGTGAAATATGAACAAAGATCCACCGGCCAAGGCCTGGCGTCTGGGCTAAGTGCCTAAGCTTTCCTACTCAGGGGCTAAGGTGGTTGAAGGGAGCGTCCACTAAGAAGGGATTAACAAAACCAGACAGAGCATGGGGCAAATAAAGAATAGGGGGAAAGGAAAAAAAAATAAAGAAAGGAAGTTGGAATTTTAGAGGGAAGAACTGGAAGGAGATTTGGGAAACAAATAGGAGGGGGGGAAAAGGGGCATAAAACGAAGAGAGAGAAAAAGAAGGGAAGATCCCCCCGGCTGGGGATAGGGGTAGGTTAATTTGAGAGGCCTAGGCTGGTCAGGTGTAAAGTTGGAAGGGTGTGAGACCGCCATGGGAGCCCACACTTTAAAGAATTTAGTATGAGTGTCGTGGATGATACTTGTCATCTTTTCATGAATCATAGGGGTCGCTTCACCTATGCAAATGAAAACGGCCGGCTTTTTCCAGGCCCTGGCTATTGCGCTTTTAGCTGCGATAAATAGGTAAGTGGCTAATTTCTGCTGCTAAGAGAAAAGGCCCGGGATCAGACAATGGAGCAAGGCAAGTTTGGCGTCTTTGCAGATAGCTACGTGGAAAAGGGTCAACAGGAGTCCGAAGACCCTTGACCCAATCCACTCCTTATCTAATGAAAACCTTTCTGTTCAGGGAGGTAATTCTTTTACCCGCATTCAAATGTCCTTGCAAATTCAACAGGAAACCAAAGGGAATGACAGCCAAATAATAGCCAAAACAATTAAAAAAAATTTTTTTTAAACACAACTTCCTGTTTCCATTGGCATTAAGACAACTAAAAATCAAACACAGCACCATTGCATCATGCAACTGTTGCCTTTGTGTTAAGATTGCTTAGAAAGGGTTACAACTGTGGCTTGCATTCATACTTTTTTTTCTACCACTAGCAAAGGTTTTGCAAATCTGCACCTCCCTCAGCAGTGCCAAAACCAGTCTGATTCTTAACAATCTTCACCATCACCAGCAAGGTCAGGGAGTGTGGTGTTTGCCCACCTCCATGTGGAATGAAAACAGTGAGATAAGGTAAGGCTCCAACTGCCAATGATCGGCATAGAAATTGTATCCAAGCTCCAGGAAGTGTGGCTACAGCTCACTGTGTGTGGGGGAGGAGGAGAAAAAAAAAAAAGCAAAGCTGCAGTATACAGTGGGGGAGGGGAGGCAGTATTGCTCTCCGGAAACCCTGTGGCTGTTCCTTTGATACATTCCCTAACTGATTGCACATCATCATTCGTGAAACCGTGGCCTTCGCCCCTTCCAGAAAAAAAAAAGGAGAAGAGGTATGATTGAGTTTGCACATATCTTTTGGGGATTTAATGGGGTGTAGGATTGTGAGCAGTTGTCATGCACAGGAGATTTGCAGTTCATCCTCTGCTGGTGGGGGAGGGGGGGGGGAGTGGTGCTAATTATAGGCTGTGCCTTTGCACTGGTTCCATTAGCCTCTATCCAGCAAGGAACAGTAACACAGACATTCTGAGTTTGATGAGGCAAGGGGAAGGCCAAAGATGGCCTCGTTATCAGCCTAGGAAGGTCCTTAGAAGCCTGCTGTGTGCAGGCCTCCTACCGGCTTTTAAAGTTATTACATATATGATATTGGTAGCATGAAGGCCACATTGGTGTGTGTATGTGGTTATCTGTTATCGGATATTGGCATTCGACTTTTAAATCATTTATAGGCTGTTCCTTTGCACCGGTTCCATTAGCATCTGTCTAGCAAGGAACCATAGACAGACAATTTGAGTTGGCTTGGGCAAGGAAAAATGGCCTCACTATCAACCAAGAAAGTTAGTAGAAGCCTGCTGTGTTTGGGCCTCCTACCAACTTTCAAAAGTTATTACATATCTGATGTTGGTTGTATGAAGGCCACATTGGTGTGTGTATGTGATTATCTGTTATCGGATATTGGCATTCGACTTTTAAATCAGATAGGCATTTATTGGCTAGGCCTTTGCACCGGTTCCATTAGCATCTGTCTAGCAAGAAACCATAGACAGACAATTTGAGTTGGCTTGGGCAAGGAAAAATGGCCTCACTATCGACCAAGAAAGTTAGTAGAAGCCTGCTGTGTTTGGGCCTCCTACCAACTTTCAAAGTTATTACATAGCTGATGTTGGTCGTATGAAGGCCACATTGGTGTGTGTATTTGGTTATATGTTGACTGATATTGGCATTTGACTTTATATCAGAAAGGCAGAGGGAACATTCCGTACACGAAAGGCTGAAGTTGAGGGCTAAGGTGTGAGAATGTTTAACCACATGCAGTAAGGAAAAGTCACACCTCTTCTGAGGCACATCAAACAGGAACAAACTTGTCAAGAGGAAATCATAATTATTTTTATCCTCTGTGTATACACCACCCAGAATATTACACAACAGAGTACATAGAGGCATTTCCAGGAGTTTAAATTCTAAACCCCCCAACCATACCTTGTCACAAAAACAAAAACCCCTCTAAAGTCAACTTCAGGAGGCAACAGCTAAACTTCCGGGGCCTTTTTTGAATCTTAAAAGGAAACTCAGGAAAACGCAATGCAGATGATTCCAAAATTCAAAACTAATGCCAGGGTTTATGTATGAGTTAACATTGTAGCAAAGTAAGAACCTAAGGTTTGTCCTTTTTCATTTGTAGCTGAGACTCTTTCAGCCATATTTCGGAACTTCTGCAAACCCTCCTAGACATGCTACCAAATAGTGTCTACCTAACTTTTCTAAGAAGTGAGCTGAATAAGACAAAACGACCAATGCCTGTCAATTTTAATTAACACGATGAATGGCTAGATTTGTTTCAGCCTGGCTTGCCTAAGGCTACAGCAGAGGAGAAGAAGGGGACTGGTATGGGGCCTATCTTCTCCTTTTTGGGCACTTTGATGTAGCAATTAAGCTAACTGCATAGCCATCATACTGCTCATGGCATAAACACTTCCATTAAAGATAATTATTCCAAAGTTATTACTGGACAACTAATATCAAAGCCATGCATGAGTTAATTTTTCTAACAAGGTGTGGACCTAATGTTTGTGCTTTCCTTTGTAGATGAGACTCTTTCAGCCATATTTGGGGGCTCTTATGAACCTTTTTGAACCTTATGCCGCGTACACACGAGCGAATTGTCCGGCGTACTTAGTCCGGCAAACAATCCGGCGGATAGTCCGGCGGACTTTCTACCGAACGAACGGACTTGGCCACACACGGACACACAGAAAGTCTGGCGTTTGCTAGTGCGATGACGTACAGCACGTACGACGGGACTAGAAAAAGAAAGTTCAATAGCCAGTAGCCAATAGCTTCCTTTTTCGTACTTGCTTCTGAGCATGCGTCATTCTAAGTCAGCCGGACTAGCATACTGACGAACGTATTGTCCGCTGAAACCCAAGTCCGGCGGTAAGATTGGAGTGCAAAAATACTTTCTAAGTCCGCCGGACTTTATGCTGGAAAAGTCTGCTGAAGCCCACACACGATCGAATTGTCCGGTGAAATGCGTTTTGGTGGACTAAGTACGCCGGACAATTTGATCGTGTGTACGCGGCATTACTCTTCTAAGAAGAGAGCTAAACAAGAAGAAATACCTATAGAGGAGAAATCAAAACTAACAGACTTTACTGGTATCAGAAAAAGGACTATGCCACATAAATTTAATTTAAAAGAAATACCAGTCAAATTTGATCAACTCAATGAATAATTTTGGTTGATTTTAGGTCTGAGATGAGCCTATCTTCTCCATTCTGGGCAGTTTTACTGTTTGCCTGCATCCCGGCTATAAGGGCAGCAAACCGAGCCAGACTTTGGCCAGAAATTGGCCTAATACCTAAGGGAAAAACAGATGCCTTTGATAGCCCAACCAGGTTCTTCTCTTTCTTTTGGTACAGTGCTGAGAGAGAGAAAATCAAATTACTTTTGGCACCAAGAGCTATTTTACTTAAAGTGACCATGTCGGGGGGGGGGGGGGGGGAGGGGATACCGCACCAATACCCCTGAAAAGGAGAAGCTTTAAATTCACCTTTCTGGCAGATGGTGACTTTGGTCTCTTGAAGAACTCAAGGCCTAGAGAATATTTGGCATTTCCAGGTGTGTCTAATAGCATGTCCCCCGATGGCTTCTTTGGTTCCACCCCTATGTGACTGTGCTGTGTCCTGTAGGGACATAGGTTCAAAGCTTAATTTAGTGATCACATCGTTACAGAAGAAATAATGTTTCAGAGCCTCGCTGGACGCCTTCATCAGGCATGTGACCATACCTGATGAAGGGGTCTAGTGAGGCTCTGAAATGTTGCTTCTGCTTTAGCAATGTGCATGCTGAAAAAAGCGTTGCAACCATTCTGGAGATCCATGGAGTGCTGGTGACATTTGCTTGCTCTGATTATCTTTGGTTCCAGTCAGTGGTAGTTTCAGCACCCACTTACACACATGGCCATCTCTTCAGGAACTTGTGCGTTGAAAATAGTGCGTTGCAATATATAGAGACACAGGGGTTGATAGGAGGAGCCATAACGTCCAGTGAGGGACAAGCTTTTTGACATACCTGTAAGCTTTGGATAGTATCCCCACCCAGAGCTCTTCATTTTAACACAAAGGCTGCCAAACAGGAATGTAAAAATACTGGTTTTGAAAAAGCAGGTAGGAGATTGATATTACCGAAAGCTGGTGAAAGAATTCTTTCAACTGTTGGATAGCCAGACCTTAGCCCTTGTACACACGGTCGGACATTCCGACGGAAAATGTCCGATCGGACCGTGTTGTCGGATAATCCGACCGTGTGTGGGCTTCATCGGACTGTTTCCGTCGGAATATCCGACGGACCAAGTTTTCCAGCTTGCCTGTAAAACTTTCCGACAACATGATCCGATCGGACCTTGTCCGATCATGTGTAGAGAATTTCGATCGGACAAAGTGCCATGCATGCTCAGATCAAATTCCTACACCAAAGCTATTGGCTACTAGCCTGAACGTAGTCCCGTCGTAACGAAATAACGTCATCAAGTTCTGAACGATCGGATTTTCCGACAACTTTGTCCGACCGTGTGAATGCAACAGTTTCGGACAAAATCCGTCGGACAAAATCCGACGGATTTGGTTGTGGAAATCTCCGACCGTGTGTACAGGGGCTAACTCAGTTCTCAGGAATGCACTTTGCCAGTAACCAACCTCCGGCACAAAATTAATTAGCTGATTGGACTATAAGATTAACTTTGAGCTGACCTTTTTTTTCATTAGATCTTTAAAGAATTTCCGATTTGGTTGTCGGAATGTCCGACCGTGTGTACAAGGGCTTAGATTTCAAAGTGCATAAAAAAACCAAAGCCTTTTATTTCTACTTTAGGCTTGTGCAATGCATTTCGTAACGAATCGAAATTCGGCCTAATTTTGCATCTTTCGGACATTCGGAAGCATCCGAATAAAAAAATAAGGAATTACAACGAATATAAAAGAAATATAACGGATGAATTCGACATGATTCGGTAATTCTTTAAAGATCTAATGAAACAAAAGTTCAGCTCAAAGTAAATCTTATAGTCCAATCAGCTAATTAATTTTGTGCCGGAGGATGGATTACTGGCAAAGTGCATTCCTGAGAACTGAGTGAGAAGGGTGTTGTATTGTATTTTAGCCGAGGAGAAGAGACGTTGTCATTGTGTGTGTTAAAATATTAAATAAACAAACGACTTTCCAAACTACGAATCATTATCACGAATGTCTATACATACATAAATAGCGAATTTCAATGGCTACGAACGAATGAATTTGACACTCTACGAATAATAACGAATTATCCAAAAACGTATTAACGTAACATAACGAATATACCAGAACGAAATGATATATTTTACGAATGACAACGAACCGAAACTAAACGAAATTTTCCATTGTGCACAAGTCTATTCTAGTTTTGGATAAAGTTGTGATGGGTTAAACCCCCTGTCAGGTTTTGATTGCTGTCTTTGCCTCATTTGAGGAGATTCACCTTTACAAAAACTCTCACCGGAACAGGAAGTGAGGGGGCATTTTCCAATGGGAACAACATTCCAATGACAATCAAGAGAAAATGTACCCTCATTTTGGAAAGATGTCATCTCATTTCCTGTCTCCCAAACAGGAAATGAAAGGAAATATGTCCAACGAGATACAAACCACAAAAAAAAAAAAAAAAAAAAAAAACACCTTACAAGAGACCAATACAAAACCAAAAATTTCCATCAGGCCGCGTACACACGCGGGGACTGTTCGCCCAACTTTGTCCGCTGAACAGTGTTTCGGCGGACAGTCCGCCCGTGTGTGGGCTTTCAAAGGACAGTTTCAGCGAACAGTCCGCTGAACAAGGTTTTTCGGAAATTCCGAAAAACTGTCCGCTGAAACTTTGTTTCAGCGAACAGTCCCCTCGTGTGTAGGCTTGTTCGTCAAACTAAGTTCCGCGCATGCTCAGAAAGGATTTACACGCCGAAAGTTATAATGCAGTGTATAGGACGTCGTATTTTTCGTCCCGTCGTACGTGCCGTTCACGTCATCGCGCACGGTTTCAGCAAACTGTTCGTCCGTCGTGTGTGGCCATGTCCGTCCATGCTAATTTTGAGCGGACTGTTTGCCGAAACTGTTTGACGGACAAAGTTGGGCGAACAGTCCCCGCGTGTGTACGCGGCCTCAGATTGTTTGATTGCATTTGTGAATATCTTGACAACAATTCAGAAACTCAAAGAAGCAATGGCTTTGCAAGTTCTCAAAGATTCAACAAAAAAAAGAAATCACCCAGTTATACCACACACATAGTAATGACCACATTTTTTCACAAACCAGGAGAACTTCAAATCTGTCTTGTAAAAGTTTGTCCTGCAGAAAACCATATGATTCATTAAATCACAATCTCCATTGTTCCCGGACCATGTGATTCTTCACAGATAACACATTTACATTCTAGAGCAGTGGTTCTCAACCCCTCTATTGCCGTGACCCCTTGATTAAATTTCCCAAGTTGTGGGGACCCCTAACACTAAAATTATTTTTGTTGCTCCTTCATTGCTGTAATTGTGGTGAGTGCATAATTCAGAAGGTGGTGGCGTATCACGGGTGTTTGGGTGCTATACACTTTGTAAATCTAGCACTGGCATGCTAGATTTTAAGGAACCGACTGGGACGTTTATATATAAATTATACGTTTTGTTCCATAATCATTTTTTTCTTGCGCAGTCACGTTGGACTTATTTATTCACAACTGTTTATTGTTTGCAGCGGTGACACACAGTACAAACATGTTTTTATGACTTACCAGTTACTCAGGTGAGAATCGGCAACCCATAAAATCTGCTAACGGAAGTGACGTCCCTTCGCCACCATCTTGGTACACTCGTCCGCAGCAAGGCTACAGTTAGAAGTCGGCAAGTGGTCATCTTTTTACACCCACCGAAGTCTTACATTTTACACATATTTTTACCAGTAAACTGAGCTTATATACTATACTGGTACAAATAAGTGGGTGTAAAAAGATGTCCGCTTGCCAATTTCTAACTGTAGCCTTACTGCGGACGAGTGCGGGGTGTTCCAAGATGGCGGCAACAGAACGTCACTTCCGCGTGGTCTCTCCTCTCCCGGAAGTGACGTCTCGCTGGCTGAGATGGACCCGACATTACTATGTACGGAGTCGGGTCTGTTCAGATTGGAACAACATTTTCGACCCCCTGGCAAAATCGACAATCAACCCCCCAGAGGGTCGCGACCCACGGGTTGAGAACCGCTGTATTAGAGATAATTCCAATATATTATAGTACACTGCGCTATCAAAATGAAATACTATTTGATTTTGATAGCGCAGCGAACTACAATATATGTGAATTATTTTTGCATGACTTATGAGACGTGTAACGCTAGAAGCTGACTCAAAATAGGAATAGTGTTTGGAAACCCCATTGGGGCTGAAAGTTAGTGGTGGCTCACAGGACATTGCATTATTGATTTGCTGTATTAGCCCGGTCGGACATTCCGACAACAAAATCTGTCGAAACTGGTGTTGCATACACACGGTCGGACAAAGTTGTCGGAAAATCCGATCGTTCGTAACGCGATGACGTTATTTAGTTACGATGGGACTACGTTCAGGCTAGTAGCCAATAGCTTTGGTCTAGGAATTTGATCTGAGCATGCGTGGCACTTTGTCTGATCGGAATTCTCTACAAACGATCGGACAAAGTCCGATCGGATCATGTTGTTAGAAAATTTTATAGCCCAGCTCTAAAACTTTGTCGGTCGGATATTCTGACCGAAATAGTCCGATGGAGCCCACACACGGTCGGATTATCCGACAACACGGTCCGATCGGACATTTTCCGTCGGAATGTCCGACCGTGTGTACAAGGGCTAAGATAGTTGGAGATTCTCCTTGCTCCAACCTATGTCGTTTCTAGAGCTGTGCATGACAGAAAACTTTGTTTCTTTTCATTTCCGATTCATTCGTAAAGTAAATAATTTTGTTTAGTCATATACATTATTATTATTATTACAATAATTATTCAGGATTTATATAGTGCCAACAGTTTACGCAACGCTTTACAATGTAATGGGAGACAGTACGGTTTCAATACAATAAAATACAAGAGGGTTAAGAATAGACTTGTGCACAATGGAAAATTTCGTTTAGTTCCGGTTCGTTGTCATTCGTAAAATATATCATTTCGTTCTGTTATATTCGTTATGTTACCTTAACCACTACAATACAGGGCACTTTCACCCCCTTCCTTCCCAGCCCAATTTTCAGCTTTCATCGCTCTAGCGCTTTCAATAACAATTGCGCGGTCATGCTACACTGTACCCAAATGAAATGGTTATCATTTTGTTCGCATAAATAGAGCTTTATTTTGGTGTTATTTATTCACGACTCCGTTTTTTATTTTTTGCGATATAAGCGCAAAAAAAGCGGAAATTTGGAAAAAAAACAATATTTTCTTTTTTCTATTTGAAAAGAAATCCAATAAAATCAAATTTTGTCATAAATTTAAGCCAAAATGTATTCTGCTACATGTTTTTGGTAAAAAAAATTCCGTTAAGTGTATAATAATTGGTTTGTGTGATCAGGGACATATGTACGCAAATGATCATGTACATATGTGTGCAAGTGATCACGTACATATGTGTGCAGATAATCATTGGGACATGTTTTTATTATTGGGGACATGTTTTTATTATTTGGGGACATGTATGTTTTGGGGACATGTGTGTTTTGGGGACATGTGTGGGGACATTGTGTTTGTACTGTGTGGTGTGTTGTGTGTTTACACTAGACTGATGATCAGTGAGTAAAAAGCTGTAAAAAACAGCTCATACTCACTGATCATCAGCCGGCTGCAGCGTTCTGCTCTCCTCTCCTCAGCGATGACTTCCGTGTGAGGAGAGGAGAGCCGATTGCCTAGCAACCGGCTGTTTGTTTACATCACATGTCGGCCGTGATTGGACACGGCCGTCATGTGATCAGGAGGGCTAATCACAGAGCCCTCCTGCCGATCTGAGATGTGCCGTGTCCGGGTGACACGAGCACATCGGGATCGCGCCGCTGCGCGGGCACGCGCGCGCGCGATCCCGCTACTTCTGAAGGACGTTCCTGAACGGCCTATCAGGAGTAGACGGCTCCCACCCGGCCGTATATATGCATTGGCCGGGTGGGAAGTGGTTAATATGTTTTCGGATAATTCGTTATTATTTCGTAGAGTGTCGAATTCATTCGTTCGTATTCGTTGAAATTCGCTATTTATGTATGTATAGACATTCGTGATAATGATTCGTAGTTTGGAAAGTCGTTTGTTTATTTAATATTTTAACACACACAATGACAACGTCTCTTCTCCTCGGCTCAAATACAACACAACACCCTTCTAACTCAGTTCTCAGGAATGCACTTTGCCAGTAATCCATCCTCCGGCACAAAATTAATTAGCTGATTGGATATAAGATTTACTTTGAGCTGACCTTTTTTTCATTAGATCTTTAAAGAATTACCGAATCATGTCGAATTCATTTGAATTCATTCGTTATATTTCTTTCGTATTCGTTGTAATTCATTATTTTTTTATTCGGACATTCGGATGCATCCGAATGTCCGAAAGATGCAAAATTCGGCCGAATTTCGATTTGTTACGAAACGAATTGCGCAAGCCTAGTTAAGAAGGCCCTGCTCACGAGAGCTTACAATCTAAGCCCTTGTACACACGGTCGGAGAATCCGTCGGAATGTGCCCTATCGGACCGTGTTGTGGGATAATCCGACTGTGTGTGGTATGCATCGGACTGATTCCGTCGGAATATCCGTCGGACCAAGTTTTCCAACATGTTGGAAATATTTTCCGACCAACTGGTCCGATCGGACATACTCCGATCATGTGTAGAGAATTTTGATCGGACAAAGTGCCATGCATGCTCAGATCAAATTCCTACACCAAAGCTATTGGCTACTAGCGTGAACGTAGTCCCGTCGTAACGAAATAACGTCATCATGTTCTGAACAATCGGATTTTCCGACAACTTGGTCCGACCGTGTGTATGCAACAGTTTCAGACACAATCCGTCGGACAAAATCCAACGGATTTGGTTGGCAGAATGTCCGACCGTGTGTACGGGGGCTAAGAAGGTGCGGCAAGTGGTACAAAAGTTTCAAACTGTGGGGGATAAGGTGATAAAAGTGATAAAAGATTAATTGGAAGCCTGATATGCTTCCCTGAAGACATGAGTTTTCAGGGATTGTCGAAAAGGAAGCAAGAGTAGGAAATAGTTGGACAGTTGGAGGTAGAGCGTTCCGGGCCTAGTAGAGGCTCTGGAGAAAGTCCTGGAGACAAGCAGAGATGTGACAGAGTTGTGAATGGCTTTGTATGTTGTAGTTAGTATTTTGAATTTAATTTGCTGGGCAGAGTAAGGATTGGTGGATTATGTTATAATGATTCATTTTTTGTATATTTGACTTTGTTTCGGATATTTGTTGTTTCCAGTCAAATTTTCGGAAGTTATTTTGGAAGATTGGCTATATTCCTTTTAATATTAATTACATATTTCGGGAGGTTAATTATATACTCTGAGTCATCCCAGCTACACCTTTGTGTCATCAGCAAAAAGACATACCTCGCCCAACAAATCTTTAGTTACTGTATATTACTTACAGAAATAGAACAGGAGCCAGTACAGAGCCTTGTGGTACACCACTAGTGACTGCTCTCTGTTCTAAGTGAACCCCATTTACAACCCCATTCTGGTCCCTATATCTCCTTTATACAACTGCATATCCACTGAACCATCTAAGGGTTAAGTCCTAGCTTGCACAACTTTTGTATTACATCATTATTTACATCATTATTTGGAAATGTATCAAATGCCTTGCTGAAATCAAGATATGCCATGTCCACAGCACCTTCCTGGTCCAAAACATTGGTAACATAGTCAAAAAGTTCAATCAGATTAGCGTGACTGAATTTTTTTGACTATATTACCAATGTTTTTGACCAGAAATATTGGTAATATAGTCTCCAGGGTAGACTCGATGGATCACTCAACTCTTTTTTTTTTTTTTTTGCCATGTTAGTCCAACGCACAAAGAAAAATGGAATGAAAGTAACAAATGGAACTAAATTATTTTCTAATTCATTCATTATGTTATGATTTGGAGATTCTAATTTGAAGATTCTGATGGATCCACCTCCATCCAACCCAAACATAAACAGAAATCGTTATTTCACATCAAACAAATGTTCTCTCAAGTGAATGGATGCAATTAATTTGTTATGTTGTTACGTTATTTTGGATGCTTAAAGCGGAGTTCCACCCATAAGTGGAACTTCCGCTTATCCATGCCCCCCCCCGGTGCCACATTTGCCACCTTTCAGGGGGGAGGGGGGAACAGGTACCCGTTTTTGACAGTTACCATTCCCCACTTCCGGGAGATGGGGCCGCGCCGCCGTCTCTCATGCCGCGTACACACAATCGGAATTTTGGTCGGAAAAAGCTCTGATGGTTTTCCCAACGGAATTCCGACGGGATTTCGCTCAAGCTGTCTTGCATACACACGATCAGAGCAAATTCCAACCGTTAAGAACGCGGTGACGTACAACAACACGCACGATGGTGCTAGAAAAAGGAAGTTTAATAGCCAGGAGCTTCTGTCTCGCAGTTGAATCTGAGCATGCGTGAGTTTTTGCGCGTCGGAATTGCATACACGCAAGCGCGTCAGAAAAAATTGAGAACCTGCTCTCAATCTTTTGCTGGCGGAAATTCGGCCAGCAAAAATCCGATGGAGCCTACACATGGTCGCATTTTACGATGAAAAGCTCTCATAGGTCTTTTGCTGGCTGAAATTCCGACCGTGTGTACGTGGCATCAGAAGTTCAGTCCCCCTCCTTCTTCCTCCACCGTTGGACCAATTAGAAAGGGCAGGGGCAGTTGGGAACCGGGCTGGGAAGCAGTAATAAGTTCAGTGCTCGCAACCTTTCCTCATAACTAATATCCTCCAGACCTTTTATTAGCTCTGTTGCCCTTCTTTGTACTCGCTCTATTTCCAGTACATCCTTCCTGAGGACCCGTGCCCAGAACTGAACAGCATACTCCAGGTGCGGCCGGACCAGAGTCTTGTAGAGCGGGAGAATTATCGTTTTATCTCTGCAGTTGATCCCCTTTTTAATGCATGCTAATGTTGAAATTCGTAACTACTGTGATCCATATATCCGAATAATGAAAAGTGTGGCCAAATTTTGATTCGTAACAAAAATGAATCGCACATGTCTTAGTAGTTTCTTCAATCCCAAGAAAAATAAGTAAAGATGCATCCATTTATCTTATACCAACCTCAAAGAAACCAAAGGCTGTTAAAAAGTAGGCTTGTGCAATTCGTTTTGTAACAAATCGAACTTCGGCCGAATTTTGCATCTTTTGGATATTCGGATGCATCCGAGTGTCCGAATAAAAAAATAACGAATTACAACGAATACGAAAGAAATATAACGAATGAATTTGAATGAATTCGACATGATTCGGTAATTCTTTAAAGATCTAATGAAACAAAAGGTCAGCTCAAAGTAAATCTTATAGTCCAATCAGCTAATTAATTTTGTGCCGGAGGATGGATTACTAGCAAAATGCATTCCTGAGAACTGAGTGAGAAGGGTGTTGTATTGTATTTGAGCCGAGGAGAAGAGGCGTTGTCATTGTGTGTGTTAAAAGATTCAATAAACAAACGACTTTCCAAACTACGAATCATTATCACGAATGTCTATACATACATAAATAGGGAATTTCAACGAATACGAACGAATTAATTCGACACTCTACGAATAATGACAAATTATCCGAAAATGTATTAACTTAACATAACGAATATAACAGAACGAAATGATGTATTTTACAAATGACAACGAACCGAAACTAAACGAAAATTTTCCATTGTGCACAAGTCTATTAAAAAGGCCACACATTTTTCAACTGGCTTGGATCCACTCAGAATACTGAAAATTTTGCAAAATCAAAGTTAAACAGGAATACCTACATGCACTTATAAAGGTTCCTAAGGACCCATCTACCCTCCACTAAGCAGATGAATTAGTATGGCAGCAGATGGGCAATTTACAGGGAATATCAAACCAATCTGCCTAATGACTACCTTCAAACCATTGTCCTTTTTTGTTTAGGAAGGTTGTTCTTTTACCCGCATTAAAGGGTCCTTACAAATTCAACGTGATACCAGAGGGATATGCACTCCCATAATAGCCAAAAAATTTTATTAAATTATTTTATTAAAATGATTACCATTATTATAATACAGGATTTATATAGTGCCAACGGTTTAAATACAACCTTCTAATTACATTGGCAACTAAGAATCAAATGCAGCACCACCCCATTATGCAGTTGTTGCCTTTGTATTACAATTGCTTAGAAAGGGTTACAATTGTGGCTTGCATTAATTTTTTCATTTTTTTTCCCTCTTACTTTAGCAAATGTTTTGCAAATCTACAGCTCCCCCAGCTGCACCAAAACCATTCTGATTCCTAACAGCCTTCCCCACCGTCAGCAAGGTCAGGGAGTGTGGTGTTTTCCCACCTCCATGTGGAATGAAAATAGTGCGACAAGGGAAGGTTCTAACTGCCAATGATCAGCATAGAAACTGTATCCAAGCTCCAGGCAGTGTGGCTACAGCTCACTGCGTGTGGGGGGAGGAGGAGAAGAAAAAAAAAAAGAAAAAAGCTGCAGTATGAAGTGGGGGAGGGGAGGCAGTACTGCTCACTGCTCACCGGAAACCCCGTGGCTGTTCCTTTGATACATTCCCTAACTGACAGCACATTAACATTCAGCAATTGTGGCCTTCGCCCTGCCGGGAAAAAAAAAAGGAGAAGAGGTATGACTAAGTCTTTTGCATATCCCTTGGGTATTAATGGGGTGTAGGATTGTGAGCAGCTGTCATGCACAGGAGACCTGCAGGGTACATCCTCTGCTGGTGGGGGAGGGGGAGGAGATGCCATTTATGGGCTGTGCCTTTACACTGGTTCCATTAGCATCTGTCTAGCAAGGAACAGTAGATGGATAATTCTGATTCGGTCTAAGCAGAGAAAATGGCCAAGGGTGGCCTCACTGTTAGCCAAAGAAGGTAAGTAGAGGCCTACTGAGCGTGGTCATCACTGCGACTTTCGAAGTTGTTAAATATATATTATCTTGGTTGTATGTAGGCCGCATTGGTGTGTGAATGTGGTTATATTTTATAGGCATTGGACTCCTATATCCTTCCATAAAGACAGGAAGAGCCTTCAATGCAAGGAGGCTGAAGTTGAGGAATTGACTTTCGAGGTTGTTGAAAATAGCTTGGTTGTATGAAGGCAGTGTTGGTGTGTGTGTGTGGTTATCTGTTATAGGCATTGGGCTCTTATATCCTTCCATAAGCCTTCATGGAAGGATATAAGAGTCCAAGGCCTAAAACAGATAACCACATCTGTCTAGCAAGGAACAGTGGATAGACAATTTGAGTGGGTCTAAGCAGGGAGAATAGCCTCACTGTTAGTCAAGGAAGGTAAGTAGAGGCCTACTGAGTGTGGGCCTCACTCCGACTTTCGAGGTTGTTAAATATATACTCCTACTCCTACATCCTTCCATAAAGACAGGAAGAGCCTTCAATATAATGAGGCTGAAGTTAAGGAATTGACTTTCGAGGTTGTTGAAAATGGCTTGGTTGTATGAAGGCCGCATTGGAGTGTGAATGTGATTATCTGTTATAGGCATTGGACTCTTAAATCCTTCCATAAAGACAGGAAGACCCTTCAATACAAGGAGCATGAAGTTGAGGAATTGACTTTCGAGGGTGTTAAAAATATCTTATCTTGGTTGTATGAAGGCCGCATTGGTGTGTGTATGTGGTTATCTGTTATAGGCATTGGACTCTTATATATTTCCATAAGCCTTTATGGAAGAATATAAAAGTCCAATGCCTATAACAGATAACCACATCTGTCTAGCAAGGAACAGTGGATAGACAATTTGAGTCGGTCTAAGCAGGGAGGGTAGCCTCACTGTTGGTCAATAAAGGTAAGTAGAGGTCTACTGAGTGTGGGCCTCACTCTGACTTTCGAGGTTGTTAAATATATCTTATCTTGGTTGTATGTAGGCCGCATTGGTGTGTGAATGTGGGCATTGGACCCTTATATCCTTCCATAAAGACAGGAAGACCCTTTAATACCAGGAGGCTGAAGTTGAGGAATTGACTTTCGATGTTGTTGAAAATATCTTGGTTGTATGAAAGCCGCATTGGTGTGTGTATGTGGTTAGCTGTTGTAGGCATTGGACACCTATATCTTTCCAAAAAGACAGGAAGACCCTCGATAGAAGAAGGCTGAAGTTGAGGATTTGACTTTCAAGGTTTTTGAAAATATCTTGGTGGATGAAGGCTGCATTGGTGTGTGTATGTAGTATGTATGTTATAGGCATTGGACTCTATGGAAGGATATAAGAGTCCAATGCCTATAACAGATAACCACATCTGTCTAGCAAGGCACAGAATATATACAATTTGAGTTGGTCTAAGCAGGGAAAATGGGCAAGGATGGCCTCAGTGTTAGCCAAAGAAGGTTATCAGAGGCCTACTGAATGTGGGCCTCCCTACAACTTTCGAGGTTGTTGAAAATATCTTATCTTGGTTGTATGAAGATTGCATTGATGTGTGTATGTAGTTGTTTGATATAGGCATTGGACTCTTGTATACTTCCATAAAGACAGGAAGACCCTTCAATACAAGTAGGCTGAAGTTGAGGATTTACAAACAAGAATAACCCTGCCCAAGAGGAAATCGCATATTTATTTATTTTTTTTTTTTTTTATATACCACCCAGAATATTACAGAACACATGGTAGAGTACATAGCATTTTTATTAACACTTGTCTCCAGAGATGCTTACAGTCTAATGACTCCACCACATAAGCACACACAAAACAGTCTAGGGCAGTGATGGCAAACCTTGGCACCCCAGATATTTTGGAACCACATTTCCCATGATGCTCATACACTCTGCAGTGTAGTTGAGCATCATGGGAAATGCAGTTCCAAAACATCTGGGGTTCCAAGGTTGCCATCACTGGCATAGGGTCAACTAGGAAAGGTGCCAGATAATCTTCCAAGGCAGTTTAGAATCTAAGGTGGTAACTCCTTGCAGGTGGCACATAAAGGATTAAAGTGTATGTATAGCCCAAACTTTTTTGGATGGGGTAGAGAAGGCTTAGAAACCCATGTCAGGTTATTTTTTGCTATCTCTGTACCAGTTGGAAAATTGCCTTTTGCTTCCTGTCTCAGAGATGCAACAGAAAGTTTGTAGACATCTCCCAAAGTGAGGGGAAGTTTCCTCTACTTGTCCATGGAACAAGTGTGCTGATTAGAAGATTTCCCCTCACTTCTTATGCCGCGTACACACGACCGGACTTTTCGACGGACTAGGTCCGACGGACCAAATCCACTGGACAATTCGATTGTGTGTGGGCTTCAGCAGACCTTTGTTGTTGAAAAATGAGACGGACTTTAGATTTAAAACATGTTTCAAATCTTTCCAACGGACTTGAGTCCAGTCGAAAAATCCGTTCGTCTGTATGCTAGTCCGACGTCTTCCAGACGGACTTCCTAAACGAATGGACTTGGCCACACACAATAACACCAAAGTCTGACGGATTAGACCGTGATGATGTATGACCGGACTAGAATAAGGAAATTCATAGCCAGTAGTCAATAGCTGCCCTAGCGTCGGTTTTCGTCCGTCGGACTAGCATACAGACGAACGGATTTTGCGACCGGACTCGAGTCCGTCGGAAAGATTTGAAACATTTTCTACATCTAAAGTCCATCTGATTTTTCAACAGCAAAGGTCCAATGAAGCCCACACACGATCGAATTGTCCATATTTTGCTGTCGAAAAGTCTGGCCGATGGACTTTCTGAACTAATGGACTTGGCCACACACAATCACACCAAAGTCCGACGGATTTGAACGTGATGACGTATGACTGGACTAGAATAAGGAAGTTCATAGCCAGTAGCCAATAGCTTCCCTAGCGTTGGCTACATTTGGCTTGCCCATTAACGGTTGGAAATCTTGGGGCGGCTCCTGCTGAACCAGCCAGGATTTGAACCATGTATGGCTGGCCTTAATTGGTTCCTGTGTAAATTGGCCCTAGTATGGGTATGTAAGAATGTGAATTATGGAACTTAGATTGTAGGGCGGGACTGATGTGAATGTACTATATACATATATATATATATATATATATATATATATATATATATATATATATATATATATATATATAAATGTTGTGTAAATTGTCGGCGCTATATAAGTACCTGTAATATAAAAAAAAAAAAAAAAAAAATTCAATTAATTAATAAAATATCATTTTTTTGTTTGTAATGCTCAGATGCAGTGTAGTTCCGCTTCAAGATACTCAGTTTTATGTGTAAGGTACATACCTCCCAACTTTTTGAGATGGGAATGAGGGACACCTATCAGCAAAAGTATGCAGGCATAAGACACACCCCTTGCCACGCCCCCTTAAAGGAGAATTGTACAAAAATACGAAATTGGTTAAACTCACAAGTTTTTTTTTTTTTTACCACTACTATTCCTTTATATTTGGAATTTACAAATGCAGCAATTTATAAATCAGATGAAAGGTTTAGCTCTGGAAAACACTTTGATAGATAAAAAGTGCATTTTATATACATCTATATAGATCAGACCAGAATGAGGGACAGATGAGGAGGAAAGAGGGACAGAGGGACATTGCTCCAAATCAGGGACAGTCCCTTCGAAATCAGGGACAGCTGGGAGCTATGACGGTGTGATCTCGTAACTCTCTCCCAGTTAGCTTACAGTAGTTTACACCGAGTTTGGCTTTATATTTACCACCTGATAGCTGAAATCAGGCTGGCAGTGGGAGTGGTTGGTGTGTATTATGAGCTCAGAAATACGTACTTTAGTAGATTGAGAAGAGTGAGAGGTGGATGTGAGAGGTGGATGTGAGCTGCCTGGTGATGTTCAACAGGAAGGAGGCGGGGAGAGAGAGTGTGAAAAATAATTACGGCCTACGGGGTAAAAGTTCATACACGTGTAATGGAAAATCAAAACTACTTGTGGATGGCGGAAAACTGTCCAGGCAGCGGTGAGATTATTATAAGCATCCGAGCAAAATGACAACATAAAACAGTGATTTCCTTTTGAACTTGTCTGGTAACAGGAAGCTGATTACTCCTGACAGGTGAAAATACAATCCGGACACATTAGCAGCTGCTTTTGCAATGCACACAAATTCCCCTGACAGCTGTAGAGATTTAAAGCTGAGCTCCAGCCTCACCTTCAGTCTTGCACAGCTGTGCAGGCTCCTCTCCTGGACTGAAATGGCTGACTCTGATGTCACCGCACACTGTGAGCTTCTCACAATGTGCATTAGAAGCGGCAGAAATTCAGATGGAGCTCATTTTATTACGTGACCAGGGGACATCCAGCATCATCCAGTCCTTTTTTTAACCAGCCTGACTGTCCCTGGTCTGCTCTTTTCATTCATTGGATTTGAGTTCTTCCAATCACGGAGGCTTGGTATCAGATGTGGGCGTTACCTAGGGCAGTTTGCATGCAAATACAGCCTGCCTAGGAATGCCCACTCCTTCAGACTGACATCCACCTAAAGCCGGGTACACGCGGGTCGAATGTCGGGAGACAACAAGGCAGTTTAAAGAAAAACGGCCGACATTCGGCTCGTGTTTATGTCGGTCTGTCCGACAGAAGCCGGCCATTGCAAAACCAGCATTCGTCTGACTCTTGATCATCGCCCTCAGCCAATGGCTGCCCCCCTGTCAGAACACAACAGCTCAGCGGGGGAGATCACTGAACTAACCTCACATGGTTAGTACAGCGTCTCCAAACGGAACTGGCAGGTTTTTTTTGTTCAACCCTGGGGGGTTGGACAAAAAACAAAAAAATGAAGTGTGTACCCAGCTTAAGACACAAATGAATGCTGTTTTGTATTCATCAACATGTCGTTATCCACTTGCCGACCACGCTATAGCCGATTGACAGCTATAGCGCAGTCATCCAGTTCTGGGAGGCCATCATATGACAGCCTCCTATGATGGGGCCCGCCGCTCCCCTGCAGCTGGATGTGGGCGGCACGCTCTGTGTTCACAGTGTCATCGTGACACTGTTGAATACGGATTGAGGTAAAGAGCCTAACAGTGGCTCGTTACCACGTAATTAGCTGTGTCCAATCACAGCTGATCACAATGTCAACAGAAGCCGGTTACTGGCTCTATTCACTGCTCCTTCTCACGCTATCAGCGAGTGGAAGAGAGGAGAAAAAAAATCAGATAATTATCTTCTGCAAAAGTGCTGCCAATCTGTGCCCACCAGTATCTCCTCATCAATGTCACCTATCAGTGCCGCCAACCAGTGTTCATCAATGTCACTTATTAGTGCCACATATCAGTGCCCATCAGTGCCTACCAATGTCACCTCATCAGTGCCCATCAATGCCGCCTATCAGTGCCCATCAGTGTCTCTTCATCAGTACCCACCAGTGTCACCTCATCAGTGCAGCCTATCAGTGCCCATCAATGCAACCTCATCAGTGCACATCAGTGAAGGAGAAAAAAAAAAAAAGGACAGCGCTGTGGTAGTTCATTGAAAACTACAAGCCGACAGCCGCTAACGATACCGAGGCTTATAGTTCATTCAGACACACTGATCTGTAGAGATGCACGATTCTGGCTAAAATGAGAATCACAATTATTTTGCTTAGAAGATAGATCACGGTTCTAACGGTGAAACATTATCTTTCACATTAAAATAACAAAAATTGGGCTAACGTTACTTTTTTTTTTTTTTCATTCATTGAAGTGTATTTTTTCCCAAAAAATTGCATTTGAAAGACCGCTGGGCAAATAGAAATACAGTGTGACATAAAATATTGCAGCAATTTTATTTCCTAGAGTCTCTGCTAAAAGATATATAATGTTTGGGGGTTCCAAGTAGTTTTCTAACTTGAAAAACAAGAGTCAGAAAAAGATTTAGACTTTAAGTGGTTAAACTTCCTGCATTTACACTTGGTTTAAAAACTTGGCAGACTGCCTGGATGTTTTCTTTTGAAAGCTGAGTGAGGCCGCGTACACACGGGCGGATTGTCTGCCCAACTAAGTTCGTCAGACAATCCGACAGACAGTCCGTTCAAAATTTGAATGAACGGACTTGACCACACACGATGAGCAGACAGTCCGCTGAAAGCGTGCGCGATGACGTGTACAGCACGTACGACGGGACTAGAAAAACGACGTCCTATACACTGCAATGCAACCTTCGGCCGTGTAAACCCTTTCTGAGCATGCGCCATACTTAGTCCGTCCAACTTGCCTACACACGAGCGGACTGTCCGCTGAAACCAAGTTTGGACAGACAAAACCAAGTTTGAACGGACTGTCTTCCGGAAATTCCGTAAGACTTTGTTTGTCAGATTGTCCGCTGAAAAAGTCCGCTGAAGCCCACACACGAGCGGATTGTCCGCTGAAACACGGTTCAGCGGACTAAGTTGGACAGACAATCCGCCCGTGTGTACGCGGCCTGAGCAGATAAGTCTCTCCACTTGTTATATGAAAGAATTAGAGATTGTGGGGGGTTGAATCGAGATCACGATTTTTTTTTTTAACAATTGTGCAGCTCTACTGAGCTGTGTGTCTGAATGATGCTGCTGTGTGGGCGGAGCTCTGTACGGCCGCGCTGTTTTCAAACAGTGGCAGCTAGTACGATGAACTTCTTCCCGTGCTGCTGCCACAGGGAAGGGGGCAGCAGGCGGCAGCTGCAGCACTGGGAACATGTTACATGTTCCACCCTAAAATCGGGTGGAACATGTAACACGTTCCCAAAGGTTAACTTATCCTTTTATTAAACAAGCTAAAGTTGGAAGCTGATTGGCTACCATGTACAGCTGCCCCAGATTTTGCACTCTCCAGTTTTAGTAAATCAACCCCCAAAGTAGAAGTCTTGTGTCCATACAACTTTCCATCAGAAAGTCCTCCCGGTCTTTTCAACCAATGTCTCCTTTCATACTTGGGTGCTCAGTGCAATCCTAGACTCTGACCTCTCCTTTCAGCGCAACATCCAATCACTGTCCAAATCCAAGTCACATTCACCTCCATAACATTTCTAAAATACACCTCTTCTTATCCAATGAAACCAATTCAATCCCTTGTTATCTCTTGCCTCGACCATTGCAACTTACTCTTCGTTGGACACCTCTACACAGGTCTTGCCCCACCCCCCTTCAGTTCATCATGAATGCTGCTGAAAGATTTCTCTCCCTCCACCTTCCGCTCTCTTCCAAGCCCTCCACTGGCTTCCACTTGCCCAACAAATAACATTCCAAATATTAACATACAAAGCCACTAACAACTGCCTCCAGCTACATCACCAACCTCATCTCAAAATATCACCCAAACCACCATCTTCGCTCCTCCCAAGTCCCCCTGCCCTTTAGCTCCTTCATCTCCTCTTCCCATGCTCATCTCCAGGACTTCTTCAGAGCCTTCCCCCATCCATTGCAACTCTCTACCCCAATCTGTCTGACTATCTCAAACTGGGGTTGCTTTTAGGAGATCCCTGGAAACTCATCTCTTTCAAGGAAGCCTATCTTGCCTCCACCAAACCACTGAACTTTTACCTTCTCCATCAACTCAACCCCACATAGTTAATATAAATTTTGTATCACTTGGCCATCCCTTTTAGATTGTAAGCTCTCATAACCTTTTTTTAATTGTTTTGCGACTGTGCCGTCTCCGTTACATTGTAAAGCGCTGTGCAAACTGTATGCACTATATAAGACATGCAGGTAGGTTAATTGGCTTCTGTCCAAAATTGACCCTAGTATATGAATGGGGACCTTGGATTGTGGGCTCCTTGAGGGTAGGGACCAATGTGAGTGTGCGATGTACAGGGATAGGGACAATTGTAGACGCTTACTCAGGTTGAACTGGATGGACTGGTGTCTTTATTCAACCTTACTAACTATGAAACTATAAGACTTGTATAATAGTAAAAAATCCTGTAAAACGGGTATCGCTAAAAGGTGAATTGTGGACTGGAACCAGTCATGTGACAGTCCTGTCAGGACTGCTACGGCCACACCATTTAGTGGCCTCCATGTCCTCTCTTCCTGACGCTTTTGTCATCTACACATTATAACAGCAGGGGGAGGTGGGAAAGGTCTGGATGGAGGGCAGGAGTTGCCCCACTTAGTTGCTACGCTCGTGATTGGTTGCTACAACACAGGGTGGTACTACGCTCGTTATTGGTTGCTACAACACAGGGTGGTCCTAGCAACCAATCCCCTTCTTGATAGAAGGAAAATTTGTAAAGCTCCCGTCCCCCATCCAGACCTGTCAAACATCCTGCCCTTTGCCCTGCTATGTAAGGTAGGACTGGAAAAAGGGTGAATGATGACAGTATAGGAGGTGGGGGGTGGGTCTGCTGTTAAGAGGGAGATGTGATGTAGAGGGGGAGCTGTGATGTAAATGGAGACTGCGATGGACTGGGATGTAAAGGGGGATTGTATTGTAAAAAGGGGGACTGTGTTGTAAAGGGGGGGGGGGTAGGGGGGCTGTGATGTAAAAGAGGGCACTGTATTGTAAAGGGGATGCTGCAACGTAATGGGGAGCAGCTATGTAAAGGGGGAGCTGTGATGTAAAGGGAGGGACTTTGATGTAAAGGAGGGGACTGCAATGTAAAAGGGGGGCTGTGGACTAAAGGGGGCTATGATACAAAACGAGGAGCTGGATTATAAAGAGGAGACTGCATGGTAAAGGGGGGTCTGTGATGTAAGGGGGGGGGGTGCAATGGACTGTGATATAAAGAGGGGATTTTATTGTAAAAAAGGGGGACTGTGATGTAAAGGGGGGAAAGATGTGATGTAAAAGGGGGCACTGTATTGTAAAGGGGGAGCTGCTATTTAAAGGGGGAGATGTGATGTATAGAGGGAGTTATGGTGTAAAGGGGGGACTTTGATGTAAAGGAGGGGATGGCAGTGTAAAGGGGGGGGACTGTGAGCTAAATGGTAGATATGATGCAAAGGGAGGAGCTGTAATAAAAAGAGGGGGCTGTACTGTAAAGGGGAGCCGTGATGTAAGGGGGAGGGTTCTGTAATGGACTGTGATGTAAAGAGGGAATGTATTGTAAAAAGGGGGACTGCGATGTAAAGGGGGGGGGGGGGTTGTGAAGGGGAAGTTGTGATGTAAAGGGGGATCTGTGATGTAAAGGGGGAGGCTGTGATGTAAAGGAGAGGACTGCGATTTAAAGGGGGGACTGTGATCCCAAGGGAGGCTCTATAATTTAAAGTGGAGATTGTATTGCAAAGGGGGCCGTGATGCGAAAGGGGGGGGGGGGTCAACTATGTAAAGGGGGTCTGTGATGTAAAGAGGAGCTGAGCAATAGCACAAACATGAGATTTGGACCTCTACTGGAAGAAAATTTGAATGACCTGGCCTCCATGAATTTTAGTTCAATACCCTGCTATATAATAATATTTTTTGGAATTCAGTGTACTGCACAGCTGATGACAAGATCATCCCATACTTGTGTTGATTCATAACTGGAAAAAAAACAAAAGACCAGAAAATTTATACTGTGACCAATCAGAATTCTTTCTTGTTTATTTCTACAAATTGGAAGGAGATACCTGATTGGTTGCCAAAAGAATCAAATTCTGTTGTCATTATGCTTTCCCCAGTTGTCTTGAATCCGCCCCATCGTTTTGTCTGTGGACGATGAGGAGAAGAATGAATGACCGGTCTTCCGGTTAAATACCACACCGAGTTGCGTACGGCCACCGTGACCCTCTGCCCACAGAGGTTCGCACTTTTAAGACTTCTCACGATAAAGGATGCGGTTTATCTATTTTAAAACACAATTTGCATTGTAGGTTAGGAATACGAATGGCTTAGCTTAGCAGAGAATAAGATTTTGGCAGGAAGTCAAGATCATGCTCATTTGTGTAGGAAAAGATAGAGTTTAAATATGCAAACAGTCTAAAGATTAAAGAGCTGATGGATATACATTCGGGACAATACATACACATTCTTAAAGCTGAACTTCGCTATAAATTATGTCTAAATACAAGAGGCATGTGTATTCCTACTTGGTGAGCTTTGTGTATTTCTTCCAGATCTGTGCAGTAATCCAGTGTGAAACTTCCAGCAATAAAGACCGCTCACTGCCGCTCTCTCTCCTTGTGCAGGGAGACTGGTCTTGACTCCGCCCCCTCCTGTAGTTTTCTGCAGGCAGCCTGAAGTGAGTGGAGTTGCTGAGCCCCTCCCACAGCTCTGCTCTCTCTCCTTGTGCAGGGTGACTGGTCCTCTCTCTGCACACTTTTGTTATTTTCTGCATGTAACCTGTAGTAGGTGGAGGCCTACGCTCTGTATTGTCGACTCTCATACAGACTTTCAGGTGTATTTTAGGAGTGGTGTTTTTTTTTGTTTGTTTTGCGTTTACAAGCATTTTAAAAGTGTATTTCACATTATATATATATATATATATATATATATATACATATGCATATACACATACATACATATATACATATGCATATACACATACATACATATATACATATGCATATACACATACATACATATATATATATATATATATATATATATATATATATATATATATTATTATATCATTATTCAGTATTTATATAGCGCCAGCAATTTACGCAGCGCTTTACAATATAAAAAGGAGACAATACAGTTACAATACAATAAAATACAAGAGGATTAAGAGTGCCCTGCTCAGAAGAGCTTACAATCTAATAGATATTTTTCAACTTAGACAACCTAGAGAATAAAATGGTGGTCGTTGCCATACTTTCTGTCACACCATATTTGCGCAGCGGTCTTACAAACACACTTTTTTGAAAAAAAATAAATAACACAACAGTGAAGTTAGCCTTTTATTTTTTTACCTTGTGAAAGATAATGTTACGCTGAGTAAATTGATACCCAGCATGTCACGCTTCAAAATTGCGCCCACTCGTGGAATGATGACACATTTTTAACCTTTAGAAATCTCCATGGGCGACGTTTAAAAAATTCTACAGGTTGTATGTTTTGAGTTACAGAGGAGGTTCTAGGGCTAGAATTATTGCTCTCGCTTTAACGATCGCGGCGATACCTCATATGTGTGGTTCGAACACTGTTTTCATATGCGGGCGCTACTCACCAATGCCTTTGCTTCTGCATGCGAGCTCGGTGAGACAGGGCGCATAAAAAAAAAACTTTATTTTTTTTTATTAAACTTTTTTTTTTTTTTTACACTGTTCTTTTAAAAAAAAAAAAAAGAAAAATTGTCACTTGTATTGCTATTACGAGGAATGTAAACAGTGATAGAAAAAAAGCATGACAGGACCTCTTAAATATGAGATCTGGGGGGTCAAAAAGACCTCACATCTCATATTTACACTAAAATGCAATAAGAATAAAAAAAAAATGTTGTTTAAAAAAAATAAAAAAATGTCCCTTTAAAGCGGGAGTCCGCCGTTTTTTTTTTTAAAAGCCAGCAGCTACAAATACTGCAGCTGCTGACTTTTAAAATAGTGACACTTACCTGTCCAGCGCGCCCGCGATGTCGGCACCCGAAGCCGATCTCTCGATCGTCTCTCGGGTGCTGCCGCCGCCATCTTGGGTATGGGAATCAGGAAGTGGAGCCTTTCGGCTTCATTTCCCGGTTCCCTACTGCGCATGCGCGAATCGCGCTGCGCAATAAGGATGGTCCCCACTGTCTCTGGGATCCTTGTGTTTCCCAGCAGACAGCGGGGGACCTTCGGAAAAGGGGCGTAGATTCTGCAGAAAGGGGCGTACCTTCTGCAGAATCTACGCCGGAAGTGGGTGCAGATACCTGTACTGTACAGGTACCTGCACCCCCCTCCCCCCTGAAAGGTGCCGATTGTGGCGCCGGACGGGGGGAGGGTTCCAATGAGCGGAAGGTCCACTTTAGGGTGGACCTCCGCTTTAAGAGCTATAGGCGAAAGCGACGTTTTGACGTCGCTTACCCCCTGAAATGGTATGGAACCGGGTGGGGGCCATCTTCCCCACACTCAGATCCATGCCAAGCACGAGAAAGGACCCGATCGCCTCCACCGCTGCCGGCTGCTCCGGTAAGCGGTGGAGGGCACCGGAGCGTGGCGGGAATGGGGGGGGGGCCTCTTCACCCATCGATAAAAGTGATCTTGCGGCGAGTCCACCGCTGAGACCACTTTACTCTGAAAGCGGACCACCAGCTGAAGAAGTGAATACCGGGGTTATGGCAGCTAGCTGCTACTATTAGATTGTAAGCTCTTCTGAGCAGGGCCCTCTTAATCCTCTTGTATTTTATTGTATTGTAACTGTATTGTCTCCCTTTTTATATTGTAAAGCGCTGCGTAAATTGCTGGCGATATATAAATCCCGAATAATAATAATAACAACAATATTCCACTTCAAAAAGCCGCTGTATAATGACGGCGGGCGGTTTGTACGTGGTTAAAGCGTGACATGTTAGGTATCTATTTACTCAGCGTAACATCATCTTTCACATTATACAAAAAAAAAGGGCTGTTTTTTTTTTTTAATTATTCATGAAACAGTTGCCCCCCCCCCCCAAAAACGCATTTTAAAAAATTGCTGCGCAAATATCATGTGACATAAGAAGTTGCAATGACCACTATTTTATTCCCTAGGGTGTCTGCTAAAATAATTATATATATATATTTAATGTTTGGGGGTTCTGAGTAATTTTCTAGCAAAAAAAAAAATTATGATTTTTATATTATTGTGATTATATGATTTATATTTTCACAATCTCCCATCATGCCTCTGCCTCTGGGAGTCATGCTTGTAACTCTCAGCCTTGCAATGCCTCATGGGACTTGTAGTTCTGCAACAGCTGGAGGGCCGCCAGTTTGAGACCCCTGCTTTAAGAGGTTAAAAAGAAAATAAAGTGTATGTGTATATATATATATTTAATGTTTGGGGGTTCTGAGTAATTTTTTAGCAAAAAAAAAAATTATGATTTTTACATGTAGGAGAGAAGTGTCAGAATTGGCCTGGGTTAATTACCATCAGTAATATACAAATAATTATTATATATTGTTTTTAAGGTCATTTACTATATTTTCACAATCTGTACGCAAGCAGGTGGCTTAACGGACAAATTACTGAAGTTTGAAGTTATAACTTCCAACCAGTAATTTCACAGTAAATAGATAATAAATAAATTATTATATTAAAACATATAGCATAGAAATATATGATTTAGCTTGAATATAACTGTACCTTTTCAGCAGGCAGCAGATTCTCATTCTTCCTCTTAACTGTGTGAGAAAAACATGGGATTGTGGGTAAATCTTATACCTATAAACACGTTTTTTTCCTTGTCGTTAAGAGGGCTGGGCTGGAAGGGAGAATTTGTCTTTTAGACACACGCCCCCTTCTATGACACTGCAGTGAGAGGCGTGCCTTTATTGGACAGCTGAGACCAATGGTACTTTACCATTGGTCCAAGACTCCAAGCTGTCCATTGAGCTCAATGGCTCTGACAAGAAGTGAGAGGCACTGTGAGCTCATCCTCTCAGTCTGCTGCAGGCAGAGTGTGTCAGCTTGTATTTAAAGTGGCCGCTCTGTATTTAGTTTCTGACAGGCTGCGCAAGGAGCCCGGTATCTCTGGAACCATAGGTAGCAGTAGCCTCAGTGGTAGCTAAATACCCCCCCTAATTTGGGGTCTCTATGACCTCAGGTCGCCGAGTTCCGACCCTCGAAGCTCGTTTTTTTTAATTATTATTATTGAAAAAAAAAATGTATGTTCATGGCAGGTGAGGCCCTGCCTCACCTGCCTCCCCTGACTGCACGTCCCTGTTACTGGCCTATGTGCTAATGCAGTAAGCAGTATGATGAATAGTAGATGAACGCTGAACACCGAGCGGCTCGCAAGTGCATAGCAAGTGAAAAACAGCCTCAGCCATGGTTCCACCTGATAGCCACGCCCCACGGATGTGTTTCACCCTGGCTCCAGTTAAATAAACACATGGCCCATGGTTCCTCCCGATAGCCACGCCCCACAGATGCATTTCACCCCGTTTCCAGCTGCATAAACATATGGCCCATGGTTCCTCCTGATAGAGCCACGCCCCACAGACGCGTTTCACCCCGACTCCAGCTGCATTAACACATGGCCCATGGTTCCTCCTGACAGCCTCGCCCCACCCACAGACACGTTTCACCCCAGCTCCATAAACACATGACCTATAGTTTCTCCCGATATCCAGGCCCTACAGACGCATTTCACCCTGGATTCAGCTGCATAAACACATGGCCCATGGTTCCGCCCAATAGCCACGTCCCACAGACGCATTTCACCCCATTTCCAGCTGCATAAACATATGGCCCATGGTTCCTCCTGATAGCCACACCCCACAGATTTGTTTCACCCCAGCTCCAGCTGCATAAACACATGGCTCATGGTTCCTTTCGATAGAGCCACGCACCACGGACGCGTTTCACCACGACTCCAGCTGCATAAACACATGGCCCATGGTTCCTCCCGATAGAGCCACGCCCCACGGACGCGTTTCACCCTGGCTCCAGCTGCATAAACACATGACCTATGGTTTCTCCCGATATCCACGCCCCACAGACACATTTCACCCTGGCTTCAGCTGCATAAGCACATGGCCCATGGTTCCTCCTGATAGCCACGCCCCCACAGCGCCCCACAGATGTGTTTCACCCCGGCTCCAGCTGCATAAACACATGGCCCATGGTTCCTCCCGATAGAGCCGCGCGCCACGGACGCGTTTCCCCCCGAACTCCAGCTGCATAAACACATGGCCCATGGTTCCGCCCGATAGAGCCACGCCCCACGGATGCGTTTCACCCCGACTCCAGCTGCATAAACACATGGCCCATGGTTCCTCCCAATAGTCACGCCCCACAGATGCGTTTCACCCCGGCTCCAGTTGCATAAACACATGGCTCACGCACAAGCTATGGGCCTCAGCTCCTGTGTGAATGAGGTCTTATATATCAAGAACTGTGAGGATACTCTCCTATGATAGATACAACACAATGGTGTGCTTTGTGCTCTGCCTACTGCAGCAACGTATATGCCATCCCCTGCATAGCTCTGTATTTTGTAGTTCATGGGGGTAGGGGAACAATAATAGGGGGGGGGGGCTGTCATGCAGAAAGAAGAACTGTATGGGTGGAAGACTATCAAGTCTTGAGCTGAACTGCATGGCCTGCAATGGATGAGGTCCGATACGTCACAGCAGGTCACATGACCGAGTTCTTAGCCTTTTCAGTGACAAATTTATGTCCATAAAACAGAAGCGGGAGGTCACCGGCGGGCTTTTGTTGATCCTACAAGGTCTTGTGCTTGCTAAATGGAGGAAAAGTCCCTGTGCCGTCCATATTGTGCAATCACACAACTTGAGATGGAATCTAGAGCACATATTTTGACTCTGAGTCAGGTCTGTTTGGCTGAAACGCTCACTGTCTTGTGCCCGGTGGAATCCCTGGAGTCATATATATGCTAATGCAACATTAAAACGCACTTAGAGCTGAACTGAAGGCATTTTCATAACACTTGTGAGCAGGCGGGTTATTTATCACCGATTAGCCATGCAATGGGGTGAATTTACTAAAGGTAAACAGGCTGTGCACTCCGCAAGTGCTGTTGCTCCAGAGCTTAGTAAATGAGGTGAAGCTTCACTTGCAAAGAATTCCCAATCACGTGCAAAGGAAAATAAACAAAAAATAAATTTTTTACTTGCACATGATTGGATGATGGAAGTCAGTCAGCAGAGCTTCCCCTCATTTACTAAACTCTAGCAAGTGCACTTGCAAAATGCACAGTCTATTTGCCCTTAGTAAATCAACCCCAATGTCTCTTCTCTTCTGCAAAAAAAAAAATACACCTACCTATCTGCTCGTCATGTATACTGAGCTGCGCATGCGAAGCTCAGCTTACATTGCCAGGACGGACCCAGCGTGCCAGGAAGAATAACTCCTGCCAATGAAGAGGCCCAAAGACCGACACTTGGGAAAATGCCAGCATCAGCGAGGGACCCCTCATGGACTTCGGACGTTAGAGAGGAAGTAAATTTACTGACTTTAGTTCCACATTAACCACTTAAAGCGGGAGCCCGCCGGGACTCCGCATTTTTTTTTTTTTTTTAAAAGCCAGCAGCTACAAATACTGCAGCGGCTGACTTTTAAAATAGTGACACTTACCCGCCCAGCGCGCCCGCGATGTCGGCACCTGAAGCCGATCTCTCGATCGTCTCTCGGGTGCTGCCGCCGCCATCTTGGGTATGGGAATCAGGAAGTGGAGCCTTTCAGCTTCATTTCCCGGTTCCCTACTGCGCATGCGCGAGTCGCGCTGCGCAATGAGGATGGACCCGCTGCCTCTGGGATCTGTGTGTTTCCCAGCAGGCAGCGGGGGACTTTCGGAAAGGGGCGTAATCTACGCCCCTTTCCGCAGAGAGCTATCCAGGAAGTGGGTGCAGATACCTGTACTGTACAGGTACCTGCACCCCCCTCCCCCCTGAAAGGTGCCAATTGTGGCGCCGGAGGGGGGGAGGATTCCAATGAGCGGAAGGTCCACTTTAGGGTGGACCTCCGCTTTAAGGGCCGCCCTATAGCAGTTTTACTGCTACAGGGCGTCACCTCTGCACCCTGTAACAGTAAAACTGCTATAGGACAGCCCCAAAAGGGGTTGTAAAGGCGGAAGGTGCATATGCAATGATAAAAAGCCTTCAGTGTGCAGCAGCCCCCTAATACTTACCTGAGCCCCATCTTGATCCAGCGATGTTGCATGAAAGACTCAGCTGCCCCGGGACTCTCCCTCCTCATTGGCTGAGACAGCAGTGTGACGCCATTGGCTCCTGCTGCTGTGGGCCAAAGTCAGTCAACCAATGAGAATAGAAAGGGGATGGGAGCGGGCCACGGCTTCTTGTCTGAATGGACACAGGGAGCTGCGGCTCGGCTCGGGTGCCCCCATAGCAAGCTGCTTGTTGTGGGGGGCACTCAACAGGAGGGAGGGGCCAGGAGCACCGAAGAGGGACCCGAGAAGAGGAGGATGTGGGGTGCTCTGTTCAAAAACATTTCACAGAGGAGGTAAGTATAACATGTTTGTTGTTTTTAACAAAAAAAAAAAAAAGAAGACTTTACAATCACTTTAAAGTGGTTGTAAACCCTTTACAACCACTTTATACTGCAGGCAAGCCTATAGATAGGCTTACCTGTAGCTACACTGGATATCTCCTAAACCTGCACGGTTGGCTGGTGGCGCCTCTGCAGTGGTCCTCATTCACCACTCCGGCGGCCGATATCTCTCCAGAGGGGTTACTTGATTGGCCGGTTACTGTGATTGGCCGGAGCCGTGATGACGTCACTCCCGTGCATGCGCATGGGAGCCGCTGGCTATGGCACAGTACAACTGAAGCAACAGCCACAGTACAACCGAAGCCATCGGCACATGCGCACTTAAGCAAACTCAGGCAACGGCACGGCACGTATGTGCCGCTGCTTCAGTTGCACTGTGCCATAGCCGGCGGCTCCCGCGTGCATGCACGGGAGTGACGTCATCGCGGCTCCGGGCCAATCACATTAACCGGCCAATCAAGTAACCTCTCCCTGGAGAGATATCGGCCGCCGGAGCGGTGAACGAGGACCGCTGCGGAGGCGTCGATCTCAGGTAAGTAATTCATAATGAGCTAGTATGCTATGCATACTAGCTCATTATGCCTTTGTCTTGCAGTTTTTTATTTATTTATTTTTAAAGTGTTTACAACCACTTTAAGTCAGGGGTCTGAAACTGGCGGCCCTCAAGCTGTTGCAGAACTACAAGTCCCATCATGCCTCTGGGAGTCATGCTTGTAACTCTCAGCCTTGCAATGCCCCATGGGACTTGTAGTTCTGCAACAGCTGGAGGGCCGCCAGTTTGCTTTAAGTGGTTAAAAAGGAAATAGTGTATGTATATATATATATATATATATATATATATATATATATATGTGTGTGTGTGTGTGTGTGTGTATGTATATACATATATACACTGGTGCACATGCCTCCTACCTGGAGGAGCTGGATCATGTGTATGTATATATATATATTACACGCATGATCCGGCTCTTCCAAATAGGGGGCACGTGCGCCACCAGCGGCTTTCTCCCTCTGTGTTCACACATAGCGGGAGCTGATGGGCGGGTACGGAGGGCTTGATGTCTGTTGACTGTGCAGTGTGGCAGAGCTGTGTAAATCTCAGAACTGGATGGACAGAACTACAAATCCTTTGGCAGGTAGAACAGCTCCCTTACCTCCTCTGTGGTTTTAGCCGTGCCTTTCATTCTGAACCCCAACCCACATATACAGCAGAGTGCCAACGAAGCATTAATGTTATAGCACATCATGGTGCACAGCTATACATGCGCTGTGGTGTGATGTGTTCCAAAGAATGGTTTCAGGTCTGTTGAAATACCATTTGGCAGTTTTTCCTCCCAGCATTCACCCGTAGGGATGAGCTCGGGCGTGTTCGCATGTTCCACCTGCAGAGCCCGCCAGGAAGTCGGCGCAGCGCTGCGCTAATCACAGGCAGGGAGACATTTCCCAATCTCTGCAGCCGGGGCAATGTCTCACTGCCTGTGATTAGCGCAGCGCTGCGCCGACTTCCTGGCGGGCTCAGCACGTGGAGCATGCAAACACGCGGGAGCTCATCCTTATTCACCCGTAATTGAAATGTTTGCTTTGGGCAGACTGATCCCTTAAACGGGAAGTCATTTTTTTTTTTTTTTTCAGAGAGCGAATCGTTTTCAGAGGCGGCAATAATTTGAGAAAGTCACGGCATTGTTTGGGCGCATTATACCGCCGTATTGTGCACAGCTGTGATGTCTGTCTCTGTGACAGCAATATCGGCAGGAGGTAACCTGATTTGTGAGCCCACATAATGGAATCGGCACTATTTAAATGTCAAGTTCTTATTTTGTAAATGGCTTGCTTTATGGCTTGTGCACAGCGCAAAAATCTCCGCGGCCGTAAGCGAGACTTATTTATATCCTTAGTCGATAAAAGGACAAGCTCCCGGGCCCTTCTCCCGACAATAATATTTCCTGCGGTTTTTATTTTTATTACACTTAAAGGACCAGAAAAGCTAACACACAAATTACCTTTATGCTAAACGCTTAGTCCTGCCCGCCAAGGCCTCGTTCACACGGGTCGCACGGCCGCGCATTTTGGGGTAGAGGTGAAAAAGGACGGAAAAAGCTTAAAGCGGTATTAAACCCAAAACCAAAAATGCCATATATTGTAGATTACCAATCATTAGATGTGATTGCTGCAAATTTTTCTTTCTTTTTAGACCCCTTTCACACTGGGGCGTTTTTTCAGGCGTTTTTCATGCGCTTTAGCGTTAAAAAAAGCGCCTGAAAGAAGCCGCAACTGCAATCCCAATGTAAAAGCCCGAAGTGCTTTCACACCGAGATCCCTTTCACACTGGGGTGTTTTTCAGGCGCTTTAGCGTTAAAAAAAGCGCCTGAAAGAATCGCAACTGCAATCCCAATGTAAAAGCCTGAGTGCTTTCACACTGAGGCGCTGCGCTGGCAGGGCTTCAAAAAAAGTCCTGCAAGCAGCTTCTTTGCAGCGCTTTTGGAGCGGTGAATACAACGCTCCTAAAGCGCCCCTTCCCATTGAAATCAATGGGAAGCGCCTGTAAAACGCCTGAAAAACGCTATTGGCAGCAGCGTTTTGTGGGCGCTTTTAACCCTTTATTTGGCCACTAGCAGGGGTTAAAAGCGCCCCAATAACGCTCGAAAAACGCTGGTAAAGCGCTGCTAGTTTAAGCGGCGCTTTACGAGCGTTTTTCGGGCGCTGACATTGTGAAAGGGCTCTTAAAGCACTTGGGCTTTCACATTGGGACTGCAGATGAGGCTTCTTTCAAGCGCTTTACAGGCGCTTTTTTTAACGCTAAGACCCCTTTCACACTGGGGCGTTTTTCAGGCGTTTTTCAAGCGCTTTAGCGTTAAAAAAAGCGTCTGTAAAGCGCTTGAAAGAAGCCTCATCTGCAGTCCCAATGTGAAATGTCAGCGCCCGAAAAACGCTCGTAAAGCGCCGCTTAAACTAGCAGCGCTTTACCAGCGTTTTTTGAGCGATAATGGGGCGCTTTTAACCCCTGCTAGTGGCCAAATAAAGGGTTAAAAGCGCCCACAAAACGCTGCTGCCAATAGCGTTTTTCAAGCGTTTTTCGGGCGTTTTACAAGCGCTTCCCATTGATTTCAATGGGAAGGGGCGTTTTAGGAGCGTTGTATTCACCGCTCCAAAAGCGCTGCAAAGAAGCTGCTTGCAGGACTTTTTTTGACGCTCTGCCAGCGCAGCGCCTTGGTGTGAAAGCACTCTGGCTTTTACATTGGGATTGCAGTTGCAGCTTCTTTCAGGCGCTTTTTTTAACGCTAAAGCGCATGAAAAACGCCTGAAAAACGCCCCAGTGTGAAAGGGGTCTAAAGCGCTTGAAAATCGACTGAAAAACGCCCCAGTGTGAAAGGTGTCTTAGTATCCCCCCCACCCCCGTTTTCACCTGGTGATTTGACTAGTAATACCCCTCCTGTATTCGAGCGCTCCCACTCTGGATGAAGGAGCACAGGGGGCAACTTTGGACAGCAGCATTGTCAGGCTGGGGGAGGGGGGGAGTGTAAAGCCCCATACACACTATTGCCCTGTACACACGGTCGGAAATTCCGACAGAAAAAGTCAGATCGGATTTTCCGACAACATAATCCGATCGTGTGTGGGCTCTATCGGACTTTTTCCGTCGGAAATTTTCTGCCTGAAAAAATTTGAGAGCTGGATCTAAAATTTTCCGACAAAAAGAAAATCCGATCGGATTTTTTCCGATCTTTTGTAGAGAATTTCCAACAGATTTCCGACAAAGTGCCACGCATGCTCAGATTAAATTACGAGACCAAAGCTATTGGCTACTGGCCTCTTTGTAATCCCGTCGTACGCAACGAACGTCACCGCGTTCCGAACGATCAGATTTTCCGACAACTTTGTCTGACTGTGTGTATGCAGCACAAGTTTCGGCCAAAATCCGTCGGGAAAAAAAAATCAGGCGGATTTTGTGGTCGGAATGTTCCTGACCGTGTGTACAGGGCATCAGATTTTCTGCTGATTTTTGTCTTCAGATTTACCAAAACCATGTAGTAGAAGGGACTGCCTGATTGCATATACATTGAAACTCCAAAGGTTTGACCTCATATTATACGGTTTTGGTAAATCTGAAGGAAAAAAATCAGCAGAAAATCTGATAGTGTGTATGGGGCTTCAGATGGACTAGCAGATTTAGATACACTTACAAATGGAAGCCAAACTCCGGCTAATACTTTATAATCAGTTACAGCAGTTTTTTATTTTTTTCTATTTTTGGATAACGGTTTTACATAAATAAATAAAATTGTGAAAAGCTCAAATATATATAACATAGTTCCCAACTGTCCCTGATTTCGAGGGACTGTCCCTGATTGGGAGCAATGTCCCTCTTTCCTCCTCATTTGTCCCTCATTTTGGTCTGATCTATATAGATATAGATATATAAAATGCACGTTTTATCTATCAAAAAGTGTTTTCCAGCGCTAAACCTTTCATCTGATTTCTAAATTGCTGCATTTGTAAATTCCAAAAGCCAATATAAAGGAATAGTAGTGGTAAAAAAAAGCACTTGTGGGTTTAACCAATCTTGTTTTTTTGTAAAATTCTCCTTTAAGGGGGCGTGGCAAGGGGTGTGTCCTATTCCTGCATACTTTTGCGGATAGGTGTCCCTCATTCCCATCTCAAAAAGTTGGGAGGTGTGGTATAATAGTGTAAACAGTGAAAGAAGTGTATATACAGGTTTGCTCATAAGTTTACATACCCTGGCAGAATTTATGATTTCTTGGCCATTTTCAAGAGAATATGAATAACACAAAAAATTTTCTTTCACTCATGGTTAGCGTTTGGCTGAAGCCATTTATTATCAATCAGCTGTGTTTACTCGTTTTAAATCATAATGGCAACAGAAACTACCCAAATGACCCTGATCAAAAGTTTACATACCCCCAGTTCTTAATACCATGTATTGCCCCCTTTAACATCAATGATAGCTTGAAGTCTTTTGTGGTATTTGTGGATGAGGCTCTTTATCTTTTCAGATGGTAAAGCTGCCCATTCCTCTTGGCACAAAAGCCTCCAGTTCCTGTAAATTCTTGGGCTGTGTTGCATGAACGGCACGTCTGAGATCTCCCCAGAGTGGCTCAATGATATTGAGGTCAGGAGACTGAGATGGCAGATCCAGAACCTTCACTTTATTCTGCTTTAGCCAATGACAGGTGGACGTGGCCTTGTGTTTTGGGTCATTGTCATGTTGGAATGTCCAAGTACGTCCCATGCGCAGCTTCCTGGCTGATGAATGCAAATGTTCCTCCGGTATTTATTGATAACCTACTGCATTCATCTTGCTATCAATTTTGACCAAATTTCCTGTGCCTTTGTAGCTCACCTATCCTCAAAACATCAGCGATCCACCTCCGTGTTTCACAGTAGGAATGGTGGACCTTTCATCATAGGCCTTGTTGTCTCCTCTCCAAATGTAGTGTTTATGGTTGTGGCCAAAAAGCTCAATTTTGGCCTCATCACTCCAAATGACTTTGTGGCGGAAGGTTTGAGTCTTGTCTCTGTGCTGTTTGATGTATTGTAAGCGGGATACTTTGTGGCATTTGCGTAGTAATGACTTTCTTCTGGAGACTTGACCATGCAGCCCATCTTTCTTCAACTGCCTCCTTATTGTGCATCTTGAAACAGCCACACCACATGTTTTCAGAGAGTTCTGTATTTCACCTGAAGGTATTTGTGGATTTTTCTTTGGATCCCGAACAATTTTCCTGGCAGTTGTGGCTGAAATTTTAGTTGGTCTACCTGACCGTGGTTTGGTTTCAACAGAACCCCTCATTTTCCACTTCTTGATTAGAGTTTGAACACTGCTGATTGGCATTCTCAATTCCTTGGATATCTTTTCATATCCCTTTCCTGTTTTATACAGTTCAACTACCTTTTCCCCGCAGATCCTTTGACAATTATTTTGCTTTCCCCCCCATGACTCAGAATCCAGAAACATCAGTGCAGCACTGGATGAAAGATGCAAGGGTCTGTCAGGACTCGGGAGTCCAGAAACTCATTGTGACCTTTTATACAAACACACACTAATTACAAGCAAACAGATCACAGGTGAGGATGGTGACCTTTAATAGCCATTCAAACCCCTTTTGTGTCAACTTGTGTTCATGTTATCAGGTCAAAATAACCAGGGTATGCAAACTTTTGATCCGGGTCATTTGGGTAGTTTCTGTTGTGATTACGATTTAAAAAAAAGAGTAAACACAGTTGATTAACCATGAGTGAAAGAAAAGTTTTTTGTGTTATCATTCATATTCTCTGAAAAATGGCCAAGAAATCATAAATTCTGCCAGGGTATGTAAACTTATGAGCACAACTGTGTGTGTGTGTGTGTATATATATATATATATATATATATAGCTATATCTTTATCTATATACCCTGTTTCCCCGAAAATAAGACAGTGTCTTATATTCATTTTTGCTCCCAAAGATGTGCTAGGTCTTATTTTCAGGGGATGTCTAATCCACCTGTGCCATCTTGATCCCCCCTTCTAATCCACCTGTGCCATTTTGATTACCCCCTTCTGATCCTCCTGTGCCATTTTGATCCCCCCCTTCTAATCCACCTGTGCCATCTTGATCCCCCCTTCTAATCCACCTGTGCCATCTTGATCCCACCCTTCTAACCCACCTGTGCCATCTTGATCTCCCCCCTTCTAATCCACCTGTGCCATTTGACCCTCCTCAAATCCACTGTGAGCCCCCCACCCCTGTGTGGATTATTTACCCTCTCTCCTTCAATGTGCCCGACTCCTGCCCCGCACGACTCACTGTCTTGTGAAGCAGACTCCGTCAGGTGGCAGAAGGCATCAGCATGTCATGGCCTCGGCGCGGGCTCTCTGATGACGGTGACGTCACTCGCCACCGCTACGGTCCAGAGGAGTCAGACTCCTTACGGTACTGTAGCTTCAGGTGGCTTTATTATCGGGGAGGCCTTATGTTCGGTGGAGGACTTATTATCGGGGGAAGCCTTATTATCGGGGGATGCCTTATATTTCTGCAAGATGGAAACCTGGTGGGAGGTCTTACTTTCAGAGGATGTCTTACTTTCGGGGAAACACGGTATATATCTATATATCTATATCTATCTATCTATCTATCTATATATATATATATATATAATATTGCTATTGACACCAAAAAAGTGCTCACACTTACACCTATATATCAAAAAAACTATATAAAAGAACAGTACGGTGCAATAGGCTAAATACATTAAGTTGTATATATGTGAATAAGCAATCACTACAATATCCACTGTTAACGTGCCAACACTTACCTTTCCCTATAAATAAAAGATAAAAGAGAGGGTATGACAGGGTCACGTAAATTTGTTGTGCCACATCCTAAAACATCACAACAAAGAAGAGGGGGTCCCCTGGGGGTGGACTTTTAAGGCACGTACAAATTATAATAGTATATAAATTATTTGATTACATAAAACCAACAAAAGGTAATTGAATATACAGTATACATTAAAAAGTACACCAACAGGTATATATACAACCAGTATTGATGCTATGTTGTATCATTCATTTGAACAGAAACACCCTACGCGTTTCGGAGCTTGGAAAAGCGTGTCCTTCTTCAGGGGTGTGTGGATACAATGTTTCTGTAGAATCTAATAAATGGCAAGGAACAGGGTAGCACAGTTATATAGTATCTAAACAGGTGGTGACACACGGGTGCAAAAAAATAAACAGACACAATTTCAAAATACTTACAATACTGTTAACATATATGACAATAGCCGCTGGGCACCATTTGATAAAAGAACAAACAATTGTACAGGACCATATGGGTATATTTGACTCCGCCAATGCTCGAGGTATATGCCCCAGTCTATCTCTATTCAATAAAGTGTTGTAGAGATCCTGCAGGAGTGGTGTGAAAACAGGTCTGCAGTCCCCTATTTGTTATAAATAAAAGATGATCATTGTAAGCACCCCTGTCAGTGATAAATGGTTTGTCTCATCCCTGTGAACTGCTTTCATCTGGAAGTGAGCTGGTTCTTTTTAAAAAAAAAAAAAAAAAACTGGCTGGATCACCTGGTAAAAATAGAAGATAGAAAGCCTAAAAAAGAAAAAACGAATGCAGTCATCACATTGGTAACTTTTTTTTTTTTTTTTTTTTTTGGAAAGCGTAAGCACGATAAGAAAATCGGAAGTTAGATTTTGTCCGACAAACGATCTGCCGATATTTTCAGATCGTTAGTACGATGCTTTTGACAGCCGATTCCGATTTCTCATATGACAAAAGCTGGATGTGCAGACTATAAAATTTTAATCGCACGTGAACACAACGTCCGATTTTTTATTTACTGAGTATGGTTTTCATCTGAGCGCAAGACTACGCATTCTCAGAAACGAAAGAACACAAAATACAAAACTATTCAACGCACGACGTCACTTCTGATGTGCTCCATCGTACGAGAATTTTCATATGGGGAGTAACCTCTTCACTTTGGACATGAGACTAGCATACAACAGAAAACGGACGAACGGTCGTCAGAAAATCTGATTGTGTGTACGAGCCTTAAAGCTGGGTACACACTATGCAATTCTCTTCAGATTTTTTTCCTTTAGATTAAAAAAAAAAAACATGTAATATGAGGTGAAACCAATTTGTATGCAATCAAGCAGGCCCCCTTGCACTACATAGTTTTGGTAAATCTAAAGGAAATCAGACAGCAAAAGTTGTATAGTATGTATGGAGTATAACCCCCATCAGATTTTTCTTTTACCATCTGTGTCCTATTGGGGGGGGGGATTTACCTTCACTTCCTGTCCCATAGCCAAACAGGAAGTGAGATGGAATTCTTGCAAATTAAGGGAATCCCTTGGGGCTCCATAGGTCACCAGAACTACTTCTCTATACTTCTCCTTTAGGCCAAGTTCACACTGGCATTGAAAGCAGGCGTTTGAGGGGTGTTTTTTTTTTTTAATGCTCCCCAAACACCTATGCAAATCATACAACGGACAGCACGCAGTGTTGTTCACATGATGAAAAAAAATTAAGCGTTAGCAAAGCATTGCTTCAAAATAGAAGCTTCGTGTCGCGTCTGGAGGAGTTTGAAGCCTTTTAAAAGCCTCTCATTTAAGTAATGTTAACGCTCTGCAAGTGCAAACGCACGGGAAGGCGGTTGCAGCGCAATAAAATGAGTTTTAAAAAAATTATGCAGGAGGAATATAGTGTCCCACAATGCCCTGTAATGATAGAGGAGAGCATAGAGCGTCCTGTAGTCACTTCCTTCTATGCACTTCCTGACAGACAATTGGATGAAGGCAGTAGTGTCTGGGTGCCCTTCTCCTCTTCCTCGGCTCAGCCAATCGCTCAGACAGCAGAACCATCTGCAGGAGGCAAAACATGAGATAAAGCCGAGTACAGGAATCCATGCTGCTGCCCTCCCTGCTAGGGGGCGTGCACAGGAACCATTCACCAGGACAAGCCACACCTCCAACTCTAGTTCCTGTAATGTCACTTCCCTTTAAAAATAAAAATAGGCGATCGTGGAACGCTTTTACCACACATCAAACGCTTCAAAATCGTGCATAGGGTGTTTGGGGAGTGTTTTTAAAGCCTCATTAATGCTTGTAAAATGCCAGTCTTAATGCCCATACTAAATCACATTAATGCCAGTCTAACGCCCATATTAAAGCACACTAACTCCAGTCTGATGCCCATACTACAGTGAGTTAACGCCAGTCTGACACCCATACTACAGTGCGTTAATGCCAGTCTAACACCTATACTACAGTGCGTTAACGCCAGTCTAATGCCCATACTACATTGCGTTAATGCCAGTCTAATGCCCATACTACAGTGCGTTAACGCCAGTCTGACGCCCATACTACAGTGCATTAACGCCAGTCGGAAACCCATACTACAGTGCGTTAATGCCAGTCTAACACCTATACTACAGTGCGTTAACGCCAGTCTAATGCCCATACTACAGTGCGTTAATGCCAGTCTAATGCACATACTACAGTGCGTTAACGCCAGTCTAACACCCATACTACATTGCGTTAACGCCAGTCTAATGCCCATACTACAGTGCGTTAACGCCAGTCTGACACCCATACTACAGTGCGTTAATGCCAGCCTAACACCTATACTACAGTGCATTAACGCCAGTCTGCTGCCCATACTACAGTGCGTTGACACCAGTCTAATGCCCATACTAAAGCGCATTAACGCCAGTCTAATGTGTCTACATTGTGTTAACGCCAGTCTAATGCCCATACTACTGTGCGTTAATGCCAGCCTAACACCTATACTACAGTGCGTTAACGCCAGTCTGATGCCCATACTACAGTGCGTTGATGCCAGTCTGATGCCCATACTACAGTGCGTTAACGCCAATCTAACGCCCTTACTAAAGCGCATTAACACCAGTCTAACGCCCATACTAAAGCGCATTAACACCAGTGTAACACCCGTATTACAGTGCGTTAATGCCAGTCTAACACCCATATTAAAACCAGTCTAATGTCCATACTAAAGCGCATTAACACCAGTTTAATGCCGAATACTAAAGTGCATTCATTACAGTTTAATGCCCATACTAAAGCGCAATAACGCCAGGCCTTACAGGAATGAAACAAACCATTTACCACTGACAGGAGTGCTTACAGTGATCAGCTTTCATCTCTTTATGTAAAATCTTTATCCCAAAAGAAAAAAAAAACTGCTGTAACTGATTATAAAATGTTAGCTGGAGTTTGGCTTTGTTGGTGTATTTATATATGCTGACTCTTAATACAGTTTTGGATTTAATATTATTATAATATTTAATATTATGCATCTTTAAGGAATTTAGCAAATTGTCAATTATTACCTGCTTCTGCCCTGGAGATTCTGATGTAGACCCCTTTTCTCAGGCTGACTGCAGAGTTGGAGGGTCCTCCTACCCTACAGCCACCTGACCAGTCCCAGTGATGTCATAATAAAAACAGCAGCACCAGGTCCAGTTCCAGAGCCTTTGATGGCAGTTACCATTCAGGTGAGAAGGCGGAGGGAATATCTGAGGAGTCCTGGACACGGGATCCGGATTCTGCCACTGCAAATAAGAGAGATTAGAATTTTATTCACAGAAAATTGCAGCAACACTTCACTCTCCCACTCAACTTAATGACTAGTTGGAATCCCCGCTGCTGCCAGCGTTAGTAAATAGATAGGAAGGTCGATTATATTCACTTTTTTTACATCACTTCAGTTACTTCCTGGTTCGTGGCCTAGGGGAAAATGATGTCATACATCACCGGGAGTCTTCAGGAGAAGAGGAGGGAGTTTTCTCAGCTAAGCACATCCTCCTGGCCTGTATGCTTGAGGTAAGGGCAGAGGGATACCAGGAAGTAAATGCTGCATGAATCATCTGCCCTTACTCAAGATGGCGGAAGCTAGAAAGGCTTGGGGGGGGGGGGTCAAAGTAATTTCTCAGCAAAATAAATCATGGAGACAGGGATTGATGGATGGGGTGGGGGATAAATAGTGGTTTTGGTTTGTGGTATTCGGGTGTAGTGTAGTTCCGCTTTAATAGAACACAATGACATGGCATGCGTGTCAAGAAATAAAAAAATACATGGAGTATTCCTTTAACCACCCGCCGGCTGCATTATAGCCGAATAGGGTCCAGTTCTGGGGGGGCATCTACTGACGTCCTCCCTCCACGCCGCCTGCTGCGGTGCGCTCCTTCGGACACAGCTGATCACAGATCAGGGTAACGAGCCAATCCCAGCGGTTCTTTACCGTGTGATCAGCTAGTGTGAAAGGGGACATCTACACTCATAATAAGGGCACTGATCATCAGTGTCCTCATGATCAGTGCTGCCAGTCAGTGCCTCCTCATCAGTGCTCGTGAGTGCAGCCTATCAGTGCCCTTCAGTATGGCCTATTAGTGCCGCCTATCAGTGCCTCCTCATCGGTGCCACCTATCAGTGCAGCCTATCAGTGCCCTTCAGTAAGGCCTATTAGTGCCCATCAGTGCTGCCTCATCGGTGCCACCTATCAGTGTGCAGCCTATCAGTGCCCTTCAGTAAGGCCTATTAGTGCCCATCAGTGCTGCCTATCAGTGCCTCCTCATCGGTGCCACCCATCAGTGTGCAGCCTATCAGTGCCCTTCAGTAAGGCCTATTGTTGCCTATCAGTGCCTCCTCATCTGTGCCACCTATCAGTGTGCAGCCTGTCAGTGCCACCTATCAGTGTGCAGCCTATCAGTGCCCTTCAGTACGGCCTATTAGTGCCCATCAGTGCTGCCTATCAGTGCCTCCTCATCGGTGCTACCTATCAGTGCCCTTCAATGAGGCCTATTGTTGCCTATCAGTGCTGCCTATCAGTGCCTCCTTATCGGTGCCACCTATCAGTGTGCAGCCTATCAGTGCCCTTCAGTACGGCCTATTAGTGCCCATCAGTGCTGGCTATCAGTGCCGCCTATCAGTGTGCAGCCTATCAGTGCCCTTCAGTAAGGCCTATTGTTGCCTATCAGTGCCTCCTCATCTGTGCCACCTATCAGTGTGCAGCCTATCAGTGCCCTTCAGTACGGCCTATTAGTGCCCATCAGTGCTGCCTATCAGTGCCTCCTCATCGGTGCTACCTATCAGTGTGCAGCCTATCAGTGCCCTTCAGTACGGCCTATTAGTGCCCATCAGTGCTGCCTATCAGTGCCTCCTCATCGGTGCTACCTATCAGTGTGCAGCCTATCAGTGCCCTTCAGTACGGCCTATTAGTGCCCATCAGTGCTGCCTATCAGTGCCACCTATCAGTGTGCAGCCTATCAGTGCCCTTCAGTAAGGCCTATTGTTGCCTATCAGTGCCTCCTCATCTGTGCCACCCCTCATACTCTGCTACTCCCCCATGTTATGTGCCCCTCATACTCTGCTACTCCCCCATGTTATGTGCCCCTCATACTCTGCTACCCCCCCCAATGTTATGTGCCCCTCATACTTTGATACCCCCCATGTTATGTGCCCCTCATACTCTGCTACCCCCCCATATTATGTGCCCCTCATACTAGGCTACCCCCCCCGTGTTATGTGCCCCTCATACTCTGCTACCCCCCATGTTATGTCCCCATCATACTCTGCTACCCCCCCCCCCAATGTTATGTGCCCCTCATACTCTGCTACCCCCCCCAATGTTATGTCCCCATCATACTCTGCTACCCCCCTCCCCAATGTTATGTCCCCATCATACTCTGCTACCCCCCTCATATTATGTGCCCCTCATACTCTGCTACCCCCCCCCAATGTTATGTGCCCCTCATACTCTGCTACCCCCCCAATGTTGTGTGCCCCTCATACTCTGCTACCCCCCCCAATGTTATGTGCCCCCTCATACTCTGCTACCCCCCCAATGTTATGCACCCCTCATACTCTGCTACCCCCCCCTGTTATGTGCCCCTCATACTCTGCTACCCCCCCTGTTATGTGCCCCTCACACTCTGCTACCCCCCCATGTTATGTGCCCCTCATACTCCGCTACCCCCCATGTTATGTGCCCCTCATACTCTGCTACCCCCCATGTTATGTCCCCATCATACTCTGCTACCCCCATGTTATGTCCCCATCATACTCTGCTACCCCCCCATGTTATGTGCCCCTCATACTCTGCTACCCCCCCATGTTATGCGCCCCTCATACTCTTCTACCCCCCCATGTTATGTGCTCCTCATACTCTTCTACCCCCCCCATGTTATGTGCCCCCCATACTCTGCTACCCCCCATGTTATGTGCCCCTCATACTCAGCTACCCCTCCCCAATGTTATGTGCCCCTCATACTCTGCTACCCCCCCATGTTATGTCCCCATCATACTCTGCTACCCCCCCCCCCCCCATGTTATGTGCCCCTCATACTCTGCTACCCCCCCATGTTATGTGCCCTTCATACTCTGCTACCCCCCCATGTTATGTGCCCCTCATACTCTGTTACCCCCCCCCATGTTATGTGCCCCTCATACTCTGCTACCCCCCATGTTATGTGCCCCTCATACTCTGCTACCCCCCATGTTATGTGCCCCTCATACTCTGCTACTCCCCCATGTTATGTGCCCCTCATACTCTGCTACCCCCCCATGTTATGTGCCCCTCATACTCTGCTACCTCCCCCCCATGTTATGTGCCCCTCATACTCTGCTACCCCCCCATGTTATGTGCCCCTCATACTCTGCTACCCCCCATGTTATGTGCCCCTCATACTCTGCTACCCCCCCCATTGTATGTATCCCTCATACTATGCTACCCCCCATGTTATGTGTCCCTCATACTTTTCTACCCTTCATGTTATGTACCCCTCATACTCTGCTACCCCCTCATGTTATATACCCTTCATATTCTGTGGCCCCCCTATGCTATGTGCCCCTCATATTTTGCATCCCCTCCATGCTGAGTATCCCTCATACACTGTGCCCTCTTATATTATATGTCCCTCATACTCTGTGACTCCCCCATGTTATAACACCCCCTCTATGCTTTATGCCCTTCATTCCCTGCTCCCTCAATGTAGCTATCATACCCTCAGCCCCTCATTTTATGTACGCCCCTTTTATTCTATACCCCTCATTCTCTGTTTTCTGCATTTTATATGACCATTATACTCTGTACCCCATAATATTACTCTTCATACCCTGTACCCCCCATGTTATGCCCCCTTCCTCATATTCTGTATCCCCATGTTATGCACCCTTCATTTTTTGTGCCCCACTCATATTACGTACCCCCTATGTAATGCACCCGTCACATTCTGTACCCCTCATGTTATGCCTCCCTCATGCTCTGCACCCTGTTGTAATGCCCCCCTCATATTCTGTACCCCCTAGTCCATGCCCCCTCATATTCTGCACCCCTTAGTTCATGCCCCCTCATATTCTGTACCCCCTATGTCATGCACCCCTCATATTTCGTACCCTCCATGCTCATTCTGTATCCTCCATATTCTGTACCCCAATGTTATGTACCACTCATGTCATGCACTGCTCATATTATGTTCTCTGCCATATCATGCCCCCCTCACATTAAGTACCCCCATGTCATGCCCCCCATATTCTTTACTCCCATGTTACGTGCCCCACTCATATTTTGCCCTTCATATCATGTCTCCCCTCATGCCATGTCCCTACTTATATCCCCCCATGTCACGCCCCCCCTCATATTGTGTGCTCCTAAGTTATTTGCTACCCTCATATCCTGCCCCCCATGTCATGTACCCCCTCGTTCTGCACCCCTCATATTGTGTACCCCCCACATTATGCCCAGCTTATATTTTATACCCCCTATGTCAAGCTTCCCTCATATCCTGCCTCTCACATCATCTCCCCCTCATGTTATGACCACCTCATATCCTGCCACCCTTATATTCTGTACCCCCGTGGTATGCACCCCTCATATCCTGCCCCCCATCCCTCATTCTGTACCCTCATATCATCTCCCCCTCATATTATGTAACTCCCATGTCAGTCACCCTTCACATTCTGTACCCCCCATATTATGCCTCCATTTATGTTCTGCACCCTGTTGTAATGCATCCCTCATATTCTGTACCCCCATGTTATGTACCCTTCTTGTCATGCACCCTCATATAATGTATTGCCATGTCATGCCCCCCAATTCTGTTCCACCATGTTATTGCCCCTCCATGTACATACACCCTGCTAAAATGCCCCCCTCATATTATGTACTTCATTGTAATGCGCCCCACCCATTATACACCCCCATGTCATGCCCCCCTCATTGTGTACCCCCATGTCATGCCCCCTCATTGTGTACCCCCATGTAATGCCCCCCTCATTATATACCCTCATGTCATGCCCCCCATAATGTACCCCCATGTCTTGCCCCCCCTATTGTGTACCCCATGTCCTGCCCCTCTCATTGTGTACCCCCATGTAATGCCCCCCTCATTATATACCCTCATGTCATGCCCCCATAATGTACCCCCATGTCTTGCCCCAATTATGTACCCCATGTCTTGCCCCCCTCATTGTGTACCCCCATGTCTTGCCCCCCTCATTGTGTACCCCCATGTCATGCCCCCCTCATTGTGTACCCCCATGTCATGCCCCTCTCATTGTGTACCCCCATGTCTTGCCCCCTCCTTGTGTACCCCCATGTCATGCCCCTCTCATTGTGTACTCCCATGTCTTGCCCCCCTCTTTGTGTACCCCCATGTCATGCCCCTCTCATTGTGTACCCCCATGTCTTGCCCCCCCTCATTGTGTACCCCCATGTCATGCCCCTCTCATTGTGTACCCCCATGTCTTTCCCCTTCATTGTAAACCCCCATGTCTTGCCCCCCTCATTGTGTACCCTCATGTCATGCCCCTCTCATTGTGTACCCCCATGTCTTTCCCCCCATTGTGTACCCCCATGTCATGCCCTCCTCATGTCATGCCCCTCTCATTGTGTACCCCATGTCTTGCCCCCCTCATTGTGTACCCCCATGTCATGCCCCTCTCATTGTGTACCCCCATGTCTTTCCCCTTCATTGTAAACCCCCATGTCTTGCCCCCCTCATTGTGTACCCTCATGTCATGCCCCTCTCATTGTGTACCCCCATGTCTTGCCCCCCCTTATTGTGTACCCCCATGTCATGCCCCTCTCATTGTGTACCCCCATGTCTTTCCCCTTCATTGTAAACCCCCATGTCTTGCCCCCCTCATTGTGTACCCTCATGTCATGCCCCTCTCATTGTGTACCCCATGTCTTGCCCCCCTCATTGTGTACCCCCATGTCATGCCCCTCTCATTGTGTACCCCCATGTCTTGCCCCCCTCATTGTGTACCCCCATGTCTTGCCCCCCTCATTGTGTACCCCCATGTCTTGCCCCCTCATTATGTACCCCCATGTCTTTCTCCCCATGTTCATGCACCCTGCAGTAATGCCCCCCTCATATTCTGTACTCCATTATTATGCCCCCTCCTATATAATATACCTCCTCCTTCACCCCCCAATATTTTGTACCCCATGTCATGCCCCCCACCATTGTCCCCTCAATGTTGTGTCCTGACATCCTGCTCCTCCATCTTGCCCCCCCTTACACACTCTATGGTATTGTCCTCCATGGAGGGGAGGGGTCAGGTTTCCGGTTTCTATAGCAGCCAGACAGACCGCCCCTCCCCCTCATCACACTCCAGCGCTGTGCGTGTATGGGGGAGGGGCCTGCGGATTCCTCCGGCAGGTGGCGCTGGTCGGCCCCGCACACGTCTCCCCTCACCCGCCATGGTCGATGGGGGGCAGCCTGGAGCTCGTGCGGAAGACGATCGGCATTTCCGGTGCTCAGCGGGGCGGCCATTTTTTTTCCCCTGCCTGTAGAGCGGCGGAGGCAGAGCCCGGGGGAGAGCGGTGAGGGCGGGTCACCGGCAGAGAGCGGAGATAACCGAACAAGGTAGAGGAGGACCGGGGGAGGGGAGCGGCGGAGGAGGAGGAGGGCGGCCGGGTGAGGTACTCCTCCTTCTCCGCCGGGCCCCGCCCACCGCCTGTCCGCTCTGTGGACGAGTCCGGGGCGGCGGGGAGACCGGGGAGGAGGGGGCGGGGACCGGACACCCCATACACATCAATGGACCGGATCTCATATCACCCCCATATACCGGAGAGGAGACATCCCCCTATACACATACATTGTAACCATCATTCCATCATAGAATGTATACATTGTATCCTTCTCCTCTATAGAGGGGATCCATCATATAATGTATACAGTGTATCCTCTTCTATAGAGGTCTATAGGGGGGATCCATCATATAATTATACATTGTATCCTTCCCCTCTATAGGGGGGATCCATCATATAATGTATACAGTGTATCCTCTTCTATAGAGGTCTATAGGGGGGATCCACCATAGAATGTATACATTGTATCCTTCTCCTCTATAGGGGGGATCCATCATATAATCTATACATTGTATCCTTCTCCTCTATAGGGGGTCCATCATATAATGTATACAGTGTATCCTCTATAGAGACAGGATTATATTCTATCATATAATGTATACATTGTATCCTTCTCTATAGGGGGTCCATCATAGAATGTATACATTGTATCCTCCTCTATAGTGGTCTATGGGAGATCCACCATAGAATGTATACATTGTATCCTCCTCCTGTAGAGGTCTATAGGGGGTCCATCATATAATGTATACATTGTATCCTTCTCCTCTATAGGGGGTCCATCATTGAATGTATACAATGTATCCTCCTCTATAGAGGTCTTTGGGGGGGATCTATCATATAATTTATACATTGTATCCTTCTCCTCTATAGAGGTCTATGGGGGATCCACCATAGAATGTATACATTGTATCCTCCTCCTATGGGGAGATCTATAGAGACGGGAATATTCCATTATAGAATGTTTACCTTGTATCCTCCTCTATAGAGACAGGAGATCATTCCATCATATGTATACATTGTATCCTTCTCCTCTATAGAGACAGGAGAATGTTCCATCATATAATGTATAGTGTATCCTCCTATAGAGGTCTATGGGGGGGATCCATCATATAATGTATACATTGTATCCTCCTCTATGGGGAGATCTATAAGGACAGGGGAATATTCCATTATAGAATGTTTACATTTTATCCTCCTCTATAGAGACAGGAGATCATTCCATCATATGTATACATTGTATCCTTCTCCTCTATAGAGATCTATGGGGGATCCATCATATAATGTATACATTGTATCCTCCTCTATGGGGAGATCCTATCTATAGAAGTCTATGGGATCCATACAGACAGGAGATTACATTCATTAACATTTCTATTAGAGCTCTAGAGATCTATAGAAATGTTATTATATAGGGGACATATATACAGTCATTGTATCCTTTTTATAGGGATATAGAGTTCTTCTATGGCTTACTATATATATTGTGTCTTCTCTATAGGGATGTGGACATTATAGATATATATGGGCTCTATACAGACCGAAAACAAAACAAAAAATTTGAGAAATATTATGTGTGTATGTGTATATATATATATATATATATATATATATATATATATATATATATATATATATATATATACACAATCATAAACATGTATATTAAAGATCTATAGAAATATATAGGGGAGAGTCTCTAATATATATTCATCTCTACAGGGATGTGGATGTTATACACATGTATGGGCTCTATAGAGACAGGCGATTATAGATCTATAAACCTTTTTATATTTACACATCTATAGAAATATATATAGTGAGCACTTTCTTAGATATCTCTCTCTATAAAGTAGGGCTGCAACTAAAGATTATTTTCATAATCAATTAGTTGGCCATTTATTGTTTCGATTAATTGGTTAATAACCTTAAAAAGTGTGGTGTATAATTTAGTTAACACCCCTTTCACACCAGGGCGTTTTGCAGGCGCTATAGCGTTAGAAATAGCGCCTGCATGCGCCCTAAAGAAGCTGCACCATTGTGTGTAGTGTGAAAGCCCCGAGGGGTTTTCACACTACAGCGGTGCGCTGGCAGGACGTCAGGAAAAAGTCCTGCCAGCAGCTTCTTTGGAGCGGTGTGTTTACTGCTCCTCCACCGCTGCTCCCCATTGAAATCAATGGGGCAGCGCTGTAATACCGCCGGCAAAACGCCGCCATTGCGGTGTGTTGCCAGCGGTTTTAACCCTTGGCTGCTAGCAGGGGGTAAAAGCACCCCGCTAGTGGCCGAAATGCGCCGCAAATCTGGCGGTGTGATGTGAAAGGGGTCTTATATGTAAAGTTTAAAAAAAAAGACCCATTATTCTTAAATATCTCTCTATGCAGTGGTAAATATAAATAACCAGTTGTATGGTTAGGGAGCAAAATATCGAATCCACTCTGAGAATAACAGAAGAGATATACTGTATATATTAGAGGAGATATATACTGCATATACTATTAGAGGAGAGATATACTGTTAACGTGTCAATCTGGTAAATATCATCAGACTCATTAACTTTAACCCCATTTTGTTACTGGCCAATTCATTTCATAATCGATTAGTTGTTTCAGCCCTAATATAATATATTTAGAATCTATCTCTATACACATTAATTGTATCATTGTGTAAAGGGCTATAGATGAACTTATAGATGTGAGATAAAGTACTTCTATGACATTATATATATATATATATATATATATATATATATATATATTGTATGTATGTTGTGTCTTCTCTACAGGGATATATATATATATATTAGAATTATAGATCTATAAACATTTATATTGGAAATTTATAGAAATGTTGTTATATAGGGGAGAATTAATGTATACACATTCATTGTGTCCTTTGTGGGGAGATTTTACATACACCTATATAAGTCTGTAGGATCCATAGAGGCAGAATATTACACTTTCATAAACAGGCTTTATAATATATTATACACACACATTCTATCCTTCTGATACTATAGACATTATAGAGAATCTGTAGACTTTATTCTAGTTAGAAACATGTTGTATTTTTCAGTATAAGGAGATTATAGATATACTTGAATATATTGGGTTCTCCATAGCTATAGGATTATAGATCTATAGAAATATTATAGAGGGGAGTGTAGTCTCTCTCTCTCTCTCATATATATATATATATATATATATATATACATATATATATATATATAATATATATTTGGGGTGCAACGGATCGGCACACACCGCATTTCTCGGCCTAAGGAAAGGCCGCAACTTCGGCCGAGTTAGGGAACGGCGGCCATCTTGGTGCACCCGTCGGCATTTACAATGTGATCGCTACGTCAAATGACTCCTCTCTCCCCTCTCTGTACAGTGAAGGGGAGAAATCGGATGGCAGCAGCGTTGTGGGCTGCATCTGTAGGGCCCACAGCGCTGCTCTGTGACAAGTGCAGTCACAGCCATCCCTCCATACCCTGCCAACCACTCTGCATTACCATGTCAATACTCTGCCATGCCCAGCAATACTCGGTAATACCCAGCCATACCCATCCATGCTCAGCCAATATTACATTGGGGGAGATGACGTGGATATTACAGTGGGGACTATTTTCACAGGTTTTTGCAAATTCGATTATTATTTGCTGATTCGAAAAATGATCCGATCCGTGACTCTGATCTGAGAAACGATCCGATCCGTGAGTTTTTTGATCCGTTGCACCCCTAAAATATATATATATATATATATATATATATATATATATATATATATATATATTATACCCTGTTTCCCCAAAAATAGTGTGATTGTCGGTGATGGCTGCAATATAAGCCCTACCCCACAAATAACCTTGTAGGTCTTATTTTCAGGGAAACAAGTTAGGGCTTATATTGCAGCCATCGACAATCACGCTAGGTCTTATTTTCGGGGAAACAGGGAGTAAATATATATATATATCAGATGTGTGTGTGTTCAATATATACACAATTATAGAACTTTATGGACATATAAAGTTTTATTGATTTGAACTAGATGGACTTGTGTCCTCTTCTTCTTTTTTTTTTTTCTTTTTTTTTTTTCAACAAGATTATCCATGTAATTAGATATATTTACACAATTCTAGAAGTATATGGACATTCTCTATCCATCCACACAGAATTATAGAAGTTTATGGAATAAAAAAAAAAAAATATATATGTATATATGTATATATGTATGTATATATATATATATATATATATATATATATATATATATATATATATATATATATATATATATATATATATATATATATATATATATATATATATATATATATATATATATATGTTCTATAGACATAAAGGGGACTGTAAACTTTAACCTAGTATATAGGCAGTATACAGACAGGGTTATGTTGTGCGCTCTGAATAGGTGTATAGAGAAATTTTTGGGAGCAGTGTGTGTGTGTGTGTGTGTATATATATATATATATATATATATATTATAATATGAGTGTGTATATTTTCTTAGAGCCTGTTCACACTGAGACAGCACGACTTGCAGCGCGACTGCCTCAGGCGACCGGGATCCGACTTCAGCGGCGGCTTGTGAAATGACTTCTGTATAGAAGTCAATGCAAGTCGCCCCAAAAGTCGTACAGGAACCTTTTTCTAAGTTGAAGCGACTTGAGTCGCTCCGATTAGAACGTTTCCATTGCATAGAGCGGGACGCGACTTTTCAGGCGGCTAAGTCGCCTGACGGGTCGCCCCTGTGTGAACCGACCCTTTGGGCTGAAACAGCTAATCAGCAGAAGTGATAATAAATAGTTGTCACTATTTTCATAATGGATTAGTCGGCCTGCATACAGAATCTAGTATGTGTACATATACTGAATACAGTGCAGCACACACAGAGCTCAGTACATTATACATGTAGGTCAGTAAGTACCTCCGATCTCATGAATGTGTTGGGAGCAATGCCTCATGGGACATGTAGTCAAGGGCATGAGAAGGAATTGATTTAAAGGTAACAAACTTTCTGTGATCAGATAATATGAGAAATGACAATTATATTTAAAGGGCAATGGCATGAGAAGGAATTGATTTAGGCCTCATGCACACGAGACGCAGTTAAACGCGTGTTCAGATGCAGTTGGACACTTTTTTCAACTGCCCCTGAACTCATTCAATGTTATCCTATGTGTCCATGCACACAGTCTTGTTTTTTGCCGTTTTTATGCAGTTGCGTTTAACTTCGTTTTTCCAGAAGCAAAAAATTGGGTTCAGACGCAAAAAATTTCCAAGTTTCAGACGCTAAACGCGGCACCTGCGTTTAGCTGCGTTTGCGTTTATATGCGTTTTTAAAGGAACCCAATTTTTTGGACCTGAAAACTCAGAAATATGATCTGAGAATGAATTTTGTGACCCGACTTTGGGGGCCCATATCTTGGGACCACTTAATGCCAGGAACCCCAAACACTGTGACTCTAGCACAACATATCCAAATTTGGGGTTCCTATCACCAAGTGACCCCGAGATAGGGGGGCCCCAAAGTCGGGTCGCAAAATGTCATGCACTTTTCTGCATCAGAGAATGACATTTTGCGACCCGACTGTGGGGGTCCATATCTTGGGGCCAATTATTGCCAGGAACCCCAAATTCGGTATACAGACATTGTGGATCTAGCACTACAACATATCCAAATTCGGGTCGCAAAATGTCATGCACTTTTCTGCATCAGAGATGCATGGCCTCAAAGTCAACTGTGACCATCTGCGGCAATGTAATTTGGTCATTAGGGTTGGGTGTTATGGTAAGTGGTTAGGGTTGTTTAGGGTTGTTTAGGGTTGTTTAGGGTTGTTTAGGGTTGTTTAGGGTTGTTTAGGGTGGTTTAGGGTTGTTTAGGGTTGGTGTAAGGGATAGGGTTGGTTAGGGTTGGTGTAAGGGATAGGGTTGGTTAGGGTTGGTGTAAGGGATAGGGTTGGTGTAAGGGATAGGGTTGTTTAGGGTTGGTGTAAGGGATAGGGTTGGTTAGGGTTGGTGTAAGGGATAGGGTTGGTTAGGGTTGGTGTAAGGGATAGGGTTGGTGTAAGGGATAGGGTTGGTTAGGGTTGGTGTAAGGAATAGGGTTGGTTAGGGTTGGTGTAAGGGATAGGGTTGGTTAGGGTTGGTGTAAGGGATAGGGTTAGGGTTAAGATGAATGGTTAGGGTTAGGATTCTGGATATTTTAATAAGGCATTAAAAAATATTATACTACCATATACAGCAGCAAAGAATTAAAATATATTAATCAGTACATATTTCACGATAAAAATATATTAAAAAAATAAATTTAAAACAATTATAAAAAATCTAATTAACATAGATTTGCTTTTAAATAAAACAATTTGAAACTAGAAAAAATGAATAAAAACATATATTAAGATTAAAAAATAAATAATTAACTATTTACTATTGTTTTATATTAGAAATAATGAAAACATGTTAAAAATTGCCACAAGAAAATTTTAGATATTTAAAAAAAAATTGGATAATTTGCTATAAATAGACATTATTTTTTTTTTTAAATAAAGGACAGAGAAAAAAATTCATCTGTACATCTATAGATAAATATATTTTATAACTATATACACATACCTGATCGTTACCAACAGACGTTCCTCTGGTGACACACTGTTTCTCATATTGGTGTCCCATGAATGTCAGACCAGGTCGTACTTTTTCTAAGAGCAGATCAAATGTGACAATGGACATCCGGCTAAAATGAAAAAACTTGTCGGGGTAGGTACGCAGGGTAGGTACGCAGGGTAAGTACGCAGCTGCACATACATGTTTGTGAAATATCCAACGGACATTCGCTGTCCCATCAACGGATGGGTCCAATATCGATGAGCTCTGACTCTGGACCTCTCGCGAAATTTGCGATGACGTTGCCGTCTCATCAAGAGCAACATCAGGAGCATTTCCTGACAAATATTCAATATGGGATCCATTTCAAAAGATATACCACAGAAAGAGAGGCAAATGCAAGTGTACAACTGCTCTCTATGCTGCTGCTGCTCACTCTGATCAAAATAGCAGAAATTGTTAAAAAAAAGAAGCTTTGAGAGCTTGGGGAGGGTCTAGATGATGTTATCTTTATAAACGCAAACGCGGCATGCAAACACGGCAAAACGCGCGTTTCAGCTTTTTTTGAGCAGAGTTTTCACCTGCGTCTCGTGTGCATGAGGCCTTAAAGGTAACAAACTTTCTGTGACCAGATAATATGAGAAATGACAATTATATTTAATTATAAATTCAATTATAGCTCTCAAAGTTTACTAGTATTGTGCGTTCTATTTAAAATGTTTATATCCATGAAAAAAAAAGTCTCAGCCTTTAGTACTACATTAATATAAAAGATTTATATCTACCCTTCATGTAGCTTCGTGTCTGACTCCCATTTAACCACTTCGGTACCGCGCTATTGCCAAATGACGGCATTAGCGCGGACCTACATTTCCGGGACTACGTCTATTGACATCGTCCCGGTTACGAGCGGCCTGCGCGCCCCCTGATCGGCGAGCCCATGAGACTCGCCTGATCACCGATCCGTGCAAGGGGTCGATCCCGACCCCTTATCACGTGATCAGCTGTCAGCCAATGACAGCTGATCATGTGATAAAACGGAGCCGGTAATCGGCTATTATTCCTCCTCGCGCTGATAGCGCGAGGAGAAAAAAAAAAAAGCCGATCACCGGCGGCCGTGATCGGGACATCAGTCCCGATCACGCCCATCAATACAAGGGACCACCTGCCACCTGCCAGTGCCCACCTGCCTCCCGCAGTGCCATCCTGAAGTAAAATAAAAAGCAAAAGTCAGTGCCCCCGTCAGTGCCCATAGTGCCCACAGTGCCACCCAATCTGCCGCCCATCAGTGCCCAGCAGTGCCGCCCATCAGTGCCCAGCAGTGCCACCTATCAGAGCCACCTATCAGTGCCCATCAGTCCCATCTATCTGTGGTACCTATCAGTGCCCACCCGTGCCATCTTATCTGTGCCCATCTTTGCCCATCAGTGCCGCCTTATCTGTGCCCATCGGTGCTGCCTTATCTGTGCCTATTAGTGCCGCCTTAACTATGCCCATCAGTGCCCACCAGTGCAGCCCATCAGTGCCCACCAGTGCCCACCAGTGCAGCCCATCAGTGCCCATCAGTGCCCACCAATGCAGCCTATCAGTGCCGCCTAATCAGCGCACTTCAATGAAGGAGAAAAATGACCCGTTTGCAAAATTTTATAACAAACTATTAAAACATGATTTTTTTTTTTTTTGCATCTTTTTTTGTTTGTTTAGCAAAAAATAAAACTCTGAGCTGTAACTAAATACCACCAAAAGAAAGCTCTATTTGTGGAAAAAAAAATGATAGAAATTTCATTTGGGTACAGTGTTGTATGACCGCGTAATTGTCACTCAAAGTGCATCAGCGCTGAAAGCTGAAAATTGGTCTGGGACTGAGGGGGGTTTAAGTGCCCAGTAAGCAAGTGGTTAAAATACACCATATATCCTCCTGGGTGTATTTATTATTACACACACACACACACACACACCTATAACAGCTTCAACTCTTCTTGTTATTCCATCCACAAGGTTTAGGAGTGTGTCTATGGGAATGTTTGACCATTCTTCCAGAAGCACATTTGTAATGTCAGGCACTGATGTTGGGCGAGAAGGCCTGGCTCACAGTCTCCACTCTAATTCATCCCAAAGGTGTTCTTTTGGGGTCAGGACTCTGTGCAGGCCAGTCAAGTTCCTCCACCCCAAACTCGCTCATCCATATCTTTATGGACCTTGCTTTGTGCACTGGTCCTAATCATTTGGAGGGGGGATTATGGTGGGGGGGGGGGGGGTTTCAGGGGTTGGGCTTGGCCCGTTAGTTCCAGTGAAGGGAACTCGTAAGGCGTCAGCATACCAAGACATTTTGGACAATTTCATGCTCCCAACTTTGTGGGAACAGTTTGGGGACGGCCCCTTCCTGTTCCAACATGACTGCGCACCAGTGCACAAAGCAAGGTCCATAAAGACACGTATTAGCAAGTTTGGGGCGGAGGAACTTGATTGGAATTTTCCTGCAGTGCACATTCAGTTGAAAAGTAAAAAACACTGGGGTAGATTTACTAAAGACAAACAGACTGTCTACTCTCCACGGGAATTTTCCCCAGAGCTTAATCAATGTGGTGACTTCCATCATCCAATCATGCGCAAGCAAAAATGCTGTTTTTTTTTATTTTATTTTTTTATTTCCCTTGAACGCGATTGGGTATTCTGTGCATAGAGAAACTTTATCACATTGACTAAGCTCTAGGATAAATTCTCCTGCAGATTGCAGCTTCGCTTTCAGTTTGAGCAGTGTATTTGCCTTTAGTAAATCAACCCCAACAATCCACAATGTAGCATATGGGAAAACACAGCGCAGTGTACATCACCAGTGCAGAACAACGCATGTGTTGTGGTGTGAGAAAGCTCTTGGAGGTGACTGTAAACGGAAGTCCATAATATAGGTTGGTAGACTTTATATACTGGAGTTTATCATTATGAGTTCTTTATTGGAGAAGAGGTTCTTATATATGCTATTATATAGCTAAATGGACAGTAGGTGGCTGCGGATCTTCTAGGCCCTTCCCCAGTCTTTTTAACGTGGAGAAAACCCTAAAATAACTTTCAGGTCTTGGGGGAACCTGACTAAAATTACTAAATCTGCAGCTCAGGGTGCATTAGTTTGGTTGTCCTTAGGTCAGTTGTCAATGGCAATAATGCTCCTTACATTGGTCAGTAGGAAGAGTGTTCCTTACATTGGGGGTCAGTGGGAAGAATGTCCCTTACGTTGGGGGTCAGTGGGAAGAATGTCCCTTACATTGGGGGTCAGTGGGAAGAATGTCCCTTACATTGGTGATCAGTGAGAAGAATGTCCCTTACATTGGTGATCAGTGGGAAGAATGTTCCTTACATTGGTGATCAGTGGGAAGAATGTTCCTTACATTGGTGATCAGTGGGAAGAATGTTCCTTACATTGGTGATCAGTGGGAAGAATGTTCCTTACATTGGTGATCAGTGGGAAGAATGCTCCTTACATTGGTGATCAGTGAGAAGAATGTTCCTTACATTGGTGATCAGTGGGAAGAATGTCCCTTACATTGGTGATCAGTGGGAAGAATGATCCTTACATTGGTGATCAGTGAGAAGAATGTTCCTTACATTGGTGATCAGTGGGAAGAATGTTCCTTACATTGGTGATCAGTGGGAAGAATGTTCCTTACATTGGTGATCAGTGGGAAGAATGTTCCTTACATTGACCCATTGGTGATCAGGGAACATAGTGGGGATGCATGTCATGAGTATAATGTTCCTTACCATTGGTGATCAGTGGGAAGAATGTTCCTTACATTGGCAGTGAGAAGAATGTTCCTTACTTTGGTGATCAGTGGGAAGAATGTTCCTTACATTGGGGGATCAGTAGGAAGAATGTTCCTTACATTGGGGGATCAGTGGAAGAATGTCCTTACATTGGGGGATCAGTGGGAAGAATGTCCCTTACATTGGGGGATCAGTGGGAAGAATGTCCCTTACATTGGGGGATCAGTGGGAAGAATGTCCCTTACACTGGGGGATCAGTGGGAAGAATGTCCCTTACATTGGGGGATCAGTGGGAAGAATGTCCCTTACACTGGGGGATCAGTGGGAAGAATGTCCCTTGCACTGGGGGATCAGTGGGAAGAATGTTCCCTACACTGGGGGATCAGTGGGAAGAATGTTCCCTACACTGGGGGATCAGTGGGAAGAATGTTCCCTACACTGGGGGATCAGTGGGAAGAATGTTCCCTACACTGGGGGATCAGTGGGAAGAATGTCCCCTTGCATTGGGGGATCAGTGGGAAGAATGTCCCCTTGCATTGGGGGATCAGTGGGAAGAATGTCCCCTTGCATTGGGGGATCAGTGGGAAGAATGTCCCCTTGCATTGGGGGATCAGTGGGAAGAATGTCCCCTTGCATTGGGGGGCACTGTAAAGATCTAGAGGTGCCTGCTTCCTATATACCAGGGATCTGCAATTAGTGGACCTCCAGATGTTGCAAAACTACAACTCCCATCATGCCTCTGTCTCTGGGGGTCATGCTTGTGGCTCTAAGTGTCTTGCTATGCCTCATGGGATTTGTAGTTCTGCAACAGCTGGAGGTTCGCTATTTGCAGATCCCTGCTATATACTATAACATAGGTATACGGATACTCTATTTGTATATAACCATGAGCACCTTCTTTTACTTCCCCGCACATCATAATTGTCCAAATGCTCTGCAAATATAACATTTTAAAAGTATAGAATGAGATGGGTCATCAAGTGTTATTCACTAAGGATAGCCTATATATCTGTAAGTTCTGCCATCTCCACACTGGAAAGTGTCACCACCTCCTCCTGCCATTTGCTAGGCTGATGCATAAGCTGTGTTTGGACCAGCTGCTACACAGTTGTGGGTCTTTGGAGACAACCGGGACTCTGTTTGGCCACTGAACATAAAAAGAACAAGGGCTTGATTATTCTTCCAACTGCATGTATTAGGTTGCGTTGATAAGCAGTAGGACTCAATGATTTTGCTGTCTTTAAATTGACACTCCTAAAATGTAGAAAATGTGAGTTTATAGCAGCACTAAAGAACAGGTTGTCCATGGCTTGGCGGCTCAGGAATCTGGCTTCGTGGTTAAGGAGGCCTTTCTTCTTGTTTTTATGGAAGATCCTTGCCATGGATGTCAACCTGGAGTCCAGTGCAAGGGACATAGATGTTGGCAGACTCTTGTCTCCTGATCAAAATTCCGGAACTTGTACACATGGTCGGAGAATCCGTCGGAATGTGTCCTATCGGACCGTGTCGTCGGATAATCCGACTGTGTGTGGTTTGCATCCGACTGATTCCGTCGGACCCAATTTTCCAACATGTTGGAAATATTTCCCAACCAACTGGGCCGGTCGGACATACTCCAATCATGTGTAGAGAATTTTGATCGGACCAAGTGCCACGCATGCTCAGATCAAATTCCTACATCAAAGCTATTGGCTACTAGCCTGAATGTAGTCCCATCGTAACGAAATTACGTCATCACGTTCTGAAAGATCGAATTCTTCGCCAACTTTGTCCGACCGTGTGTATGCAACAGTTTCGGACAAGATCCGACGGGCAAAATCCAACGGATTTGGTTGTGGAAATCTCCGACCGTGTGTACAGGGGCTAAGAGTGATTTGGTTGACCCTGTAGCACTGAACCACCTGGCTGGAGGGTCTTCCGGATTCGGGCAGGCACGTCTTTAGCAGTGTCTCATACTTCAATCATAAGGAACCAGACGTCTCGCTGTAGCAAGGAAAGTAGAGTGAGTTCCTTCTTGCACTTTATCTGCCAGCCTTGTCTGCTGTTTATATACCACATTTGGCAGGCAGGAGGAGGTATTCCAGGACCAGAGTCGCAGGTAGGAGACACTGGATGTGGATCTCCTAGCGTCTAGGTTCAACAGCAAACTGTAAAGGTTGGAGGCCATTGTAGTGAACCTCATGGCTCAGACGGCTGTGGTACTCTGCAACCTGGTAATATTCCTAGAAAACACGTTGTGGTCTCTTCCACATTGTCTGGATCTTCTGTCTCGAGGACCAATTTACCATCCTACTTCACGGTTACTGGCTTTAATGGTATGGCTGCTCATAGGGACATGGGCACCTTTTTTGAATCCAGAAATTCCCAAGATGCTAAAAGCTAGAATCAGCAAAAGGGAAATAGGCGAGTGCCACAAAAATTGCCTAAAAATATATTAACTTTTATTAGTAGCTGGTGAAAAAAAAACAGCCAATGCGTTTTAGCTATCAGGCCTTAGTCATGGCTGAAATATGTTGGCTTTTTGTGGCTATTTTTCACCAAAAACAATGTAAAAATGATGCTTGTAGAAGCAAATAGCCATTGGTCTTTTTTCACATTAACCAATGCAAACTGAGGATGCTAAACTTTGGTCTTGGCATCAAGACTTCAATGACCTTTAGTCATAAGACGATTAGGTACATTTAATATTTTCTAATTCTACAGTTGCAGTTCTTCTCACACTTATTTTACTTAGTTTAGGCTGCATTCACATGGGGTGGACCCCCGCCTACTCAGCGGGGAATCTGTCACTGATCCCCACTGAGCTGGCGGTTGGCTTGTCTTTGCCCACGGATGCAGCACACTGTCCAATATTGGCGGTCAGATGTAAATGGACCACCTGTTTTGTTTTACAGCCGATGGCCATGTGATTCGGTGGAGGGTCTGATCGGGTCCGCTTAAAAAAAACTGACAAGTGGACCCAATTGGTCTGCCTGTGTGAAAGGGGCCTAAAGCCCCATACACACTATCAGATTATCTGCTGAGTTTTTTCCTTCAGATTTACCAAAACCATATAATATGAGGACAAACCTTAGGAGTTCCAATGTGTATACAATCAGGCAGACCCTTCTACTACATGGTTTTGGTAAATCGGAAGGAAAAACTCAGCAGATAATCTGATAGTGTGTATGGGGCTTAAGCCTTATGTTTCTGTGGAGTTTGACATTCCTTCTGCAAAACCTTTTTAAATGTCTACTTTGCTTTATGCTCTCTGTCTTAAAGATGAACTAAGTCTTAATTTTTTTTTTCTTTTGTGCATTTCATTTCAGTACAAAGTTAAGCCGACAGACACTGCCACCTAATGCCATGAATGACCACATGGAGAAGAAGGCCGTACACTCCTGGTCACGTTTCTCCTCTGCTGGGAAAAGTGCCCTTGAGGAAGCTTTAAGGGTCTTCAACCCAATGTCCAAAGACCTGACTGACACAGAGACACAGCTGGTGACATTTCTGCAAGGACTCCGGGAAGAAGGCTACCAGCCTACCATTCTGAGCAGCAAAGATGTATACGGATACAACTCAACCACTGCAAATACACCACCCCCAAAAACAAAAGGCCCAACTAAAACCACTTCTGCGGTCTCATCTTCTAAAACACAGACCAAAAACCAAAATGGCAGGGTGTCCAACTCTACCGTGGATATTTCTGTCAAAGCTACTAAAATTTCATCCAAGCCCTCTGCCAAAAAGTCTGCAAATTTACTGTTGAGCTCCCTGAAAAAGGCAGACTTAAAAAAATCCAAAGTTTCCACCGTCGATTTTCCCTCCAACATGTATCCCGGAGTTTATCCTGCCATGAGACTGTCCGTTGTGTTGGAAGCGATCGTTCCAATTAAATCAGCGGCTTCCTCCATCGAAGCCAGCCTTAGGCCACGACCCGCATCAAAAGCCAGCTCTAAGGGAAAAAACAACCAAGCCTACCAGTGTTTATTAAAACAGACATCTCCTCCCAATGGGACAGTTTTAAATGGAGCCAATGGAAGGATCCTAAAGGAGAATAATGCTTGCAATACCTTGGGGGTCTTGAATGGGAGAATCTTGGTCAGCTCTCCTTCCCGTTGCAACGGTATGACCCACACCAAACAGAACACTAAGCTGCAGGTGGATGTCATCTTTAAAGATGAAAAGTGCCAACAGGCCGGCAAGGACAAGAAACGGAAACAGGCCGAGGCTTTCCAGGAACCGTTGCCTAACAAAAAAATTAAAATTTTCATTCCGTTGGCCAAAAAGCCGACACTTGATAAAGACAAATACAATTTGCTGAAGTCTAAAGTTATTAAAGTAGACAAAGCATCCTCTGATGAAGATGTACGGAGGAAAGCACAGCAGATACTAAAGGTCAACTTATCTCCCGTACTCCGAATCCAGCCTCTTTTACTCAACATCCAATAAAGTGTGTGTTTCTTTGCTTCTTTTCTTTTGTGTTTTATTTTTTATTTTTATTTTAATAGACTACAGTTTTTTCCTTGTACGCCACACTTTGGAGCTTCGCAAATTTTTTTGTAAACTCTGAGAACGAAAGCTGCTGGCTGCCCAAATTTCTGAATCTTACCCCCCCCTCTGAATCTTCTGTGGCTTTTTTGTCACTTTATTTCTACAGTATACATGTGTGGTGCAAATGAACACACAGCCATGTCTTAGGAATGACTGGGGATGAACATAATGGAAAGCAGGGCGTGGAAGTCTTGGTTTTGCGATCATGGCGCGTTTTTTGATACATGAAAATATGTACATGTTGTGCAATAGTTTTAAGGACTTTTTTTTTTCCTAAGGTATATGCACTGTGATTTTATTGTTTTTTTGCTTCTCTGTACAAGTTGTTACTTTGCTATTTTATTTAATTGACTAAGGACTGTTGTATGAACATGTTTTACAATGTACCAGTGTAGGCCTAACAACGACTTGGTGACTTTGTTAAAGTTAAATTCCAAATAATAGGTGTGGAGCCCAGATTAGTCCGAATAGAAATTCGGGGCAAGATGAAGAAGATCTTTGACTTGCAAGGCTTAGTCTGGTACTGCTGTATTTGACAATTAAAACGATTCTTCCTGTTATTTGGGTAAATGTTGAAAAGAGGCGCCCTTTTCTTCTACTAAAATAGAAACCCTCTTTCTCCAGCAGGCCTTTACCTCCGTTTTTGTAGAGTCTAATCGGCTAGTCATCAAGGACCCCATGGCCCCCTGATCCTGAAGTTGTTGCTTGTCAGCTGAAATGCACGTGCATCCACTTCACAGTAGGATTGGTTGATGTGGTACTATCCTTGTAATGATGCTGGTGGCTGCCAAGTGACAACCCAATGGCCTAGTAATCCTCAAGAACCTTGCGGCCCAGTGATCCTCACGTTGCTTCCAAGTCAGCTGGAATGCTGATGCATCCGCTACATTGGACTGGTTGATCTGGTACCACTACCATATTGAAACTGGTGGCAACCCAATAGCTCAAGAATGTCATGACCCAGTGATCCTCAAGTTGTTGATTCCGAGTCAGCTGGAATGCACATGCATCCGCTCTGTAGTAGGATTGGTTGATGGTTTACTATCCCCGTAATGGCACTGGTGGCTGCCAAATGGCAATCCAGTAGCCCAGTGACCCTCAAGTTATTGCTTCCAAGTCTGCTGGTATGCACATGAGTCCACTCCACAGTAGGATCGGTTGATGTTGTACTATCCCCATAATGGCACTGGTGGCTGCCAAGGGGAAACCCAATGGCCCAGTGATCCTCAAGTTGTTGCTTCCAAGTCAGCTGGAATACACATGTATGCACTCCGCAGTAGGAGTGGTTGATGTGCTACCATCCCCAGTATTGGCATGGGTGTCTCCCAATGGTCCAGTGATCCTCAAGTTGTTGATTCCAAGTCAGCTGGTATGCACATGCATCCACTTTGCAGTAGAATTGGTTGATGTGGTACTATCCCCGTAATAGCACTGGTGGCTGCCATGTGGCAACCCAATGGCCCAAGGTTGATGTGGTACTATCCCCGTAATAGCACTGGTGGCTGCCATGTGATGACCCAGTGATCCTCAAGGACCCCATGGCCCAGTGATCCTCAAGGACCCCATGGCCCAGTGATCCTCAAGGACCCCATGGCCCAGTGATCCTCAAGGACCCCATGGCCCAGTGATCCTCAAGGACCCCATGGCCCAGTGATCCTCAAGGACCCCATGGCCCAGTGATCCTCAAGGACCCCATGGCCCAGTGATCCTCAAGGACCCCATGGCCCAGTGATCCTCAAGGACCCCATGGCCCAGTGATCCTCAAGGACCCCATGGCCCAGTGATCCTCAAGGACCCCATGGCCCAGTGATCCTCAAGGACCCCATGGCCCAGTGATCCTCAAGGACCCCATGGCCCAGTGATCCTCTAGGACCCCATGGCCCAGTGATCCTCTAGGACCCCATGGCCCAGTGATCCTCTAGGACCCCATGGCCCAGTGATCCTCTAGGACCCCATGGCCCAGTGATCCTCTAGGACCCCATGGCCCAGTGATCCTCTAGGACCCCATGGCCCAGTGATCCTCTAGGACCCCATGGCCCAGTGATCCTCTAGGACCCCATGGCCCAGTGATCCTCTAGGACCCCATGGCCCAGTGATCCTCTAGGACCCCATGGCCCAGCGATCCTCTAGGACCCCATGGCCCAGCGATCCTCTAGGACCCCATGGCCCAGCGATCCTCTAGGACCCCATGGCCCAGCGATCCTCTAGGACCCCATGGCCCAGCGATCCTCTAGGACCCCATGGCCCAGCGATCCTCTAGGACCCCATGGCCCAGCGATCCTCTAGGACCCCATGGCCCAGCGATCCTCTAGGACCCCATGGCCCAGCGATCCTCTAGGACCCCATGGCCCAGCGATCCTCTAGGACCCCATGGCCCAGCGATCCTCTAGGACCCCATGGCCCAGCGATCCTCTAGGACCCCATGGCCCAGCGATCCTCTAGGACCCCATGGCCCAGCGATCCTCTAGGACCCCATGGCCCAGCGATCCTCTAGGACCCCATGGCCCAGCGATCCTCTAGGACCCCATGGCCCAGCGATCCTCTAGGACCCCATGGCCCAGCGATCCTCTAGGACCCCATGGCCCAGCGATCCTCTAGGACCCCATGGCCCAGCGATCCTCTAGGACCCCATGGCCCAGCGATCCTCAAGGACCCCATGGCCCAGTGATCCTCAAGTTGTTGCTTCCAAGTCAGCTGAAATGCACATGTATCCATTTCGCAGTAGGATTGGTTGATGTGGTACCATCCCTGTAATGGCACTGGTGGCTGCCAAGTGGCAACCAGTCTAGCTGAGCTGCAGCAGGGTCCAGTGATGAAAGGTAGTCTTGAAACTAGGTGTGAGGTACCGAGGTTCTTAATGATTAACCTACCATTGCAGCAACTTATAGATGAGAATTGAATGGGATGATCCATTGGATGGGGTGTTGAAGGATTCTCTGTATGTAGAGGCAGTGGATGCCCCTTTTCAAAAATTCTAGTTAAACAAATTCTTTAAACCAATAATAGATTATTGCTATGGACCTCTTTGAGCAGAAGTGAGTTCACCACCTGGACCAGGCGCAGACTATAAAACCATGGGCTCTCACAGCTATAGCTTCTCCATGGGGTGACAGTACCTTAGTTCATCAAGTCAGATATTGGGGTGCTGCAATAGCAGTTTTACCTAAGGGATGAAGTTGGTCTACAGGGTTCGGTCAGTGTTTATGGTCCTTTAAGCTTCAGCACTGCTTAAATTTTATTAGATGCCTGCTAACTGCTTGTTTAAAATGACTGCACTCTCATTGAGAGGTATGTAAAAAGTGTAAGTTCACCTTCAGGAAGATTTTCCAAAAGAATCAAATGTTCTGTATCCAATGAATAGTACATGCCAGAGAACCTCCTGTTGTAAATGGTGAAGGTCCCCACGTTACAGATGCAGCTTGTTGGACGGCCTCTTCAGAGAAAACGTCTAACCACCTTTTCCTATCTATTCTGCCGTTTGCAGGACAGGCTGATTATCATAATGCAGCCACTCCAGGGCGACCCAACTGCGCACATGCGTGGTCTTTGTCTCTAGCTGAGCTCCGCTAAAGGAGGAGACTACTGGAACAAGCCAGAGTGTCTGCTACTAATCTGGAGCTGGAAGAGGATTCACTGCACATGTGCAGCTGCTAGGGGGCGCTTTATTGTGAGTTTTCAGCCAGTCCTGCAAACGGGACAGAGGGGAATGAGGACCCCAACACCTGCATCTGTAATAGGAAGTGCGTCACCATTTACCAACAGAAGGTGCTCTGGTATGTACTATACATTGGATACAGAATTGCACAGGGGATTTTTGGAAAATTGGCTGTAAACCTCATATGAAATCTGAACAAAGCATATCCCTCTATAGTGTGTACTTGTCTCAATCCAGAGCACTAAGTGCCATTTCTCTCTGTTGCTTCTTTCCTCTGCTGTCAGCATGAATCCCTTCTAACAAAGGTGACAGTGGAAGGAGTCCCAGCACACAGCATGTGATTGACAACTTCAGCTCTGGAATGTACTATTTAGATACAGAATTGCATTTGAAAAATCTTCTTGAAGGTGAACTTCCACTTCCCCATGCTTCCCCATCCCAAGCAACACGCCCCCCTAGAACTCAAATTTAAAGGCTTCAACAAAGCGGCTTGGAGAACTTTTGCAAAACCCTGCCATACACACTGTTCTTATTATTAAAGCCGAATCCCTTGTGAACAAGACCTTGGAAGAATATGGATGGTGTCAGCTCCCCTGCCCTTTGCACATGCTTATTGCCCCCTGTGATGCCCAATTGAACTTGGTGGTTTGTGGTTATCGTGGAGAAAGCAGGTGGGTGACAGGGAGCAGCTGGGGCAGCGTGGAGGGCAATTGTTTTTGGGTTCCTCTCTTGGCATGCATGCAGAAGAAAGGTTGATGCGTGGAGGAAGAAACTGTCCTGCACGGCTCTCTGTTGCCCGTGTCTCACTTCCTTACTTGGCAGCTTAGGGGTATGAAAATGGCCATTGCCGACTCGTTTTTGAAAGGTGCTCAGTCTAGGACCAATCGTTAGTGGGTTGCTGATTTGGATTGGGCATGTTTTGTTCGTTTTGGTATAGTGGATATGTACGTGATTGTTCCATGAGATTGGTATATAAAGTAGTGAATCAGAAAGGAGGCTGAGCGCCATTGAATGTTCCCCTTGAAGTGACCCTGTCAGTTTCCTGCAAGAGAAGAGGTGGTGCTCTCACATCCCTGGTGGCCTGTTGTCCTTTTTTCCACCATTCCATCACTACAGTGCTGGAAATGTCCCCCCCCCCCCCCACCGAGCGCTGTGGTTCCATCCATTCATCTCGTGTTCCTACCGAGTCCTGTAGTGAGAGAGGGTTTGGAGGATGGACCCACAGATCATGACGGGACAGAACCATCAGACACCTGGAAGTGTCAACATCTGAAGAGTCCGCCAGACTGTGTGTGTTTTTTATGTGCTATACCATTAAAGAGGAAGTCAACCCTGATGGGTTGACTTCCTCTTTGATTCCCTGCAAAGGTAAAGCATAATGGGCTAGTATGCATTGCATAGTAGTCCATTATGTGTCGCTTACCTGACACAGGAGCCAGCGATGTCACCGCTGTCCTCTGTAGTCCGGAGCCTCCATCTTCTCGGTGGGTCTCCGTGAGTCTCGCTGCTCTGCCGCTGTCATTCGTCGAAGCTGTGATGACGTCACTCCCGCGCATGCGCACGGGAGCCGCCACTCGCGGCATATCGCCATTGACAGCGGCGCGCGCAGCTGTCTACGGCGCATGCGCTGTAGACAACAGTGCCTGTACTTTGGCAAATATCTCCTAAACCGTGTAGGTTTAGGAGATATTTCATGGACCTACAGGTAAGCCTTAATCTAGGCTTACCTGTAGGTCAAAGTGGTTTGTAAGGGTTTACAACCACTTTAAGCCACGAACAGGACGAAACATGTCAGAAGTTGTCTACAGGTGGGGAACAAGAGCTGAAGATTATATATATATATATATATATATATATATATATATATATATATATATAATCTCTATCTCTCATTTATGAACTGCTCCTATTGAAATGCATTGATTTTTCAATGTCTATGCGCTGGCATGTGTTGATCATTGGTGTGAATGGACGGTAGCGGTATGGAGTGGTGGGTGTGAGCATTTATGCAGCCTAAGTCTGACTTTTGGTGTATTTTGCTAGTTTTTTTTTTTTTAATGGGATGCATGTAGCGGTGTAAAGCCACATACAGCCGCAAGCGACCATTCACTTGTACGCATCACAGCAGTGTGTCCTGCAAAATTAACATTTATACAGCCCAAGGCGCCTGTGTACATGAGACCTTATTTATCATTTTTTGTTTTAAAGAGAACGGTTATTGCGTTTTTATTACAGTGTTTACTTGGGAGTAGATTTTGATGCCCGTTGCTTTATTTCTGAATAATGGCATCTCCTATGGCTGTATATAGCTGGGAGTGTATACTGCAACCCTCCTGAACACCTGCTGAGATTTCTGGACAAATTGCATTGAGCCCTGGTTCACATTGCGGAGAGTTCGGAATGCGATTTTTACATGTCAAATCGCATGGCAATTCGGCGGCAATTGCCGGCAATGGCACAGTCCGAATCCCTGCGACTCCGCACCGATTTCCCTTTTACATAGTTTCTGTACTACTTTTGGTGACTTCGGGGTGCGAAGATGTCTCCTGAAATGGCCCCCCGAAGTCATGAGTGAAAGGAGGGAAGAAGAGGGATCAGTAAAGGACAGTCACTGTGCAGCATTACTTCATGAAAAACAGCCCATGCAAATGTATTTTATTTATTTTTTATTGTTTTTAACTAAAATTTCCATTAAATACTTTTTAAATTTAAATTTTTTCAAATTTAAATATCGTAGTCTGGTTTTTATCCTCCTCCTTTTTATATTTTTTTTTTTGGCTTTTATTTTTACCTGATGATCCCGCCAGTAAGTCCCTGGTTTTTCAACAGAACAAGCTCTCCTGTAGATGTAGCAGTTACAGGGATAAGGCAAACCATTTAACTGACGGGTGCTTACTGTGATTGGCTTTTATTTATTCATGTAAAACCTTCATCCCCAAAGGGATCAAGACTGTTTGCTGTAACTGCTTATAAAGTGTGAGCTGGAGTTTGGCTTCAGTCTGCTAGTTCATCTAACGCCCCCCCTTCACCCACACTGACAATGCTGCTGTCCAAAGGTGCCTGCCTGTGCTCCTTCATCCAGAGTGGGGAGGCGCGCTAATACAGGAGGGGTGTTACTGACCAGATCACCAGGTGAAAATAGAAGGGGGAAGCCTAAAAAGAGGAAACAAATGCAGCCGTCGCATCTGATTCCATATAATTTACTTTTTTTTTGGTTCTGGGTTTAATACTGCTTTTAAATAATAGAGGTGTGCTTATTCTTGCTTGAATCTTGGAGTACTTTGTGTATTTCCTCAAGATTTAGGCTCGGTCCACCTATATGCGAATTGGATGCGCACTGCACCGCATATTTGTCAACGGCTTCAATGGAAATCAACGTTATTTGACGTCATGCAAATTGGTTGCATGACCTGAAATGACATTATTTCACGTTATGCAACCGATTTGCATGATATGAAAAAAAACGTTGATTTCCATTGAAGCTGTTCACAAATATGCAGTGCGACTTTAAAAAGGAGTCCTGTGCGTTTTTTCTGAGCACTGCGTTTCAGGTGTGAATTCCAGGCTCTGTTGATTTCTATGGGATCGCTTCTGAATCGCCCCTGTGTTCAGGGTTTCGGCACAGATTACTCTCCTACTACGGGAAGTGACACCCTTTATGGGCTATGTATTGGCCAGTCCTGAAATCGCAGCTGTGACAAAAATCTGGCCCCGAGCCATGCAAATTCGCATCAAAAATGCACCTGAACAAATGTTTTTTTTTTTTATTATTATTATTTATTTATTTGCATTGAAATTGGACATACAATTCTCACCGAACATGCGTGAACCCAACCTTAACGTTCAGCTTTAAAGCAGAACTAAACCCAATGGTTTAACGGTTTAAAAAAAAAAACACGTGCCGGAAATGTAACTGTCACATTAGATGAGCTCTCGACCAAACTGTCAAACCAGCCAATGGATGGTGTCATAAATGATCACATGTGGAGCGCCATTGGCAGTTGAAGATCAAACGGAGGCCAAGATGGCAGCTTCCTTGGCTGAAAACGATCGGAGGGTTTACTTCCTCTTTTTTAAAATGGAACTAAACCCATCGATTTAACCGCTACATTCCCAGCACATGTTTTTTTTTTTTGTTTTTTTTAACGGTTAATGGGTTTAGTTCCATTTTAAAGGGGAAGTGAACCCTCCTATGGGTTCCAGCCAAGGAAGCTGCCATCTTGGCCTCTGTTTGATCTTCAACTACTACGAATGTTGCACATGTGATCAGTTATGATACCAGCCATTGGATGGTTTGATAGTTTGGTTGAGAGCACAACTAACGTGACACATTTGCGGCAATTTTTTTTTTTTTTTTTTAAGTGTCATGTTGGTTGTGCTCCCAACCAAAACTATCCAATGGCTGGTGTCATAACTGATCACATGTACAGCATTTGTGGTAGTTGAAGATCAATCAGAGGCCAAGATGGCAGCTTCCTTGGCCGAAACTGATTAGAATGGTTTACTTCCACCTATCGATTTAACAAAACGGTTACATTCCCCGGCGTGTTCTGGAAATGTAACTGTCTCGTTGGATGCGCTCTCAACCAAACTTCAACCAGCCAATGGCTGGTGTCATAACTGATCACATGTGGAGCGTCATGACAGTTAAAGAACGGAGACCAAGATGGTAGTTGAAGATCAATCAGAGGCCAAAATGGCAGCTTCCTTGGCTGAAACTAATTAGAAGGGTTTACTTCCACCTTTTTTAAAATGGAACTAAACCTATCGATTTAACAAAACTGTTACAATCCCCGGCGTGTTCTGGAAATGTAAATGTCTCATTGGATGCAATCTCTACCAAACTGTTCAACCAGCCAATGGCTGGTGTCATAACTGATCACATGTGGAGCATCATGACAGTTAAAGAACGGAGACCAAGATGGCAGCTTCCTTGGCTGAAAACCATAGTTTCTCTTTAAAATGGAACTAAACCCGTTGGTTTTAACAGTTTAAAAAAGAAAAAAACACGTGCTGGGAATGTAAGTGTCCACATTGGTCGTGCTCTCAATCAAGCTGTCAAACCATCCAATGGCTGGTGTCATAACTGATCACATGTGCGGCATCATGGCAGCTGAAGATCAAACGGAGGCCAAGATGGCGGCCTCCATGGTTGAAGCCAATAGGAGGGTTTAGTTTCCGCTTTAAGGTGCCCTTAGATAAATCATCACAATCAATTATTGAATGGGTCTGGATCAGCATGACCGGCCTGTGCGGGGGTGCATTGCTTTTTACTGTATCGGGGTGTCATTCACGATGGCACTTCATCATGGTTTGTGGGGTACGTAGTAAAACATAAATTCACTGTATCTTAGAAGTGCAAATGGGGCCCTAAATGTGTTTTGTTAAATGCAGCTAATATAAGCACCTGATTCTGTATTGTATGTCCCTGTCCTGTAGACCTCAGAATGGGAGCGTTTGTTGCTGATTTGTCGACAGAAAGGAAAGAGAGTTGGTCTTATTAGTCTGCTGCTGCTCCTTCGGTGTCCAATCACTGGTCACTGTTTATACTTGTTGGAGAACAATTCGGTCACCGCCCTGCTGTTGAAACCTTTGGCTTAGGAAAATTTGATGATGGAATCCTTGTGTTTTCAAGACTTTCAGCCGTTCACAAAAGGGTGAAGAGTCTTCTTTGTGTCTCTTTTTTTAGTACTCAAAACACCAGGACGTTATTTAATTCTTTAAAAGTGTACCTTCCGTTGTGCTACGAAAAAAAAAAATCTATATTTTTCTATAATTTTCTGAGAGTGTTGTAAAGTGTACCTGTCCTCTCCGTCCAGTGGAGACAGCCATTTTGTGACGGGAATCCCAAAGCGGCCAATCGGAATTCAGAAACCATAGGTATTTTTTTTTTTTTTGGGGGGGGGGGGGGGGGGGGTTGTTTTCAAAGAGCAAAATGGCTTCCTCTTCTGCAACTAGGCAGCAGGTGCGGGTTCAATTTTGTGATTACCATCAATGGAGGCAAATTTCTTTTTTTTTTATATTTGCTGTCGTTTTTGTATTGCCGATGTTAAAAAAAAAAAAGGACATTGGAGGTGACAAGTTAATTTATCTTTTCTATTTAACATCTTCAAAAGCTGCCATGTCTGTTTTAATAAAGATCTGTGGTCTTGAATACATCTGCTTCTTGTGTTGTCATTTAATTCTTTTTGATATCTTCTCGATTTGTGTTGGTGTTGCATGATATGGGTTAACCACTTGCTGACCAGGCTTTCTCTGGCACTTTTTGTTTAAATCAATATTTTTTTTGCTAGAAAATTACTTGGAACCCCCAAATATTATATATTTTTATTTTTTATTTATTTTTGTTTTAATTTTTTTTTAGCAGAGACTCTAGGGCAGGGATATGCAATTAGCGGACCTCCAGCTGTTGCAAAACTACAAGTCCCATCATGCCTCTGGGTGTCATGCTTGTGGCTGTCAGAGTCCTGCTATGCCTCATGGGACTTGTAGTTCGGCAACAGCTGGAGGTCCGCTAATTGCATATGCCTGCTCTAGGGAATAAAATGGCAATCATTGCCATTTTTAATGTCACACTGCATTTGCGCAGCGGTTTTTTGAAACAATAAAAAAAAATGTAATGGATTAAAAAAAAAAAACAGCAAATACCCAATTTTAGTTTTTTGTTAAAATATGAAAGATGTTATGCCAAGTAAATAGAAACCTAACATGTCATGCTTTAATCACTTACAGACCGGAAGATTTTCCCCCTTAATGACCAGGCCATTTTTTGCGATACAGCACTTCGTCGTTTTAACTGATAATTGTGCGGTCGTGCGACGTTGTACCCAAATAAAATTGACGTCCTTTTCACACAAATCGTTTCTTTTGGTGGTATTTGATCACCTCCTGCGGTTTTTATTTCTCTTTCGTTCATTGACGGACACAGCTCCATTAATCTTGACCGTAGGGTTATTACGGCACCTTCAGGAGAGGTAGCGTAATAACCCTAAGGTGGCGTAATAACCCTGCGGTCAAGATTAATGGAGCTGTATCCGTCAATGAACTTCAGAGAAAAGGATTTTACGGTGAGTACAAAAATCCTATTTTCTCTTTCGTTCATTGATGGACACAGCTCCATTAATCTTGACCGTAGGGTTATTACGGCACCTTCAGGAGAGGTAGCGTAATAACCCTAAGGTGGCGTAATAACCCTGCGGTCAAGATTAATGGAGCTGTATCCGTCAATGAACTTCAGAGAAAAGGATTTTACGGTGAGTACAAAAATCCTATTTTCTCTTTTGTTCATTGATGGACACAGCTCCATTAATCTTGACCATAGGGTTATTACGGCACCTTAGTCCTCTCCTGAAGGTGCCGTAATAACCCTCCGGTCAAGGTTAATGGAGCTGTGTCCGTCAATGAACTTCAGAGAAAAGGATTTTACAGTGAGTACAAAAATCCTATTTTCTCTTTCGTTCATTGATGGACACAGCTCCATTAATCTTGACCGTAGGGTTATTACGGCACCTTCAGGAGAGGACTAAGGTGGCGTAATAACCCTGCGGTCAAGATTAATGGAGCTGTGTCCGTCAATGAACTTCAGAGAAAAGGATTTTACAGTGAGTACAAAAATCCTATTTTCTCTTTTTGTTCATTGACGGACACAGCTCCATTAATCTTGACCGTAGGGTTATTACGGCACCTTCAGGAGAGGAGAGGACTAAGGTGGCTTAATAATCCTGTGGTCAAGATTGATGGAGCTGTGTCCGTCAATGAACAAAAGAGAAAAGGATTTTACGGTGAGTACAAAAATCTTTTTTTTTTTTTTTTTTCCCCGCATGACCGCACAAGCGCCAGTTGAAGTAGCACAGTGCTGAATAGAACAAACATGCTTTGTTTATGAAGGGGGTAAAACCTTGAACTCAAGTGGTTAAAGCTGCTCATTTTATGGGGGGGGGGGGGCATGCGACGGCAGCCTGTAACCAGGGAGGGGGTTTGCAAAAAAAAAAAAAAAGCAGTTGCACATGAGGTGATCGTTAATTTTTAGGTTTCTTTTGTTTTTTAGGTGATGAAAGCCAAACAAAATTGTTCTTTTTCTGGGGGGGCGTCAAGATGTTTTGAGGTCAGCCTGCAGTTCTAATCCCTATAACGTGGTTCAGTTTGCCCCTAGTTCATATCTGGCACAGCTCCATTAACCTCCCTGGCGGTATGATTTTTAGGCGGTGAAAGCGGTACAATTTATTTTGCATGGAAATTTGGCATTTTATATTGTAGGCCTGTAATTCTTAGAAATAATTCACTTAAATCCATCCAAACAAGAGTCTTAATAGACATCCCGGGTATGATAAAATTTGAAATATGAAATTATAATATATATTATAATAAAAGAAATAATTATAACAAATAATAATATAATAATAAAAATTATTCAATAATGTAATCAAATCAAAAACACTGAAATGTGCTGAGTTGCAGAATTGTCGTTGTCATTTCCCCACAAATTAATATCGCTCAATTCTGCGAGTGATTCTAATTTATTATCACTGTTTTCTATCTGGTCTTTAACCACTTTTGATGTAAACCTGACATTTTTTGGTTGCTATGGACAATCACCAGTTTCCGGGCATAAAGAACAGTATTTATAATATAAAACTGCATGCAGGACACTGGACAGACCACTAGGGGCAAAGGGGATTTGTAATTATTTGATACAGTATACTGTAATATTACAGTACTGTATCTATACTGTGTTTTTTACTTTTTGAATTTGGCGCCGATCTCCATCTCCGTGCGTCGCAACGCTCGCAGGGAACGGAGCTCTGCGCTGTCACAGATCGAGCGAAACACGGCGGCTCGCTGATCATAGCGGGGAGACATCGCTGGATCCAGGGGACAGGGTAAGTGACCCCCCCTCCATGGATCCAGAGATGTGATCCCGAGTCTGGCTCTGGAATACCGCTTATGGTAATGAAATCTTACCCCGAGCCAGACTCGGGAATACCGCCAGGGAGGCTACGGAGCCTCCTGCCATTCATATCTCAGAAGCAACTTAACTGCCAGCTTTTGGTTTGGTTGAGTTGTGGTTCTCCTGCTGCATGAGCAAATCGGCTTGCCTCCAGCCCCATGATAGTGCCATGGACTGAGGGGACAACCCTTGTACCTACATCCATATTCATGACGGCCTCAAAAAAATGTAAGAAACTGTAGACTGGTCCGGACTTAGTAGTACGATGTGTTCGGAAAGTATTCACGGCGCTTCACTTTTTTCCACTTATTGTTATGTTACAGTCTTATTCCAAAATGGATTAAATTCATTATTTTCCTCAAAATTCTACAAACAATACCTCAGAATGACAACGTGAAAGAAGTTTGTTTGAAATCTTTGCAAATTTGTTAAAAAAAAAAAAAAAATCGAAAAAAAAAAAAAAAAAATCAGGGTTCCTCAACAAAGGTTCCTAGGGGTTCCTTGAGCAATGGCCAATTTCTGCCTCTCTGATAAGTTCTAACACCAATGATCTTTTTAGCTGTCTCTAAGGGGGGGATTCTTCCCAATGACCATCACAATAATTAGGGATGCACCGATATCATTTTTTTTTTTTAAGAGTCTGAGTACCGATACTTTTATTATTTTTTTTTTTTTTTTTTTTTTTTTAGTACTCGCTGATACCAATTACCGATACCTACCCCAACTGTTTTTTGTTTTCACTTCAGCTGTCAGCATTGGTACAAAGCATTAAAAAGTTATTTACAAATTAAATAGATTTTTTTTTTTGATTTTTGCGCTTTTTCAATGTGAAATGTGTAAATATATGTGTAAAAATATTCACTAACAAAGCAAACAAAAAAAAATTGTTTATCGTTTATAAAATAGACGAGAACAAAAAAAAGAAAAAGCAGGGAAATAATTGAATGGAGGAGAATAGGAAGTTAGTTAAGGCTGATTTGAGTAAATTGAGGTTTATTAAGGGGTTAAACGGAGGAACATTTGTTCATTCCTTTGATCTGCAGATGAAGAAACAGAAAGATACAAAAAGAAACAATGTTTATTTTTATTTTAGTGTTTCAGCGGGTGAGCAATGTTAACCCTTTGAGGACCAAGTGATGTATTTGTCCCATGTTTTTAATTGCCTGTCTCATCTGATTAAGAACTTAAAATACTTTATACAATAATAACCCCCACCACTGGTTTCAGTGCCCACAATAATAACCCTCAGCGACGGTATCAGTGCCCACAATAATAACCCTCAGCGACGGTATCAGTGCCCACAATAATAACCCTCAGCGACGGTATCAGTGCCCACAATAATAACCAACAGAACTGGTGTCAGTGCCCACAATAATGACCCCCAGCATTGGTGTCAATGGCCACAATAATAACCCTCAGCATTGGTGTCAGTACCCACAATATTAACCCCACTTATAGTTGTCAATGGCCACAATAATAAAATCGCCAGCACTGGTGTCAGTGCCCACAATAATAACCCCCGGCACTGGTGTCAGTGCCCACAATTATAACCCTCAGCACTGGTGTCAGTGCCCACAATAATAACCCCCAGCATTGATGTCAGTGCCCACAATAATAGCATTGGAGTCAATGGCTACAATAATAAAATCGCCAGCATTGGTGTCAGTGCCCACAATAATAACCCCCACCACCGGTGTCCGTGTCCACAATAATAACTCCTACCACTGGTGTCAGTGCCCATAATAATAACCCCCAGCACTGGTGTCAGTGCTCACAATTATAACCTCAAGCACTGGTGTCAGTGCCCACAATAATAACCCCCAGCATTGATGCCAGTGCCCACAATAATAAAACTTCCAGCATTGGCGTCAATGGCTACAATAATAAAATCGCCAGCATTGGTGTCAGTGCCCACAATAATAAAACTTCCAGCATTGATGTCAGTACCCACAATAATAACTCTCAGCATTGGTGTCAATGGCCACAATAATAAAATAGCCAGCACTGGTGTCAGTGCTCACAATAATAACCCCTGGCACTGGTGTCAGTGGATGCAATGATAACCCCCAGAATTGGTGTCAGTGGATGCAATGATAACCCCCAGAATTGGTGTCAGTGGATGCAATGATAACCCCCAGCACTACATTATTTTAAATGAACTGGGGAATGGGTAGAACCTTCATTACATCTGTAGTTCATCTCACCGTTGTACATTTCAGCAGCTGATCCACTGTCAATGGCTTGACTTGTATGAATCTCTAAGGCAGGCCATACATGGGTCGAATTTTCAAAGAATTTTCTTTTCGAAAATCTTATCTAAGAATTTTTTGTTTGATTTTCGCACCATTAGTGGGCTGCAGCAACAGCCGATTTTCGTGCGGCCATTGAATTTGGGTAATTGGACATGTTAGAAATGTTTTGAAAAACAAACAATTTTCTAATCGATGGGAGAATCGTGTGAGAAATGTAATCGAAAACAAAAATTCCACATGTGCAAGAAAAGAAAATTCCCGGAAATAAAAGAAGATTCCTGGCCACAAAAATTATTTTCTGGGAGGTGAAATTGAAGGCTTGGTTGGCAGAATTTCAAAATCAATGGTGGCGCCATCGGATCACAAAACGCACAAATTCTGATTTTCAAAAGAAAATTCTTCCGAAATTTGACCATGTATGGCCGGCCTTAATGTACTCGAAGCTTGATTTCCATGAGACATTGCTCAGTTACATGGGGTGTGCCCAGGCACATCCGGCACACCCTGTGCGCACGCCTATGGTGCAGTCAGTAGTGTCCCTTGTGCTGATTCCCCTTCTGTTAGTAAAAAATCTTCCTCCAGCCTACCCCCCTTCTTCACAGCAATCTTCCGGTATGGTGGGGGTTAATACAACTTATGGGATGTCACAGGGTCTCCTCAAGAGAGCCCAGCTGTGCCCTCACTTTCTGCCCAGCTCCTCCATTCATAGAAGCCATACTACAGCTTTTATGAATGAAACATGATTTATGAATGGAGGAGGCAGAGCTATCAATCGTCAACCCGTTCTCCATTTATAGATCACTTTCCATCCATAGAAGCTGTAGTACGGTGGAAAGGGTAGGCATTGTGAGTCTATCTTGTTGAGAGCCGGTGACAGCCCTAAGTTGTATTACATTTCCAGGCTCGGAACCCCTGCTAATAATGACTTTATTAAAAGGCTCCATAGGCATGCGCAGGGGGTGTGCCAGGTAAGCCTGGACACACCCTTATCACTATGTAAGGTACCAATTGCCCTTACTGCCTGGGCTTCCCCCCTCTTGGTGGCCCCCAAACGCACAGTGCTGCTGGCTTCCTTCCTTCCCAGCTGTGGGGGGATGTTACAGGATGGAGGATGGGGAGGATGGGGGAAAGTACTTGTAAATATGTAATTTACCGGCCTCTTTCTTTTCTAAATGAGCATACTCGCTCACTGTGTCCATTCATAACTGAAGCATAGTAAACTGTGTTTACTGTGCTTCAGTTTGTGAATGAACAGGAAGCCATTCAGCACAGAGCACTTCCCATTCATTCACTGCCCAATACAGCTGAGGCTGCAGAGAAAGGGGTGCATGTTTGAGCTTTGGGGTGCATACCCTAATGCAATAGGCTGCGCACACTTATGAAAGGACATTGGTGTGATGGCCACTTAGAATAGTGATCTCCAAACTGCGGCCCTTTCCTTTCTTTTATCTGGCCCTTGGGGCACTGTTTCACCCACTGAAACCAACGATGGGGCTTAATCCCTCCCTCCACTGACCTCAATGATGGGCCACGATTCCTCCCAATGCCACCAACGATGGGCCACAATTCCTCCCAATGCCACCAACGATGGGCCACAATTCCTCCCAATGCCACCAACGATGGGCCACAATTCCTCCCACTGCCACCAACGATGGGTCACAATTCCTCCGAATGCCACCAACGATGGGCCACAATTCCTCCGAATGCCACCAACGATGGGCCACAATTCCTCCGAATGCCACCAACGATGGGCCACAATTCCTCCCAATGCCACCAACGATGGGCCACAATTCCTCCCAATGACACCAACGATAGGCCACAATTCCTCCGAATGCCACCAACGATGGGCCACAATTCCTCCGAATGCCACCAACGATGGGCCACAATTCCTCCGAATGCCACCAACGATGGGCCACAATTCCTCCCAATGCCACCAACGATGGGCCACAATTCCTCCCAATGACACCAACGATGGGCCACAATTCCTCCCAATGCCACCAACGATGGGCCACAATTCCTCCCAATGCCACCAATTGGGCCCAATGACACCAATGATGGGGCCCAATTTCACCCGAGACACCAACAACAATTCCTCTCACTGGCACCAAAGATGGGGCATTATTTTTTCCCACTGACGTTGAGACCTTTTCTACTCCCAATGGCCACAGTTCGCCCCCCCCAATTCTGAAGGACAGAAAACTGGCCCCTTGTTTAGGTAGTTTGGAGACCCCTGACTTAGAAGGATGCTCCTTACATTTGTGGTCATTGGGAGGATCCCCCCCTTGCAGATATCTAAAAGATTGTTGATGATAGTGGTTACTCACCCAGAAATAGACATTCCTCGCAGCTCAAGGAACCCCATAGCACCCTCTGGAGGAAGCCAAGGGTCCCAAAGAACCCTAGCTGAGAAAGGCTGCTCTACAGTCCGCACAACAGCACATTGTTCTGATAACATTTCTGCAAATCCATCCTAACAAGCGAACCTATTATATCATGAACCAAACATTGGCATATAAGCACCTAATATTGTAATTTAATCATTAGTAAAGCATATACAGTAAGGAAAAAAAGTATTTGATCCCCTGCTGATTTTGTACATTTGCCCACTGACAAAGAAATGACCAGTCTATAATTTAAATGGTCGGTTTATTTTAACAGTGAGAGACAGAATACCAACAAAATATCCAGAAAAACGCATTTCAGAAAAGTTATAAATTGATTTTCATTTTAATGAGTGAAAAAAGTATTTGACCCCTTCATGACTTAGTACTTAGTGGAGAAACCCTTGTTGCCAATCACAGACACCAGACATTTCTTGAAGTCGGCCACCAGGTTTGCGCACACCTCAGGAGGGATTTTGTCCCACTCCTCTTGGCAGATCCTCTCCCGGTTATTAAGGTTTCGAGGCTGACGTTTGGCAACTCGAACCTTCAGCTCCCTCCACATATTTTTTTATGGGATTAAGGTCTGGAGACTGGCTACTCCACTCCAGGACCATAACGTGCTTCTTCTTGAGCCACTCCTTTGTTGCCTTGGTCGTGTGTTTTGAGTCATGGTCATGCTGAAATACCCATCCATGACCCATTTTCAATGCCCTGGCTGGGGAAAGGAGGTTCTCACCCAAGATTTGATGGTACATGGCCCAGTCCATCGTCCCTTTGATGCGGTGAAGTTGTCCTGTGCCCTTAGCAGGAAAAAAAACCCCAAAGCATAATGTTTCCACCTCCATGTTTGACGGTGGGGATGGTGTTCTTGGGGTCATAGGCAGCATTCCTCCTCCTCCTCCTCCTCCAAACACGGCGAGTTGAGTTGATGACAAAGAGCTCGATTTTGGTCTCATCTGATCACAACACTTTCACCCAGTTCTCCTCTGAATCAGTCAGATGTTCATTAGAAGACTTCAGACGGACTGTACATGTGTTTTCTTGAGCAGGAGGACCTTGTGGGTGCTGAAGGATTTCAGTCCTTTATGGTGTAGTGTGTTACCAATCGTTTTCTTGGTGACTGTGGTCCCAGCTGCCTTGATATCATTGACAAGATTCTCCTGTGTAATTCTGGGCTGATTCCTCACTGTTCTCATGATGATTGAAACTCCTCGAGGTGAGATCTTTGCATGGCGCCCCAGACCAAGGGAGATTGACAGTTATTTTGTATTTCTTCCATTTGCAAATAATCGCACCAAGTGTTGTCACCCTCTCACCAAGCTGCTTGGCGATGGTCTTGTAGCCCATTCCAGCCTTATGTAGGTCTAAAATCTTGTCCCTGACATCCTTGGACAGCTCTTTGGTCTCGGCCATGGTGGAGAGATTGGAATCTGATTGATTGCTTCTGTGGACAGGTGTCTTTTTTACAGGCAACAAGCTGAGATTTGGAGCACTCCCTTTAAGAGAGTGCTCCTAATCTAAGCTCGTTACCTGTATACAAGAAACCTGGGAGCCAGAAATCTTGGTCTTGGTGATAGGGGATCAAATACTTATTTCACTCCATAAAATGCAAATAAATCTATAACTTTTTTGAAATGCGTTTTTTTCTTGATATTTTTGTTGTTATTCTGTCTCCAGGGGTGTACTGACCATTGGGCCACTCGGGCACTGCCCGAGGGCCCCATGCCACTAGGGGGCCCCATCAGGGTTGCCAGCCTCAGTAAAACCAGGGACAGTATGTAAAAATCTGTGTTTTTTTTTACATCTGTCTCTGAAATGTCCCTTACTGACATCCTTTTGGTCTAAAAATCCAGAGATTATAGCTGCCCCACCTCTCCAGTACCTTCTCAGCCAATAGAAATATGTGACCCCATAATCTCCTATTGCCCGGGGGCCCCATAATCTCCTATTGCCCGGGGGCCCCATGAGTTGTCAGTCCACCCCTGTCTGTCTCTCACTGTTGAAATAAACCTACCATTAAAATTATAAACTGATCATTTCTTTGTCAGTGGGGCAAATGTACAAAATCAGCAGGGGGTCAAATTCTTTTTTTCCCCCCTCACTGTAATATTTATTTTTCTTTATCACTACCATATAAAGAAATAAGCGCCCAAACTGAACTCAGAAGCAACCTGTTACGTCATCGCCTCTTCAAGGACCGGCCATGGACAAAACGATATAGAAAAGGAAAGTCGTTTGCTTCCCAAAGTCTCACCTAACATTTGCTAAAGTTTTCTTTTGTTTTAAAATGTTACTAAACCCCGGACTCTGCATTCACTATATCTGGTCTCCCACGGTACACGTGTAGCGGCGACACTTTGGACAAGGTGTCTGTCATGTAGAAATTTACAGTAAACAGTGAATGGGTTCTGAGGGTTGATTGTGTAGGTTTAACTTTGGCATCAGTTTGGCTGGGCTGTGTTAGCCCTTGTACACATGATCGGAGATTCCGACGGAATGTGTGTCCGATCGGAGCGTTTTTGTCGGATATTCCGACTGTGTGTGGTCTGCATCGGACTGTTTCCGTCGGAATATCCGTCGGACCAAATTTTCCAACTTGCCGGAAATATTTTCCGTCAAAATGCTCCGATCGGACATACTCCGATCATGTGTAGAGAATTCCGATCGGACAAAGTGCCACGCATGCTCAGATCAAATTCCTACATCAAAGCTATTGGCTACTAGCGTGAACGTAGTCCCGTCGTAACGAAATAACGTCATCACGTTCTGAATGATCGGATTTTCCGACAACTTTGTCCGACTGTGTGTATGCAACAGTTTTGGACAAAATTTGGTTGTCGGAATCTCCGACCGTGTGTACAAGGGCTAAGGGTTCTGTCTGGTCATGTGTACAGTTAGGTGCACATGACAGGCCCAGAACCAGGCCTGGTTGGACGTTTTAGGTATCGGCGTTCCCCGGAGCCAATCAGTGGGTGCGTCTGGCCCCCTGCTGAGGAGTCTGGGGAAGGGTACTTAAGATGTTGAAGTCACGTGTTCAAGGTTCGTTGGCGAGGCCATAGCTGCCTGTTACTGGAGCTGGACCGGGGTAGCCCCGCGAGAGGTCCCGGTCACGGGAGCGTGTGCCGCCCCGCAACATGATCGGTGTGACTTGCCCCATTAGACCCGCATGGTCTGGGGTAAGGAATCCATCTGTTCCCGAGTCTCGGAACCGGCTGGTCCGAGGCGCAATAACTGAAGGAGGATTCAAGGCGTCCGGGTGTGCTCTCAACTTGGAGAGGCCCCGCAGCTCGTGTAGGCGATCGGGGGAGGACTCTTCGGAGGAGGGCCGACAAGCTGGCATCCCAAGAAGTGCCTGGTTGCTGGGTTGTCAAGGACATTAACGAATCTACGCTTTTCCAGTACTGCCAAGGAGACAGAGAACGTTCCAGGTACTGAGGAAAGGGTTCCTGTTCACTTTCGGTTGAAGCTTTTATTCAAGGTCAAAGACTTTGTAAATTCTGGATCAAAGTGCTGACTGCCATAATCTCTGGCTAGAGATTTGTTCAGCCTTGAAGCGCCCAGCTGCGAGTGGCTACTCTCTGGGCCGTATTAGAGACTTTTTGGTGATTAGCAGTTCAAGGTGCCTGAGTTTATTTCACCCTTGCCCTCTGTTCCCATACGGGACTGTGTTTGTTGGATGTTACCCCTGCAAATAAACACCTTTCTAAAGGACTTTTATGGTTTCAGCGTCCAAAGTTGTTGGGTACTAACCCTGGGAACCCCTAGACGTGGAAGAACAAGCCAAGCGGAGGTAACTGGTAAGCCCAAAAGTCAAGGCCGCCCTATTGAGGGGGTAATGGCCGCTACACACAGAACATGGAAATGCAATCGTTTTAGTAAATATAAACTGCTAAATACCTTTTTCTCATCAGCAGTATATCGCAGTCTTGTGACTTCTATCAGTGTCTCGTTAAAGCTTGTAGGAGGAGCTTTCATTCTCTTCTGATTGTCCTATGAGGTTGCAGGACCCCTGACCCTCTGTCTGGACAGTGCTGATTGGCCCTGTGCTGATCACATGCACTCTCCCAAGAAAAGAAAAAAAGCAATACACACCAAACTGAGCGTGTGCAGAGTGACTCCAAAGGCTCTGCTCTATCAGGAGATGGACTGGGGACAGTGGAAGAAGGGGAGGATCAGAGAAGACAGAATCAAACAACCTTTTTACACAATGCAGAGGATTAACCCCTTAGGTTTCACAGTGAGTATAACAAGCATGCTTTACTACATACACAGACTGATTTTACTGTTGTGGGTTTAGTAACCCTTTAATAAAATGCTACCCAAACTTTTGTTTGGGTAAACTCTTTAGTTTTTAATATTTTCATAACTTGTATAGTCATTTTTCTTATACTTGAGATCTACTGTATGCCCTCAGAAATACAAGAAACGTGATACTTTTATTATTATTATTATATTATATATTATATTATAATATTATATATTATTATATTGCATTTATTTGCCAACCAATTCAAAGGCGGAGTTACATTTTAAAGCGGTTAAACCCAAAATCAAACATGTATTCGATTGCAGCTCATCAATTCTTATGATGTGATGACTGCATTCCTTTTCTTTTCTTTTTTTTGGCTTTCTTTCTTTTATTCACTTGGTGATCCAGCCAGTAAGTCTGTTACTTTTAAACAGAATAAGCTGCCCTGCAGATGTATCAGTTCACACGGATGAGACAAACAATTTACCACCGACAGCTTTTCATTTATTTATGTCAAATCTTTATCCAAAAAGGAACGAATCTGTTTGCTGTAATTGTAGCTATAAAGAGTTTTGCTGGAGTCCGGCTTCGGTTTGTTAGTGGATCTAAATCTGCTAGTACATCTAACACTCCCCTCCCCTCGAGACTGACAATGATGCTGTCCATTATGCCTCCTGTGCTCCTTCATCCAGAGTGGGGGGGGACTCTAATGCAGGAGGTGTGTTACTGGCCAGATTACTAGGTAAAAACAAAGGGGGGGGGGAGCCTAAAGAAAAGAAAACAAATGCAGCCGCCACGTCTAATGATTGGTAAGCGGCAATATATTACATTTTTGGTTTTGGGGTTTAACGCTGATTTAATGAGTTAACAAGAAACGTTTTTTGTGCTAGCTTGAAAACTAGAGGTGTGTGCGCCATGGGGTCAGGTATTTGGGTCCGCGCTGTGCTATCCGAGGCTCACTAGCAGGCATGTACTGGCCATTGGGACTATCGGGAGTTTCCCGGTGGGCCGATGGCTCAGTGGGACACTCTGATGTAAGGGGGCTGGTGATGGAACACTCTGATTTAAGGGAGTGGTGATGGGACACTCTGATGTAAGGGGGTGCTGATGGGACACTCTGATTTAAGGGGGTGTTGATGGGACACTCTGATGTAAGGGGGTGATGAATGGGACACTCTGATGTAAGAGGGTGATGATGGGACACTCTGATGTAAGGGGGTGATGAATGGGACACTCTGATGTAAGGGGGTGATGATGGGACACTCTGATGTAAGGGGGTGCTGATAGGACACTCTGATGTAAGGGGGTGCTGATGGGACACTCTGATGTAAGGGGGCTGATGATGGGACACTCTGATGTAAGGGGGTGATGATGGGACACTCTGATGTAAGGGGGTGATGAATGGGACACTCTGATGTAAGGGGGTGATGATGGGACACTCTGGTGTAAGGGGGTGCTGATGGGACACTCTGATGTAAGGGGGTGCTGATGGGACACTCTGATGTAAGGGGGCTGATGATGGGACACTCTGATGTAAGGGGGTGTTGATGGGACACTCTGATGTAAGGGGGGTGCTGATGGGACACTCTGATGTAAGGGGTGCTGATGGGACACTCTGATGTAAGGGGGCTGATGATGGGACACTCTGATGTAAGGGGGTGTTGATGGGACACTCTGATGTAAGGGGGGTGCTGATGGGACACTCTGATGTAAGGGGCTGCTGATGGGACACTCAAAATGTAAGTGGGCCGGTCTGGATGAAGTCCAGAGCCAAATTTCTGTCCCAGTCTAGCCCTGCTCACTAGAGCCTCATTACCTCCTGAGCGCAGCGTGAGCAAATTCTATCAAGAAGCATTCGATCTTCTCGTCTTAATTACATCGATCAATCAAAACCGATCTCCATACAGCACGCCGGTAATTAACTGACAGGTGGATGGCCGGCACAACGATTCAACATCTTATTTATCCATCACTTGTCATCTTCACACTTGCTGCTCGTAAACATGCGCCTACAGGTGGTGGCCACTGGGTGGCACTGTAACCTAACTGTTAAATTGGGACAAAATACAAGAAAACCTATGCAGTACATTTTTTTTTTTTTTTTTTGCAATACATGTACATTCCCCTCTGTTTTATTTCTTATAGCGCCTGCAAATACAGAAAACAGCCACGGATCATTCCAAAACTTCTTCTAAGTTCGTGGGCTGACGACAAACACAGCATTGCAGTGGATGAGTGGTGTCAGCCCTGCCCGGGTGACTTTTGTTAAACGGCTCAATCCCTCCCTTTTCCCTATCTCTGATTACTATTATTATGATACAGGAATAATATAGGGCCAACAGTTGGCGCAGCGATTTACAATATAAAGGGAGACAGTGCAGTTACATCAGAATAAAATCCAAAAGGGTTGGGAGGGCCTTGCTCATAAGAGTTTACAATCTAATAATCTGTACAGCATACACTTTATTACCAAAAGTTTTGAGAATCCTGCCTTTACATGCACATGAACGTTAATGGCATCCAGGGCTGCTGATAAGGCAGTACAGCCAAGCCCTCCTATACTGGGCCCGGGCCCCATTGGTACAAAGGGGGGGCCCCAGGCACCTGCTGAGCAGGAAGGCCAGCTATATTGTCTTATTGCAGACACCAATCCTATTCTGACTCCCCCTGCAGCACTGCCAGCTTTTCCTCCTCTCCCTCCCTCCAGCTTCAGGGCAGGCAGGGCCGGTGCTACCACTAGGCAAACTAGGCAGCCACCTAGGGTGCCCTGCTGCCTAGGGCGCCACGCCACTGGTGTTGCTACTCTGATGCTTAGCACCATCTAGTGGCCAAATGCTGTATTTTGTTTATTCAGAATCGATAAAAAAAGCACCAGCACAGGAAATAGCCCAATTATTATTATTACTATTATCATTATTATCATTATTATTATTCTTATACAGGATTT
>NW_027507785.1:54532083-54542083 GCF_037356315.1 Lithobates pipiens
GTAGAGGCTAGGGTTGGTTGCAAAAGACCTATTAGACTAGGCAAAGCATTCCCTGAGGCTATCAACCTGGAGAACCTGGGAGAGGTGTACCCAGCTAGAGGTGTCTGCAGTGATCCCATCTCAGAAGGACCATCTGCAAAGAACTGCGAGTGTACACATCCAGCCTAAGGTAAGCTAGAACCTCTGTGAGTGAGTACTAATGACCTCGGGTGGAGAGAGACTGAGCTAGGGAAGATGGCTTAACTAAATGTGTTGTTGGATGCTTTCACATGTGACTGCTGTGGATCGTCCACTATATGTGATTGACAATGTACTGTCCAGAGACACCCTTTATAGCAGTGATGGCGAACCTTGGCTCCACTACACAGCATCATGGGAAATGTAGTTCCATAACATCTGGGGTGCGAAGGTTCGCCATCACTGCTATATAGTATGTTGATGTTATGTGATTGTCTTGGCCAAGTGCAGCAATTCTACTGCTGGTCGAACATTACTTCCTTTGGGATATAAAGGTTCATGACCGGGAATGTCATGAGGAGACCTCTGGCACGTAAGAGGCACAAGATGGCGGAGGGTTAAAGCCTCAAGCAGGTGGGTAACTGTTCTGGAAGAGAAGAAGCGGGTCAAGGACTTATGCTCTTGGTGCCCTTACTTAGACATTTACAAGCCCCCTTACACCCATGACATCCCTATAAGAGGACTCTACCTAAAAAAGGACCTAGCACCTGATGACACTATTCTCTCACTTTTCTGGGACGGAGCCACCTAGTGGCAGACTAGCTAACTGCACCTGCTCAAACGTATTCTTCTCCCTTATTCCTTTGTATCTTCTTTCATTTTTCAAAATTAAAAAAACTTGATGGGCGTTTTGTTTTAACCTTTTCCTACTTTATCCAAAATGAAAATGTTTGGTTACGTAAACACTTCGGGATGAATTTATAGAAACATTTGCATAGCCATTTGTCCCATGCAAACTGTGGGTACGGTTGTTCTGTGTCACTCAAAACTGCATGTCCTTCAATTTCCTCTACAGATCAAATGTTATTCATTCATAAAAAATAAAAAAAATAGAGTGATTCAGGGAAAATACCCCCCAACTGGCTGATTCTTCTTCTCGAAAAGGATATTAGCTTGGCTGCCATGCTGATTCATCAGCTTCAATGCTGGCCGAAGTTCAGTATAGTAATAAGCATTCTGGAATTCTTTTGACCTTAGTTTGCAGCATACTTGTCTTGGGTCAGTGGCTGGCAACTGAAGCCAGGCACAGCCAGGCGACTTGCATTTTCAAAAGGAAGAGGACACCTATATAGTATTTCTCTCTGGTTTCTCTCCTGCAGTGGGAGGCTCCTATGGCCGGCTGTCAGTATACAGAAGTCAACCGGCGCCAGAAGTCCTTCCATAGAGGAGACTCCAGCCTGCTCTGCAGCAGTGTATGTGAGAGCCTGGAAGAGGAGGAGGAGGAGGAGGAAGAGGAAGCCGTTTCCAGCCCAGCTACAGATTACTCCCAGCAGCTGTGCAGGTCAGTGACTGTATATCACCGTATACTGAGTATATTTCAATGCCAGTGTTTGCCTACAGCCACCTGTACTTCTCTCCTCTCCCCTTGTCCATTCACAAAAATGCTCGACAGTCTAATAATATTCTGATAATTGTATTTATTCTATAATAAATAAATAATAGACAAGTGCTATTTGTTTCAATCCGAATTAGTTTAACAAAAACCCGTTTAACATATTCGTAAATTTGAAAATTCGCAAATTCGAAAACCTGAAAATTCGAAAATCTGAAATGATAACTAACTAAGAATAACTTAACTATTACTAACTATTAAATTATAAATATGGGAATTTCCTTTCAAACTGGAATTTCCTTTAACCACTTAAGCCCCGGACCATTTTCCAGCTAAAGGACCAAGTCCCTTTTTGCGATTCGGCACTGCGTCGCTTTAACTGACAATTGCGCGGTCGTGCGACGTGGCTCCAAACTAAATTGACATCCTTTTTTTCCCACAAATAGAGCTTTCTTTTGGTGGTATTTGATCACCCCTGCAGTTTTTATTTTTTGTGCTATAAACAAAAAAAGAGCGACAATTTTGAAAAAAAACGCATTATTTTTTACATTTTGCTAAAAATAAATATCACACAAAAATATATAAAAAAAACGTTTTTTTTCTCAGTTTAGGCCGATACGTATTCTTCTACGTATTTTTGGTAAAAAAAATCGCAATAAGCGTTTATTGTTTGGTTTGCGCAAAAGTTACAGCGTCTAAAAAATAGGGGATAGTTTTATGGCATTTTTATTAATAATTTTTTTTTACTAGTAATGGCGGCGAGTTGCGATTTTTATTGTGACTGCGACATTATGGCGGACACGTCGGACAATTTTGACACATTTGTGGGACCATTGGCATTAATACAGCAATCAGTGCAATTAAAAATGTACTGATTACTGTAAAAATGTCACTGGCAGTGAATGAGTTAACCACTAGGGGGCAGTGTAGGGGTTAAGTGTGAGTGTGTGTGTTTTTTTAACTGTAGGGGGGGCGTGGCTTGGTGTCTGACGTCACTGATCGTCTTTCCCTATAACATGGAACAGATGATCGGTGACAGCCTCAGTAAGAAGCACGAGGAGAGGTTTGTTTACACTTACCTCTCCTCGTTCTTCAGTTCTGTGACCCGATCACAGGACACCGGCGGCGATCGGCCATGGTCACGGAGCTCAGGCCCGGGTTCGCGACCCACGGCTGGGCACTTAAAGGGCAATGTACCTGTACGTGCTTGTGCCCAGCCGTGCAATTCTGACGACGTACATTGGCGTGAGGCGGTCCTTAAGCGGTTAAGATCGAATTTTGGAATTTTAGAATTTTCGGAATAGGAAAATTCGGAAATTCAAAAATTAAAAAATTAGAAAATCAGTAAAATTCTAAATAATAATTAACTAATAATAACTAACGATTAAATTATAGGTATTGGAATTTCCTTTCAAATTTGGCTGTTAGTGAATGTAACGAATACGAATTTATCCGAAGTTACGAATAATCTGAAATGATGACTGACTAATAATAACTTAACTATTACTAACTATTAAATTATAGGTATGGGAATTTCCTTTCAAACTGGAATTGCCTTTCAAATTGAATTTTGGAATTTTAGAATTTTCAGAATAGGAAAATTCGGAAATTCAAAAATTCAAAAATTCGAAAATCTTAAAAAAAAAAAAAAGAAAATCAGTAAAAATCCAAATAATAACTAACTAATAATAACTAATGATTAAATTATAGGTATTGTAATTTCCTTTCAAATTTGGCTGTTAGTGAATGTAACGAGTACGAATTTATCCGAAGTTACGAATAATCTGAAATAACGAATGCCATATCTAACAAGTTTTTCAATATCTTAAATTTAGAATTTCTGAGTTTTAAAATTTGCGAAATTTCGTATTTCAGAAAATCGGAATTTCAGAAATTCAAAATTCTAAATTTTGGATATTCAAAATTTCAGAAATTCGAGATTTCGGAATTTCAAAATTTCGGAAATTCAAATGAGTAAATTTGAAATTTTGTAAATGAGAAATTTCGTAAATTTGGAAGTTCGGAAATTCAAAATGTCGGAAATTAGAAAATTCTAAATTAAGAAAATTCAAGAATTGGATAATTTGAATTTGGAAATGAGAAATTTTGGAAATTCGAAAATTCTAAATTAAGAAAATTCAGAAATTTGACATTTTGGAAATTTGAAAATTCAAAAATTTGGTAATTTGAAAATCTGAAAATAAGAATGAAAATCTGAGAATTCAAAAGAATGAAAAACCCAAAATTCAAAAATCCGAAAATCTGAAATAAAAACTAACTAATAATAACTATTAAATTATAGGTATTAGAATTTCCTTTCAAATTTGGCTGTTAGTGAACGTAACGAGTACGAATGTACCCGAAGTTAATAATTATCTGATAATAACGAATGCTGCATCTAAACGAATGGAACGCAAATAATCTAATAATGATAAAGAACAATAATAATAGTAAAACCTTTTTATTAGTAGTATTTATTATTAATTTGCTCCATTCCATTTGTTTAGATGTGGCATTCGTTATTTTGGATAATTCGTAACTTCAGATAAATTTGTATTCATTACATTCAGAAACAGCCAAATTTGAAAAGAAATTCCAATAACTATAATTTAATAGTTAATTATTATTAGTTAATTATTATTTTGAATTTTACTGATTATCTTTCTTTTTTTCAGATTTTAGAATTTTCGGATTTTTGAATCTTTGAATTTCCGAATTTTCAAATTCCGAAAATTCCAAAATTTTGATTTTGGAATTTCGAGAATTCAAAAATTCCGAAATTTGGAATTCAAAATTCAAAAATTCAACATTCAACAAGAAATTCTAAATTCGAAAATGTAAAAGTTCAGAAATTTGAAAATGAATGCGAAAATTCAGAAATTCAGAATTTTGGAAATTCGAAAAATTTGAAAATTTGAAATGTTCAAAATCTGAAAATGTGAAAAATCAAAAAATCTAAATTTTGGAAATTCGAAAATCTGAAAATTCGAAAGTCGAAAAGGTTCAGAAATTTGAAAGTTTGGAGATTTGGAAATTCAAAAATTCGAAATGTGAAAATTTGAAAATCAGAAAATTTGAAAATCCGAAAATTAGAAATTCGGAAATTCTAAAATCCGAAAATTCAAAATTCGAAAAATTCGTAAATGTAAAATTCCAAATTTTGGGATTTCTGAGTTTTCAAATTTCTGAATAAAGCAAGAAACGAATGAAACGAAAATGAAAACTAACACATTTTTTATCAGTGCACATGTCTAGTGAAAACTAAACTCGCAGACTGTCATTCAGGACAATTCGATTGGTTGCAGACTGATCGGTAAGTTGAGCTGGGAAATTTCCTTGGTTTTGTCTTACATGCCTCGGCCTTCCAATGCTCCTTGCTGCAGTCACCAGTTATAGGCAGGGCAGTGACCAGTTATAGGCGGGGCAGTCACCAGTTATAGGCGGGGCAGTGACCAGTTATAGGCGGGGCAGTGACCAGTTATAGGCGGGGGCAGTCACCAGTTATAGGCGGGGCAGTCACCAGTTATAGGCGGGGGCAATGACCAGTTATAGGCGGGGCAGTCACCAGTTATAGGCAGGGGCAGTGACCAGTTATAGGCGGGGGCAATGACCAGTTATAGGCGGGGCAGTCACCAGTTATAGGCGGGGCAGTCATCAGTTATAGGCGGGGGCAATGACCAGTTATAGGCGAGGCAGTCACCAGTTATAGGCAGGGGCAGTGACCAGTTATAGGCGGGGGCAGTCACCAGTTATAGGGAGGGGCAGTGACCAGTTATAGGCGGGGGCAGTCACCAGTTATAGGCGGGGCAGTCACCAGTTATAGGCGGGGCAGTCACCAGTTATAGGCGGGGGCAGTCACCAGTTATAGGCGGGGCAGTCACCAGTTATAGGCGAGGCAGTAACCAGTTATAGGCAGGGGCAGTGACCAGTTATAGGCCGAGGCAGTCACCAGTTATAGGCAGGGGCAGTGACCAGTTATAGGCCGGGGCAGTCACCAGTTATAGGCAGGGCAGTCACCAGTTATAGGCGGGGGCAATGACCAGTTATAGGCAGGGCAGTCACCAGTTATAGGCGGGGGCAATGACCAGTTATAGGCGGGGCAGTCACCAGTTATAGGCGGGGGCAGTCACCAGTTATAGGCGGGGCAGTCACCAGTTATAGGCGGGGGCAATGACCAGTTATAGGCGGGGCAGTCACCAGTTATAGGCGGGGGCAATGACCAGTTATAGGCGGGGCAGTCACCAGTTATAGGCAGGGGCAGTGACCAGTTATAGGTGGGGGCAGTCACCAGTTATAGGCAGGGGCAGTCACCAGTTATAGGTGGGGGCAATGACCAGTTATAGGCGGGGCAGTCACCAGTTATAGGCAGGGGCAATGACCAGTTATAGGCGGGGCAGTCACCAGTTATAGGCAGGGGCAGTGACCAGTTATAGGTGGGGGCAATGACCAGTTATAGGCGGGGCAGTCACCAGTTATAGGCAGGGGCAATGACCAGTTATAGGCGGGGCAGTCACCAGTTATAGGCAGGGGCAGTGACCAGTTATAGGCGGGGGCAGTCACCAGTTATAGGCGGGGCAGTCACCAGTTATAGGCAGGGGCAATGACCAGTTATAGGCGGGGGCAGTCACCAGTTATAGGCGGGGCAGTCACCAGTTATAGGCGGGGGCAGTGACCAGTTATTTGTAGAGTAATATAAAAGATCCAATAATATTTACCTATAAAATGCGTGTTTTCACCTTCATTTGCCACAATTCAGGAATACATTTCTTCTTCTTTTTTTTTTTTTTTTTTGCCTTTAAAGCATCCTGGGTTATGAAACTGCAGAATATTTTCTAAATCCCCCGCCGATGGATTTCCAAGTCAGCCCCTCCTTACAGGAAATCTTAGATGAAATGGAAGGTAATTGTAATCCGTCCTCCTATTGATGGTATTTATTCTACCTGGAGTAAATTACCCCCCCCCTTCCCCCTCCCCAGGCCCGAGCCGGCAATTACAAGGCGTTACCTTTAAAGAAAAACCAGTGTTTGTGTCGGGTAATTATAAAGTCCCAGCGGTGTAGCCGTGGGAATATGTCTGGCGATAAAGTCTCATCATGTTATCCAGCCTTGTGACATTATATAATGAGCTGTTATTATCCTTTATAAAACATTCTATTACTCCAGTGTTTAAAAGGGGTCCCATCGGCATGTCATGTCATACAGGAATAGAATCATTTTTCAAAAAAAAATCCCATTATTTAAAAAAAAAAATCCCATTTTTTTTCTTTAAAAATCCATCCATGAATACCAGCCTAGTGACATTGCCTAGGCCAAGATGATGTCACCGGTCTGCTGCAGGCAGGAGGGAACATTTCCTCAGTCTCCTCTTCCCCAGTCTCCAAAAACACTCCAGCGCCAGATCCAGGGTCTTTCTCTTTCACAATGCCTCTTTGGGGTGCAGGACCCCTCAGACTGGGACATTTTCAATAAACTGAAAAAGCACACGGGAGGGAGCAAACACCTCGTGCTTTACCATAGACACGTTTATTACATCCACCAAGACACAGGGATACTCACAAGAAGATAAAAAAAGGTAAGCATATACAGTATAAATACTCCATTCCAGAGTTCCAAGGCTCTCCAGCGCCCCCCCCCCCCCCCCACATCTGGCCACATGCGGTATTGCATGTAATAGAAATCAATGCGGAACGAATTATCTTAGTTTCCATTGACTTCTATGGGGAAACTCGCTTTGATATGCGAGTGCTTTGGATTACAAGCATTCTCCTGGGACGGATTATGCTCGTAATTCAAGGTTCCACTGTACAGTCTAAAATGTGAGCTGGAGTTTGGCTTCAGTTTGTTAGTGTATTTAAATCTGCTAGTCCCCCCTCCTGACTGACAATAGTACTGTCTGCTGTGCCTCATGTTCTCCTTTATCCAGAGTAGGGGCGCTCTAATGCAGGAGGTTTGTTACTGGCCAGATCACCAGGTAAAAACAGATGGGGAAAAAGCCTAAAAAATAAGAAAACAAATGCAGCCACCACATCTAATAATTGGTAAGCTGCAATATATGACATTTTTTGGTTTTGGGTTTATTAGAGCTTGAAGAGAAAAATACAATTCTGATGCTAGGTCCACTATAAGTCACATACATTATTCAGGAACATGCGAAAATGCACATTATTGGCTTGAAAACTTACTGAAGATCCCCAAAACATACAAACTTTTTAGTTCTGGTCTCCAGAACATAGTTAACCCTTTCCATAGTGTGCCTCAGGCCCAGCCAGTGACTGGGCGGTCCAACCCAGGCCCCAGCCACTTACTGCACTGGCCCACCCCTACTTCACCTCTAATTATGCAAGGCCCCTCCCACCCGCTGCCCCACACTCACCATAATGAATGCCTTATTGAGTTATTGAACATGGTGACACTGTGATCCCGGGGCACAGCCCAAGACACAGCATTGGGACTGAGCTCCACGATGTGGGATGGTTGGCACGGTCTACCCCTACAATTCTCTTCTTTTGTTCTTGTTCTACAGACCCCCTGGGAGCTGAGGAACTGTGGAGAATTCTGCAAGCAAAGTCCAAGCAGAAGCTTAGAGAAGAGTATGGTGAACCCATAAGACCAGAAATGGTGACTATTGACCTAAAATGGGGGGGGGGGGGGGTAATCAGGGGCAGTTGAGTAATCACCCGTGCACCACTGCCATGTTCAGTGTACATAGGCCAACACATCATTGTCTGTATCATAGGAAATTTGTTTTAGAACCTCTGCTAAGTTTTTGTTGCTTTTTTGTGTTTCCGCTATATACAGCGCCTTGAAAAAGTATTCACACCCCATGAAATTTTCCACATTTTGTCATGTTACAACCAAAAACGTAAATGTATTTTATTGGGATTTTATGTGATAGACCAACACAAAGTGGCAACATAATTGTGAAGTGGAAGGAAGATGATAAATGGTTTTCAAAATTTTTTATGTGAAAAGTGTGGGGGGTACATTTGTATGGCGCCCCCCCCCCAGAGTCAATACTTTGTAGAACCTCCTTTCACTGCAATTACAGCTGCAAGTCTTTTTGGGGATGTCTCTACCAGCTTTGCACATCTAGAGAGGACATTTTTTTCCCAATTCTTCTTTGCAAAATATCTCAAGCTCTGTCAGATTGGATGGAGAGCGTCTGTGAACAGCAATTTTCAGGTCTTGCCACAGATTCTCAATGTGATTTAGGTCTGGACTGTGACTGGGCCATTCTAACACATGAATATGCTTTGATCTAAATCATCCCATTGTAGCTCTGGCTGTATGTTTCGGGTCGTTTTCCTGCTGGAAGATGGACCTCCGCCCCAGTCTCAAGTCTTTTGCACACTCTAACAGGTCTTCTTCTAAGATTGTCCTGAATTTGTCTCCATCCATCTTCCCATCAACTCTGACCAGCTTCCCTGTCCCTGCTGAAGAAATGCATCCCCACCACATGATGCTGCCACCACCATGTTTCACAGTGGGGATGGTGTGTTCAGGGTGATGTGCCGTGTTAGTTTTCTGCCACACATAGCGTTTTGCTTTTAGGCCAAAAAGTTCAATTTGGTCTCATCTGACTAGATCACCTTCTTCCACATGTTTTCTGTGTCCCCCACATGGCTTCTCGCAAACTGCAAACAGGACTTTTTATGGTTTTCTTTCACCAATGTCTTTCTTCTTGTCACTCTTCCATAAAGGGCAGATTTGTGGAGAGCACGGCTAATAGTTGTCCTGTGGACAGATTCTCCCCCCTGAGCTGTGGATCTCTGCAGCTCCTCCAGAGTTACCATGGCCCTCTTGGCTCTTCTCTGATGAATGCTCTCCTTGCCCGGCCGGTCAGTTTATGCAGACGGCCATGTCTTGGTAGGTTTGCAGTTGTGCCATACTCTTTCCATTTTTGGATTGATGGATAGAACAGAGCTCCGTGAGATGTTCAACACTTGGGATATTTTTTATAACCTAAAACTGCTTTTAACTTCTCCACAACATTATCCCTGACCTGTCTGGTGTGTTCCTTGGACTTCATGATGCTGTTTGTTCACTGAGGTTCTCTAACAAACCCCTGAGGGCTTCAAAGAACAGCTGTATTTATACTGAGATTAAATTACACACAGGTGGACCGGCAGTTTGGCAGTGCTGTTTTTTTTTTGTTTTTTTTTTGCCCAAATCTGTTGATTTCGTTTTATGAAGCACATTGTTGTATTCTTCTATGTTTTGCTTACTAAATGTTTAGATTGCAGCAATGCTGGATATTTTTTTGAACTATGTATGTCTGAATGGGACGGCCTGATTGTGTTGCACATGTAGCCTTAGATGAAGTGTGACTCGCCTTGTCCTATTGATTATATACTGTATGTATATTTATAGAAAAAAAAAAAAAAAAATATATATATATATATATATGTATATATATATATATATGTATATA
>NW_027507785.1:54547083-54762083 GCF_037356315.1 Lithobates pipiens
AGCCATTCGTAAATGCTCAGAATCACTAGGAAATACTTGGAAACACTCAGTTCCCAAGTGTTTCTGAGCCTTTCCGAGGGTTTCCGAGTTCAGCCGAGCCGTCCCCGAGTATTTCCAAGGATAGTTCTCTGGCGCCCCCCTCCACCTCTGGCCACATGCGGTATTGCATGCAATAGAAGTCAATGCAGAAGTCCATTGACTTCTATGGGGAAACATGCTTTGATATGCGAGGGCTTCGGATTACAAGCATTCTCCTGGAACGGATTATGCTCCTAATCCAAGGTTCCACTGTATATTGCAGTTTACCAATCATTAGAGGTGGCGGCTGCATTCGTTTTCTTTTTTTAGGCTTTTTTTTATTCTTTCTTCCCCTCCGTTTTCACTGGATGATCTTGCCAGTAATACACCTCCTGTATTAGAGCACCCCCCTCCCCCTACTCTGGATGAAGGAGCACAGGGGGCACATTTGGACAGCAGCAATGTCAGTCGGGGGGACTGTTTGATGTACTAGCAGATTTAAATACACTAACGAATTGAAGCCAGACTCTAGCTATCCCTTTGGGATAAAGGTTTCAAATAAATAACTACTTGTGTGCTGCCCGTCTGCAATGTATACAGGCCGTACAGGCATGTACACTGCCTAATTACAGGTTTAGGGGGCATGTGACCCCCCCTGCGCTAACACCTGCTGTGATTGAAAAGTGGGACTTCTTCAGCAGGTCCCGGCTAATGATTAATGGCCACGATCGGCTGTATCCAATCACAGCGCAGAGCTCTGTGTTGACAATCAACATAGGGCTCTGTACATAAAGAATGATCTCTCTGTTTCCTCTCCCTGCAAAGAGGATAAGAAACAAAGAGATCTTTAGTAAAAAAAAAAAAAAAAGCAGCAAACTGTACACACATTACACATTGTTAGGCACACATTTAACCCCTTGATCACCCTAGATGTTAACCCCCTTCCCAGCCAGTGTCATTAGTACAGTGACAGTGTATAGTATTATCACTGATCACTGTATTAGTGTCACAGTGATGTCAGTGGCAGTAAGTCCCCCCCCCCCCCCAGTGTCAGTTAGTGTCAGATATATCGCCACACTATCACAGTCCAATTATAAGTAGCTGATCACCATCATTAGAAGTATAAAAAAATAAAATGAAAAAAAATTCCAGTATATATACCATAATTTGTATACCCAATCAATATACGCTTATTGGGAATATTTTTTATTTTTTTTTACCAAAACACATACATATTAGCCTAAATTTATGAAGAAATTTTTTTTTTTTTATTTTAATTTGGGTGTGTAACGAATTTATGAAATTCTGAATTTGCAAATTTGAGCAGAATACATATTAGCCTAAATTTATGAAGATTTTTTTTTTTTTTTTTTTTTTTTTTAATTGGGTGTGCAACGAATTTATGAAATTCTGAATTTGCGAATTTGAGCAGAATACATATTGGCCTAAATTTATGAAGAAATTCAATTTTTTATTTTTTTTTATTTTATTGGATGTGTTTTATAGCAGACAGAAAAAAAAATATTTGCAGTCTTTTTTTCCATTTATATAATAAAAAATAAAAAAAACGCACTGGTGATCAAATGCCACCAAAAGAAAGCTCTATTTGTGTAAAAAAAAAAAAAAAGATATAATTTTCATTTGTGTACAGATTTTGTATGACCACACAATCGGCAGTTAAAGTAGTGCAGTGCCGAATAGTAAAAAATGGCCTGGTCATGAAGGGGGGGGGTAAAACTTTGTGAACCAAAAAAATGTTTTCCCTGTTTATTTTGACGTTCTTGGATGAAAGGTATAAATGATGAGCGCAGCCTACACAGGAAGATGTTGGTACAAGTCTGTGAACATGTGTTTATTTTACACTATGTATTCACTGCATTCCACTATAGACACAGGCTGAGCCGACACACAAAGGGAGAACCCACCTCCTACTCACTGCAATGAAAGGGTTTCCTTGGGAACCTTCCATAGGCTCAGATCCGGTTAACTCCATCGGTGCCACGAAGCCCCGACATAAAGCCAATCCAAGACGAAAAATCGCTGAGCCTAAAACAGGCACAGAAGTCGATTTTTTAATTTCATTAATGCCATTGCCGAGTAATCAGCAGTGGACAATCAGCCATTTGTGTGGCATTTATCTAAAAAGTAGACATGTGCACTGCCGAAAAATTTGTTCATTTTCGTTTCATTCGTTTTTTGGGTCATTCGTTACAATTTGTAAATTCAAAAATTTGGTCATTTGAAAATCTGAAAATAAGTATGAAAATCGGAGAATTCAAAAGAATGAAAAACCCAAAATTCAAAAATCCGAAAATCTGAAAGAATAACTAACTAATAATAACTATTAAATGACAGGTATTGGAATTTCCTTTCAAACTTGGCTGTTAGTGAACGTAACCAATATGAATTTATCCACAGTTACAAATTATTCGAAATAACGAATGCTGCATCTAAACGAATGGAACAGAACTAATTAATAATAAATAATAATACGTTTTTATTATTATTATTATTATTGTTATTTATTATTATTAATTCATTACGTTACATTTGTTTAAATGCGGCATTTGTTATTTCGAATAATTCGTAACTTCAGATAAATTTGTAGTGGTAACGTTCACTAACAGCCACGTTTGAAAGGAAATTCCAATACCTGTAATTTAATAGTTAGTTATTATTAGTTAGTTAGTTATTCTTTCTTGTTTTCAGGTTTTTCGAATTTACAAATTGTAACGAATGGCCCGAAAAACGAAAAAAACAAAACAAAAAAAACGAATGAAACGAAAATTAACAAATTTTTTCGGCAGTGCATATGTCCAATTTTTAGATAAATTAATTTACGAATTTGCATATTTATGAATTTGTGACCTTACGAATTTTTGAATTTACGAATTTGCGTATTTATGAATTTGCGAATTTGGTGAATTTACAAAGTTATGAATTTGCGTATTTATGAATTTGTGAATTTGCAAATTTTAGAATTTATGAAATTCTGAATTTGCGTATTTATGAATTTTTTCAATTACGAACTTGTGACAAATTTTTTAATTGATGAATTTACGAATTTTAGAATTTACGAATTTATGAATTTGTGTATTTATTTACGAATTAGCAAATTTGCAAATTTTTGAATTTACGAATTTATGAAATTCTGATTTTGCAAATTTATGAATTTTTGAATTTTCGAGCTTGTGAATTTGCGAATTTGCAAATGTATGAATTTACGAATGTTTTAATTCACAATTTTTTTCATTTTATGAATTTGCGAATTTGATGAATTTACAAAGTTATGAATTTGCGTATTTATGAATTTGCAAATTTTTGAATTTATGAAATTCAGAATTTGCGTATTTACGAATTTTTTCATTTACGAACTTGTGAATTTGCAAATGTATGAATTTGTGAATTTATGAATGTTTTAATTCACACATTTTTTAATTGATGAATTTACGAATTTTAGAATTTATGAATTTATGAATTTGCGTATTTATTTACGAATTAGCAAATTAGCAAATTTTTGAATTTACGAATTTATGAAATTCTGATTTTGCAAATTTATGAATTTTTGAATTTTCGAGCTTGTGAATTTGTGAATTTGCAAATGTATGAATTTACGAATGTTTTAATTCACAATTTTTTTCATTTTGTGAATTTGCGAATTGGCAAATGTATGAATTTGCGAATTTACAAATTTTTTAATTGATGAATTTACAAATTTTAGAATTTACTCATTTATGAATTTACAAATTTGTGTATTTATGAATTTGTGAATTTGCAAATTTTCGCATTTACAAATTTTAGAATTTTAAAATTTACGAATATTCAGAAAAATTCTTTAAACTGGTTTTTGTTAATTCGGATAATTCCGAATTACTGAATTTGTTGAAATTAGTTGAAAAACTCATTTGGAACGAAGTGAATTGCATGTGTCTACTAAAAAGGCAAATCCAAGAAAGTCTGAGGGGCGGTCGCACCACAGAAATGCGGCGACAGACGATTTTTGGATCATAAGAACTTCCGGCTCATAGGAGGCCCATTGATTTCAATAGGCTGCCTTCACACAATGCAGGTCAATATGCGACATAATGGGGGGAAAATGACTAAGACTGGAGAGTGCAAAGTCTGCTGCAGCTCTGCATAGAAACCAATCAGCTTCCAGATTTTATTGTAAAAGCTTCATTGCACAAGTTGAAGTTAGAAACTGATTGGCTACCGTGCAGAGCTACACCAACTTCTGAGTGCTCCAGTTTTAGTAAATCCCCCCCTCCCCCGCCCTCCATTGGCTATTCATGCATGTGAATTAATGCCCCACAAAACTGTAAAGGTGCCCAAAAGTGGACCTTTCTGCATGAAGAAACTCCTGACGGGTCACAATATACAGTTAATCTTTTTCAGGAAAGCTTCAGAAATTATCATATAAAAGCATCCCCTTGAGATCCAGTTTAATGACTTTGCCTGGGCTGAGACAGTGCCATCGCTCTGCTGCAGGCAGTAGGAGGCATTTCCTCTGTCTCCTCTCCCTCCAGTGATCAGACGGCAACATTGTAACTTTGTAGCAAGTCACAAGGGGAGGGATTGCAGCAAGGGGCTGATCTGTGTCAGACATTTGTGAACACAGCCCGGAACCGCGCAGGCACTGGGATTTATAGGATTGTGTCATCTATGAGCCAACATCTCAGCCCAGGAAGCAGATGGTGATCTTGGAAGATGATGCCTGAAGAAAGATGGTGGTCATCCTTCTGGAGAGAAAAGATAAAAGGCATTGTCTGGGGTTGGAATACTGAGATCTCTGACAGAGGTAAAAAATACCGAGGTGACCCAACATAGATTGATGTGAAAGATAAAGGCCTTGACGTGTTCACACAATTCACATATACAGTGGTGTGAAAAAGTGTTTGCCCCCTTCCTCATTTCCTGTTCCTTTGCATGTTTGTCACACTTAAGTGTTTCGGAACATCAAACCAATTCAAACAATAGTCAAGGACAACACAAGTAAACACAAAATGCAATTTGTAAATGAAGGTGTTTATTATTAAAGGTGAAAAAAAATCCAAACCATCATGGCCCTGTGTGAAAAAGTGATTGCCCCCCTTGTTAAAACATACTATAACTGTGGTTGTCCACACCTGAGTTCAATTTCTCTAGCCACACCCAGGCCTGATTATTGCCACACCTGTTCACAATCAAGGCATCACTTAAATAGGAGCTGCTTGACACAGTAAGGTCCTCCAGACGATCCTTAAAAGCTACACATCATGCCGAGACCCAAAGAAATTCAGGAACAATTGAGAAAGAAAGTAATTGAGATCTATCAGTCTGGAAAGGGTTATAAAGCCATTTCCAAAGCTTTGGGAATCCAGCGAACCACAGTGAGAGCCATTATCCACAAATGGCGAAAGACATGGAACAGTGGTGAACCTTCCCAGGAGTGGCCGGCCGCCCAAATTACCCCAAGAGCGCAGCGACGACTTATCCAAGAGGTCCACAAAAGACCCCACAACAACGTCCAAGGAACTGCAGGCCTCACTTGCCTCAGTTAAGGTCAGCGTTCATGCCTCCACCATCAGGAAAAGACTGGGCAAAAATGGCCTGCATGGCAGAGTTCCAAGGAGAAAACCACTGCTGAGCAAAAAGAACATCAAAGCTCATCTCAATTTCTCCACAACACATCTTGATGATCCCCAAGACTTTTGGGGACAACATTCTGTGGACCGATGAGACAAAAGTGGAACTCTTTGGAAGGTGTGTGTCCAAGTATATCTGGCGTAGAAGGAACACTGCATTTCATAAAAAGAACATTATACCAACAGTAAAATATGGTGGTGGTAGTGTGATGGTCTGGGGCTGTTTTGCTGCTTCAGGACCTGGAAGACTTGCCGTGATAAAAGGAACTATGAATTCTGCTGTCTACCAAGAGATCCTGAAGGAGAATGTCCGACCATCTGTTCGTGTACTCAAGCTGAAACGAACTTGGGTTCTGCAGCAGGACAATGATCCTAAACACACCAGCAAGTCCACCACCGAATGGCTGAAGAAAAACAAAATGAAGACTTTGGAGTGGCCTAGCCAAAGTCCTGACCTGATCCTATTGAGATGTTGTGGTATGACCTTAAAAAGGCCGTTCATGCTCGAAAACCCTCTAATGTAACTGAATTAGGACAATTCTGCAAAGATGAGTGGGCCAAAATTCCTCCAGGACGCTGTAAAAGCCTCATTGCACGTTATCGCAAACGCTTGGTTGCAGTTGTTGCTGCTAAGGGTGGCCCAACCAGTTATTAGGTTTAGGGGGCAATCACTTTTTCACACAGGGCCATGATGGTTTGGATTTTTTTCACCTTTAATAATAAACACCTTCATTTACAAATGCATTTTGTGTTTACTTGTGTTGTCCTTGACTATTGTTTAAATTGGTTTGAAGTTCCGAAACACTTAAGTGTGACAAACATGCAAAGGAACAGGAAATGAGGAAGGGGGGCAACACTTTTCACACCACTGTATGTACTGTACATGTGTACTGGTGGATGTTGGAGACCTCGCGCTCCTCCACCTTCCCTTTGAGATGCCCCACAGATGATCAATAGGGTTTAGGTCTGGAGACATGCTTGGCCAGTCCATCACATGTTTGTAAATCTTTTCTTCTATCTTTTCATGTGAACACTGAAGAAATGACACTTGTCTACAATGTAAAGTAGTGAGTGTACAGCCAGGGGCGGACTGACAACTCATGGGGCCCCGGGCAATAGAAGATCATGGGGCCCCCTTGGTCTCCACACTCAAGCCAAACCTGCACAGGGAGACACTGGAGAGAGAGAACATACACACAGGGGGACACTAGTGGGAGAACGCACTCACACACACAGGGACACCAGAGGGAGAACGCACACACAGGGGGGGACACTGGAAGGAGAACGCACACACACACACACACGGGGGGGACACTGGAGGGAGAACACACACACACGGGGGGGGGGGGGGACACTGGAGGGAGAACGCGCGCACACACACGGGGGGGGGGGGGACACTGGAGGGTGAAAACGCACACCCACGGGGGGACACTGGAGGGAGAAAGCACACACACAGGGGGGGACCTGGAGGGAGAACACACACACACACACACGGGGACACTGGAGGGAGAAGGCACACACACAGGGGGACACTGGAGGGAGAATGCGCACACAGGAGGACACGCACACAGGGGGACATGCACACAGGACACACACTTACACAGCACAGGACATGCACACAGGACACTTCCACAGCACAGGACATGCACACAGGACACTTCCACAGCACACAGGGGGACACGCACACAGCACAGGAGGACACGCACATGGGAGGACATGCACACGGGAGGACATGCACACAGGACACATACTTACACAGCACAGGACATGCACACAGGACACTTACACAGCACACGGGAGGACATGCACACAGGACACATACTTACACAGCACAGGACATGCACACAGGACACTTACACAGCACACCAGGGGAAAAGCACACAGGGGGACATGCACACAGACATGCACACAGCACACAGGGGGACATGCACACAGGACATGCACACAGCACAGGGAGACATGCACACAGGAGGACATGCACACAGGGGGACATGCACACAGGGGGACATGCACACAGGGGGACATGCACACAGCACAGGGGGACATGCACACAGCACAGGGGGACATGCACACAGGACACAGCACAGGACATGCACACAGGACACTTACACAGCACACAGGGGGACACGCACACAGCACGGGAGGACACGCACACGGGACAAATACTTACACAGCACAGGACATGCACACAGCACAGGGGACATGCACACAGGACATGCACACAGCACAGGGGGACATGCACACAGGAGGACATGCACACAGCACAGGGGGACATGCACATAGGACACACACTTGCACAGGACATGCACACAGGACACTTACACAGCACACAGGGGGACACGCACACAGCACATGAGGACATGCACACGGGAGAACATGCACACAGGGGGACATACTTACACAGCACAGGACATGCACACAGGACACTTACACAGCACACAGGGGACACTTACACAGGGGGACATGCACATAGGGGGACATGCACACGGGACATGCACACAGCACAGGGGGACATGCACACAGGACATGCACACAGCACACAGGGGGACATGCACACAGGGGGACATGCACACAGCACACAGAGGGACATGCACACAGGACATACACACAGGACATACACACAGCACACAGGGGGACATGCACACAGGACATACACACAGCACAGGAGGACACTGTGGGATGGGAGGGACCCGGGGCCCATGCATCTGTCTGTACGCTCCGCCCCCCCCCCCCCCCATCGCGTGTGGCGGCCCTGGTGTCTCGGCTTCACTCACCGAGTCACTGGATGCTGAGCCTGAGACACTTCTAACAGCGCGCTGCTCCCCGCCGGCCCCTCCACTCTTCTCGTCTGTCCCAGGTCAGGTGATGTCACGATGCATACAGTACAAGCACCTGGCCTGGGATGGACGGGGGAAAGGAGGGGCCGGCGGGGAGCAGCGCGCTGTTAGCAGTGTTATTATCTGCATCGCGGGCGCGGCATGTAATTCAGCCGCTGCAAGTGGCCTCTCATATGGCCGAGTCCGGGCCCCTAACGTCCGCGGGCCCTCGGGCGGCGCCCGAGTGACCGACTGGTCAGTCCGCCCCTGTGTACAGCTTGTATAACAGTGTAAATTTGCTGTCCCCTCAAATTAACTCAACACACAGCCATTAATGTCTAAACCGCTGGCAACAAAAGTGAGTACACCCCTAAGGCCGCGTACACACGCGCAGACTGTTCGCCCAACTTTGTCCGCTGAACAGTGTTTGGGCGGACAGTCCGCTCGTGTGTGGGCTTTCAGCGGACAGTTTCAGCGGACAGTTTGACGAACAAGGTTTTTCGGAAATTCCGTAAAACTGTCCGCTGAAACCTTGTTTCAGCGAACAGTCCGCTCGTGTGTAGGCTTGTTCGTCAAACTAAGTTCCGCGCATGCTCAGAAAGGATTTACACGCCGAAAGTTGTAATGCAGTGTATAGGACGTCGTATTTTTCGTCCCGTCGTACGTGCCGTTCACGTCATCGCGCACGGTTTCAGCAAACTGTTCGTTCGTCGTGTGTGGCCATGTCCGTCCATGCTAATTTTGAGCGGACTGTTTGCCGAAACTGTTTGACGGACAAAGTTGGGCGAACAGTCCCCGCGTGTGTACGCGGCCTAAGTGAAAATGTCTAAATTGGGCCCAAAGTGTCAATATTTTGTGTGGCCACCATTATTTTCCAGCACTGCCTTAATCCTCTTGGGCATGGAGGTCACCAGAGCTTCACAGGTTGCCACTGGAGTCCTCTTCCCCCTCCTCCATGATGACATCACAGAGCTGGTGGATGTTGGAGATCTTGCGCTCCTCCACCTTCTGTTTGAGGATGTCCCACAGATGATCAATAGGGTTTAGGTCTGGAGACATGCTTGGCCAGTCCATCACCTTTACCCTCAGCTCTTTAGCAAGGCAGTGGTCATCTTGGAGGTGTGTTTGGGGTGGTTATCATGTTGGAATACTGCCTGCGGCCCAGTCTCTGAAGGGAGGGGATCATGCCTCTGCTTCTGTATGCCACAGTACATGTTGGCATTCATGGTTCCCTCAATGATCTGTAGCCCCCCAGTGCCGGCAGCACTCATGCAGCCCCAGACCATGACACTCCCACCACCATGCCTGACTGTAGACAAGACACACTTGTCTTTGTCCTCCTCACCTGGTTGCCCCACACACGCTTGTCACCATCTGACACCAAATACGTTTATCTTGGTCTCATCAGACCACAGGACACGGTTCCAGTAATCCATGTCCTTAGTCTGCTTGTCTTCAGCAAACTGTTTGCGGCCTTTTTTGTGCATCATCTTTAGAAGAGGCTTCCTTCTGGGACGTCAGCCATGCAGACCAATTTGATGCAGTGTGCGGCGTATGGTCTGAGCACTGACATGCTGATCCCCCCACCCCTTCAACCTGTGCAGCAATGCTGGTAGCACTCATACCTCTATTTCCCAAAGACAAAATCTGGATATGACGCTGAACACGTGGCCTGTCCTGGTAAACCGCTGTATGGTCTTGGCCACCGTCCTACAGCTCAGTTTCAGGGTCTTGGCAATCTTCTTATAGCCTAGGCCCTCTTTATGCAGAGCAACAATTCCTTTTTTTCAGATCCTCAGAGAGTTCTTTGCCATGAGGAGCCATGATGAACTTCCAGTGACCAGTATGAGAGAGTGAGAGCGATAACACCAAACCTAACACACCTGCTTCCCATTCACACCTGAGACCTTGTAACACTAACGAGTCACATGACACCGGGGAGGGAAAAATGGCTGATTGGCCCAATTTGGACATTTTCACTTAGGGGTGTACTCACTTTTGTTGCCAGAGGTTTAGACTTTAATGGCTGGTGTGTTGAGTTATTTTGAGGGGACGGCAAATTTACACTGTTATACAAGCTGTACACTCACTACTTTACATTGTAGACAAGTGTCATTTCCTCAGTGTTGTTCACATGAAAAGATAGAAGAAAAGATTTACAAAAATGTGAGGGGTGTACTCACTTTTGTGAGATACTGTATATATACAGGGGGTGTATATATATATATATATATATATATATATATACACATATATATATATATATATATATATATATATATATATATAATATATATATATATATATATATATATATATACATATATATATATATATATATATATATTATATACATATATATATTATATATATATATATATATATATATATATATATATATATATATATATATATATATATATATATATATATATATATATATTATATACATATATGTATATATATATATATATATATATATATATATGTACAATACTGCAGAATGCCCTGTATATACACACACACATACACATACATATATATATATATATAACCTTTATACCTCCATGTATACCCTCACAGCCCCCACTGCTCAGCTCAGATATCTCTACAATCATATACACATTCCACTCAGCCGAATAGAAATAAGCACATGTGTATATGATTGTAGAGATCTCTCTGTGTGTTGAGCGGGGCAGGGATGAGGGTATACAGTACATGGAGGTATACTGTATATATATATATATATATATATATATATATATGTGTGTACTGTATAGGCGAAGGCGATATATTAGAAAACTGGATACATATAGTAATACAGATCTTTCTTTTATGTGATTTTAAAGGTGAACTCTGGGCACAAAAAGTTTCATAACCCCAAACGATACTTTGTGGGCACCAAATGCCTGTGCAAACCCAGATATTGCCTTGTAAAAGTAGCAGTGACATCATCACCGTGCTGTACATACATAGCCTGTGCTGACAGCAGAGCTGCGGGAGGGGCCCAGCAGGCTCCACCTACTACAGGCTGCCTGCAGAAACCCACAGGAGGGGGGGGGGGGGAGACAAAGACCAGTTTACCTGCACAAGGAGAGAGACCACAGAGCTGTGGGAGGGGTCCCATCAGGCCCCACCCATAACAGAAAACTACAGTAAGGGGGGCGGAGACAAGACCAGTCTCCTTGCACAAAGAGAGAGAGCAGCAGTAAGCGGTCTTTATTACAGGAAGTCTCACACTGGATTACTGCACAGATCTGGAAGAATTAAACAAAGCTCACTGAGGGGGGTCTGTTCATAAAAACAAAAATCTGCATAGCCGTACATTCAACAAATCTCCATGTAAAGTACATTCCTTTTGTTTGAATGGGGAAAAAACAAATGTTCTTTAGGCTATTTTTCTCTTATCTTCATTTATCATGGGCAGTAGTAAAGCACCACATTATAGCCACTAGATGGCGGTGAAGAGCATAAGTTAATACATCTTCATAACGAGTTACATTTTAACAATTTTTGAGAACGCTAGAGGGAATTAGCAAATAAATGTTATCAATGGTAACCATCCGCTGTTTATTGCTGTCTGTATCCATTTTACTGATTTTTCCTCCATGTCTGGTAAAACTGTTGTTACTGGGACAGTAAGTGATGGGAATTTCCTGATAGCATTAAAAATGTGACAGGGGTTTTAACTCTTCCCCCACTCTGGCCAAAACTTAACCACTTAAGCCCCAGACCATTTTGCAGGCCAAAGACCAGAGCACTTTTTGCGATTCGGCACTGCGTCAATTTAACTGTCAATTGCGCAGTCGTGCGACGTGACTCCCAAACAAAATCAACGTCTTTTTTTCCCCCACAAATAGAGCTTTCTTTTGGTGGTATTTGATCACCTCTGCGGTTTTTATTTTTTGCGCTATAAACAAAAATAGAGCGACAATTTTGAAAAAAAAAACACATTATTTTTTACATTTTGCTATAATAAATATCCCCCAAAAATATATAAAAAAACTAAATTTTCCCTCAGTTTAGGCCGATACGTATTCTTCTACATGTTTTTGGTAAAAAAATCGCAATAAGCGATTATTGATTGGTTTGCGCAAAAGTTATAGCGTTTACAAAATAGGGGATAGTTTTATGGCATTTTTATAAATTTTTTTTAATTTTTTTTACTAGTAATGGCGGGGATCAGCGATTTTTATTGTGACTGCGACATTATGGCGGACACATCGGACATTTTCGACACATTTTTGGGACCATTGTCATTTATACAGCGATCAGTGCTATACAAATGCAGTGATTCCTGTGTAAATGACACTGGCAGTGAAGAGGTTAACCACTAGGTTGCAGTGTAGGGGTTAAGTGAGCCCTGGGAAGTGATTCTAACTGTGGGGGGGGGGCGTGGCTACATGTGACACGTCGCTGATCTCTACTCCCGATCACAGGGAGCAGAGATCAGTGACACTGTCACTAGGCAGAATGGGGTCATGCTTGTTTACATTAGCATCTCCCCTTTCTTCCTCCCCATGAGACGATCGCGCGGTGATCGAGTCACGGAGGTAAATTTAAGGGGACGTACCTGTACGCCCATTTGCCTGTCCCTGCCATTCTGCCGACGTACATCAGCGTGCGCCGGTCGGCAAGTGGTTAAAGCGGGGTTCCACCCTAAAGTGGAACTTCCGCTGATCGGAACCCCCCCCCCCTCCGGTCTCACAATTGGCACCATTCAGGGGGGAGGGGGGTGCAGATACCTGTCAAAGACAGGTATTTTCACCCACTTCCGGGCATAGACTCCCGTGGGAGTCTATGCCTCTTCCTGTCCTGCCGTGCTGTCTGCTGGGACACACACGGGTCCCAGTGACAGCGCGGACAATTCCTATTGCGCTGCGCGACTCGCGCATGCGCAGTAGGGAACCGGGAAGTGAAGCCGATTCGCTTCACTTCCTGATTCCCTCACCTAGAATGGTGGCGGCAGCAGCCGAGAGCCGAGCGATCGATCGGCCTCGGCTGCCGGCATCGCTGGAACCCGGGACAGGCGAGTGTCCATTTATTAAAAGTCAGCAGCTGTAGTATTTATAGCTGCTGGCTTTTAATATTTTTTTCCCCAGTACAGTCCCGCTTTAAAGAAAAAGTTTTGGCCGGATAATACCCTATTGGCCACCAGGGGGCAGAACTTGCCATTTGTAGATGTCTCCTAGGGTTTGCTCCTGATAGACCACCCCTGGCTGCTCTGCGCACCATTTCAATGGCAGTGAGTGAGGGGCAGAGCTAAAAATAAAAGTTAAAAGCCAAAAACAAACAAGAAAATAATTGGGGGGGGGGGGGGTGAGTATTAGGGCCGGTTCACACTGCGGGCGATGCGAGGCGACACGACTTGCCTCGCCGCGATCTGACAAGTCGCCCCCGTTCTGTACAATGGAACCGTTCTGAGAGGAGCGACTCGAGTCGCTCCGACTCAGAAAAAAGGTTCCTGTACTACTTTTGGGCGACCTCGGGGCGACTTGCATTGACTTCTATACAGAAGTCATTTGCAAGTCGCCGCTGAGGTCGCGGCGAGGCAAGTCGGTGTCGCCTCGCATCGCCCGCAGTGTGAACCGGCCCTTAGGGTCCGTTCTCAGCAGGTGCAGTGAGACTGCATTGGGCCGCTATTCCAGCTTTAGTTTAATGTTTTTTTAATCTAAATTATATGTGATCAATCAGAACACAATAGTCTGAGTCGGTAAAGTCAAATTTGAAAAATTATATACATAAAACTATTTTTCCAAAATAAAAAACTGATAGTTGGCACGTGCGTATGTATTCACCCTCTTTGTTATGATGCCCACAAAAAGCTCTGGTGCCACCAATTACCTTCAGACGTCACATAATTAGTGAAATGATGTCCCCCTGTGTGCAATCTAAGTGTCACATGACCTGTCATTACATAGACACACCTTTGTGAAAGGCCCCAGAGGCGGCAACACCTAAGCAAGAGGCACCACTAACCAAACGCTGCCATGAAGACCAAGGAACTCCCCAAACAAGTAAGGGACAATGTTGTTGAGAAGTACAAGTCAGAGTTAGGTTATAAAAAAATATCCAAATCTTTGATGATCCCTAGGAGCACCATCAAATCTATCATAACCAAATGGAAAGAACGTGGCACAACAGCAAACCTGCCAAGAGATGGGGGAGCCCAGGAATGATGTGGCCGGTGGCGATAGCGTCACCACACCAGCTGACGCTGTTCCTCCCTCTTTTTGGACCCAGAAGCCGAAAGGGACGTCATTCGTTAGCGGCCAGGAAAGCAGCCAATCGGACCGATCTGTGTCTGATCGGCTGTATTGGAAGCCAGAGGAGAGATTTTTTTGGGGTCTAATAGACCTCAGATCTCTCCATAAAGAAGACCTGTCATGGCCCATGCTGTTACACGGGATGTTGTTCAAAGTTAAAATAAAAAAACCCTAAAGTGGACCTACCGCTCATCGGAACCCTCCCCCCCTCCGGCGCCACAATTGGCACCTTTCAGGGGGGAGGGGGGTGCAGGTACCTGTACAGTACAGGTATCTGCACCCACTTCCGGGATAGCTCTCTGCGGAAAGGGGCGTAGATTCCGCCCCTTTCCGAAAGTCCCCCGCTGCCTGCTGGGAAACACACGGATCCCAGAGGCAGCGGGTCCATCCTTATTGCGCAGCGCGACTCGCCCATGCGCAGTAGGGAACCGGGAAATGAAGCCGAAAGGCTCCACTTCCTGATTCCCATACCCAAGAGATCGGCTTCGGGTGCCGACTTCGCGGGCGCGCTGGACAGGTAAGTGTCACTATTTTAAAAGTCAGCAGCTGCTGTATTTGTAGCTGCTGTCTTTTAAAAAAAAAAAAAACGCGGACTCCCGGCGGACTCCCGCTTTAAGAGTCGGTTCACACACTAGTCGCCTCAGGTCGGACAACATGTAAAAATCAATGTAAGTGAATGAGAGCCATCTTAATGCACACTACTGAAGTCGCTCCGACTTCAGAAAAGGTTCCTGTGCTACTTCAATCCGACTTGTAGGCGACTGGTACTCGTTGATTTCAATGGAGGTCGCCTACAAGACGGATCTCCGTCTATACGGAGGCGACTCTCAGAGAATTATCAGCTCTCAAGAGGGAACTCCACGCCAATTTTTTTTCAGAGGATGCTGGGACTGTGACATCATAATGGGCGGGGACATCATCCGGTGATGTCCCTATATAAGTCGCCGCACGCCGCGTGTTCTGTCATAGTGAGCGGAGACAGCGACAAGGCAACATCTCCAGAAGAGAAGAACAGAAGACGGCGGCGACAGAAGACCGGGCCACCGCTTGTAAAAGAGCTAGAAGAAGGCGCGGTGGCCCGGCAAGAAGAACCGAAGAGAGGGGGACAAGACCCCCGAAGTCGGAAGAAGAGGGCGGCGGCAGCGAAGAAGAATGCGGGGCTCCTCCGCTAGTAAAAGAGCTACAAGAAGATAGCGGAGGAGTCTGGCGAGAAGACCCCCCAAGACGGAAGTAGACCCCCGGAGCTGTGCAATAAACTATTTTAACCCTTGTGTGTTGTGTTTTTTTTAAAACTTTTTTTCACAGGTGAATGGGTACATTGTACCCCATACTCAATCACATAGGGTGGGGGGCCGGTATCCGGGGGCCCCCTTATTAAAGGGGGCTCCCGGATTCCGATAAGCCCCCCGCCCGCAGACCCCGACAACCAACGGCCAGGGTTGTCGGGAAGAGGCTCTTGTCCTCATCAACATGGGGACAAGGTGCTTTGGGGTGGGGGGGGGCCGCGTGGCACCCCCCCCATGTTGAGGGCACGCAGCCTGGTACAGCTCAGGGGGGGCTCGCTTGTCCCCACCCCCTTTCCTGGCCGGCCGTGTAGCGTGCTCGGATAAGGGTCTGGTATGGATCTCCGTTTTTTCGGCGTAGGGGGTTCCCCTTAGAATCCATACCAAACCTAAGGGCCTTGCATGCTCTCGGAGGGGGAACCCATACCATTTTTTTTTTTTTAATTTGGTGTGGAGTTCCCCCTTAAGAGCTCATTCTCTGATTGGCCACAGCAAAAGTCACCTGGCCTGGGGCGATTTAAAGTCGCATTGTAAGTCGTGCCCAAGTCGTGTTCAAGTCGTGCCCAAGTCGTGTTCAAGTCGTGTCCAAGTTGCCTCCAAAAGTCGCGTTGAAAGTCGTGTTGTCCCTTTGTGAACCGGCTCTTAAAGAGACGGTGTAAAAAAAAGTTTTGTATAAAGTAAATAATAATAATAAAAAAAAAAGTAAAGCGCCCCCGCGTGCTTACGCGCAAACGAGAATGCCTACTTAACTAATTAAGGGCCGAGCCTCTTTTTGAGATCTGTTGTTTACAAGTTAAAGTCATTTTTTTTTTGCTAGAAAATTTCTTAGAACCCCCAAACATTATATATTTTTTTTCTGACACCCTAAAGAATAAAATGGCGCATCGGTTCAATACTTTATGCTACACCGTATTCGCGCAGTGGTCTTACAAACGCAGTTTTTTGGGAAAAAAATTAACTTTTTTTTTGTAATTAAAAAATAAGAAAACAGTACAGTTAGCCCAATTATTTTTTTTCAAAAATATTGTGAAAGATAACGTTACACCGAGTAAATGAATACCTCACATGTCACGCTTCAAAACTGCGCCCGCTTGTGGAACGGCGACAAGCGAATTCGCCGCAGAGACCACTTTTATCAGAAAAACTGACTGCCCGTCGTTTAAAACGATATATCTGCTGTCATAGCAACGGTACTCTGCGTTAAACAGCCGCCGTATAATAACGGTGGTCGGTCCGCAAGTAGTCAAGTCCCACGCGCATTTGTCACCGGTGATCGCACCACGCATGTGAGGTGTCATCGCGAACGCCAGAGCGAGAGCAACAATTCTAGTGCCTGTGTATCTCTAAACTGGTAACCCATAAAGGCATTTAACCACTTGCCGACTGCCGCACGCCGATATACGTCGGCACAATGGCAGCAGTGGGCGAATGGGCGTACCTGTATGTCCCCTGTAATTGGCGGGGCTAGCGGGCGCCCACGCGCCACTAGCAGTGGGACCCGGCGATCGTGCCACAGAGCCACAGAATGGGGAAGTGCCTATGAAAACAAGGCATTTCCCCATTCTGCCTTGTGACATGACAGAGATCACTGCTGCCTGTCATCGGGAGCAGTGATCTCTGTCATATCAGTGGTAGCCCCCCCCCCCGCCACAGTTAGAATCACTCCCTAGGACATATTTAACCCCTTGATCGCCCCCTATTCTTTAACCCCCCTCCCCTGCCTGTGTCATTTGCACAGTAAACATTTTTATAGCTCCGATCACTGTATAAAGGACAATGGTCCCAAAATAGTGTCCGATGTGTCCGCCATAATGTCGCAGTGACAATAAAAATCGCAGATCGCTGCCATTACTAATAAAAAAAAAATTATAATTAAAAATACCATAAATGTTAACCCCCTTCACTGCCAGTGTCATTTACACAGGAATCAGTGCATTTGTATAGCACTGATCGCTGTATAAATGACAATGGTCCCAAAAATGTGTCAAAAATGTCCGATGTGTCTGCCATAATATCGCAGTCATGATAAAAATCACTGATCGCCGCCATTACTAGTAAAAAAAAAAAAATATTAATAAAAATGCCATAAAACTATCCCCTATTTTGTAAACGCTATAACTTTTGCGCAAACCAATCAATATGCGCTTATTGCGATTTTGTTACTAAAAATATGTAGAAGAATACGTATTGGCCTAATCTGAGGAAAAAATTCATTTTTTTAAATATATTTTTGGGGGATATTTATTATAGCAAAAAGTAAAAAATATATATATTTTTTTCAAAACTGTCGCTTATTATATTGTTTATAACGCAAAAAATAAAAAAACGCCGAAGTGATCAAATACCACCAAAAGAAAGCTCTATTTGTGGGGAATAGAAAGCACGTCAATTTTGTTTTGTGTGCAACATCGGCACAACCGCGCAATTGTCAGTTAAAGCGACGCAGTGCCGAATCGCAAAAAAGGGCTCTGGTCAGGAAAGGGGGTAAAATCTTCTGGGGCTGAAGTGGTTAAAGTGTCACATATGGAGAATTTTAAGTACAGTAGCTTGGCGCCATTTCCACAGACGGACGCAATTTTCAAAGCGTGACATGTAAGGGAATTAATTTACTCATCATCTTTTATATTTTACCAAATAAAAATAAAAAATAGGGTATTATAGCGTGCTTGTGTGCAATGAAATCCATTAAAGTGCATTTTTTGCCCTCAAAAAAAAGCATTTGAAAAATCGATGCGCAAATACCATGTGACATAAAAACTTGCAACAGCCACCATTTTATTCTACAGGGCCTCTGCTAAAATATATATTTTATATATATATATATATATATATATATATATATTTACATATACATATATATATATATACATATATACATATATATATATATACATACACATATATATATATATATATATATATATATATATATATATATATACACATATACATATATATATATATACATATACATACACATATACATATGTATATATATATTCTACAGGGCCTCTGCTAAATAAATAAATAAATATATATATATATATATATATATATATATATATATACATATATATATATACAGTACATATACATATATACACATACATGCATATATATATATATATATATATATATATATATATATATATATATATATATATATATATATATATATATATATATATATGTGTTTGAAGTAATGTTAGAAGTAATTTTCTAGCAAAAAAAAAAAGTAGATTTTTACATGTAGGAGTGAAGTGTAATGCCCCGTATACACGGTCGGACTTTCCTATGGAAAATGTGCGATCGGATCGTGTTGCCGGAAAATCCGATCGTGTGTGGGCTCCATCTGACTTTTTTTCCGTCTGAATTTCCAACACACAAAATTTGAGAGCTGGATCTAAAATTTTCCAACAGCAAAATCCGATCGTTTAAAGCGGGAGTCCGCCGGGACTCCGCGTTTTTTGTTTTTTTTTTAAAAGCCAGCAGCTACAAATACTGCAGCTGCTGACTTTTAAAATCGTGACACTTACCTGTCCAGCGCGCCCGCGATGTCAGCACCCGAAGCCGATCTCTAGATCGTCTCTCGGGTGCTGCCGCCGCCATCTTGGGTATGGGAGTCAGGAAATTGAGCCTTTCGGCTTCATTTCCCGGTTCCCTACTGCGCATGCGCGAATCGCGCTGCGCAATAAGGACGGTCCCCGCTGCCTCTGGGATCTGTGTGTTTCCCAGCAGGCAGCGGGGCACTTGCGGAAAGGGGCGGGCACTTGCGGAAAGGGGCGTAATCTACGCCCCTTTCCGCAGAGAGCTATCCCGGAAGTGGGTGCAGATACCTGTACTGTACAGGTATCTGCACCCCCCTCCCCCCTGAAAGGTGCCAATTGTGGCACCGGAGGGGGGGAGGGTTCCGATGAGCGGAGGTCCACTTTAGGGTGGACCTCCGCTTTAAATTGCGATCATGTTTAGACAATTGCGACACACAAAGTGCCACGCATGCTCAGAATAAATGACGAGAAGAAAGCTATTGGCTACTGGCCCTCTTTATAGTTCCGTCGTACATCACCGCGTTCTGAACGATCGGATTTTCCGACAACTTTGTGTGACCGTGTGTATGCAAGACAAGCTTGGGCCAAAATCTGCCGGAAAAAATCCGACGGATATTTTGTCGTCAGAAAGTCCGACCGTGTGTACAAGGGCATAAGAATTGGCTCGGTATCGAACTGGTTAATAACTATTTTTTAAATATTTAAATATGAAATATTCAAAAAATGATTCTACAAGGCCTCTGCTAAATATATATATATATATATATATATTTTTTTTTGCTAGAAAATTACTTCTAACATTCAGGTAATGTTAGAAGTAATTTTCTAGTAAAAAAAAAGTGTGGTATCGAACTGGTTAATAACTATTTTTTAAATATTTAAATATGAAATATTCCAAAATGTTATATTTATATATATATATATATATATATATATATATATATATATAATCTTCCTGGAGTTCAGCTTTAAGTCCTGGGTGGTGACTGGGTTTCTCGCAGGAACATTACACGTGGTGGCAGGCTGGGTGTAACATGATCTGCAGAACAATGCTTTCTATATCAAAGGTTATACCTAACAAAAAAAGGAGAAATGATCTCTCCCCATTAGTGTGCACACCTCGTCAGGCCGGCTCGGGGGCCCCATCTGTTCCCTCCTGGGGGGCCAAGCACTGCTGACACCACCAGGGTGAAGAGAACGGCGTGGACGGTGCTCAGGTGCTGAGAGCAGAGCAGGTATCAGCCGCCAGCAACACACACACAGTGACAGGTCTCGCCCACTCCCAGTTCTTGGCAGGGCATCAGCAGGCAGGATACACCCCACAGCTACGAAAAAAGAAAAAAAAAAAAAGGATCGTGGAGATAAGCCGGCGGAGCGAGAGGTGGAACCGTCTTCTCCCAGGTCTCTGGACGGGGACGCTTCCAGTACAGGGTGGGTGCCCTGCAGGTGAGTCCCAGATTTCCTTATCCCTTCCTCTTTCTGATACAAAGAGACTTTGTCCTCCTGCAGAGGGATCAGAACTAGGGGACAGGTCACCCTGCCAAGCCAGAGCCCGGCCAAATCCCCGCCGCTCTCATTTATTGGATTGCACTGCGCTTTATTATATCGCACTCGCCTCTTAGCGCCCCATTGCAGATCGTTTTATTTCTAGACCCGAAACAGACTTTCTTAATTAGGGTTAATTTTTCTCTACGATATGCAACCGCTGGCCACAAAGATCTTTTATGGTATCTGTAAGGGGGGCATTCTATCTATTGACCACCAATGTAAGGAGCATTCTTCCCACTGACCACCAATGTAAGGAACATTCTTCCCACTGACCACCAATGTAAGGAGCATTCTTCCCACTGACCACCAATGTAAGGAACATTCTTCCCACTGACCACCAATGTAAGGAACATTCTTCCCACTGATCACCAATGTAAGGAGCATTCTTCCCACTGATCACCAATGTAAGGAACATTCTTCCCACTGATCACCAATGTAAGGAACATTCTTCCCACTGATCACCAATGTAAGGAGCATTCTTCTCACTGATCACCAATGTAAGGAACATTCTTCCCACTGATCACCAATGTAAGGAGCATTCTTCCCACTGATCACCAATGTAAGGGGCATTCTTCTCACTGATCACCAATGTAAGGGACATTCTTCCCACTGATCACCAATGTAAGGAGCATTCTTCCCACTGATCACCAATGTAAGGAGCATTCTTCCCACTGATCACCAATGTAAGGAGCATTCTTCCCACTGATCACCAATGTAAAGAACATTCTTCTCACTGATCACCAATGTAAGGAGCATTCTTCTCACTGACCACCATTGTAAGGAGTATTCTTCCCACTGATCACCAATGTAAGGAGGATTCTACCCACTGACCACCAATGTAAGGGGCATTCTATCTATTGATCACCAATGTAAGGGGCGTTCTTCCCACTGACCACCAATCTACTAGAACCATTCATTGACCACCATTGTAAGGCTTCCTAGGGTTCCTCAATAGGTCACTAGGAGTTCCTTGCGTTGTGGCTGATTGACCTCCCATATGACATTCCCTGGATAGTTTTGGGTCCAACACCACTTGTTAGAGCCCGCAGGGCATCTATGATCTTTTTAGCTGACTGGAAGGCTGGCATTTGTCCCACTGACCACCAATGTAAGGATTATTATTTTTTATTTGTTTTCCATGTAAAGATCATTCTTCCCGCAGACCACCAATGTAAGGAACATTCTTCCCACTGATCACCAATGTAAGGAGCATTCTTCCCACTGATCACCAATGTAAGGAACATTCTTCCCACTGATCACCAATGTAAGGAACATTCTTCTCACTGATCACCAATGTAAGGAACATTCTTCTCACTGATCACCAATGTAAGGAACATTCTTCCCACTGATCACCAATGTAAGGAACATTCTTCTCACTGATCACCAATGTAAGGAACATTCTTCTCACTGATCACCAATGTAAGGAACATTCTTCTCACTGATCACCAATGTAAGGAGCATTATTCCCACTGATCACCAATGTAAGGAGCATTCTTCCCACTGATCACCAATGTAAGGAGCATTCTTCCCACTGATCACCAATGTAAGGAACATTCTTCCCACTGATCACCAATGTAAGGAACATTCTTCTCACTGATCACCAATGTAAGGGACATTCTTCTCACTGATCACCAATGTAAGGAACATTCTTCCCACTGATCACCAATGTAAGGAGCATTCTTCCCACTGATCACCAATGTAAGGAACATTCTTCCCACTGATCACCAATGTAAGGAACATTCTTCCCACTGATCACCAATGTAAGGAGCATTCTTCCCACTGATCACCAATGTAAGGAGCATTCTTCTCACTGATCACCAATGTAAGGAACATTCTTCCCACTGATCACCAATGTAAGGAGCATTCTTCCCACTGATCACCAATGTAAGGAACATTCTTCCCACTGATCACCAATGTAAGGAACATTCTTCCCACTGATCACCAATGTAAGGAACATTCTTCCCACTGATCACCAATGTAAGGAACATTCTTCTCACTGATCACCAATGTAAGGAACATTCTTCCCACTGATCACCAATGTAAGGAACATTCTTCCCACTGATCACCAATGTAAGGAACATTCTTCTCACTGATCACCAATGTAAGGAACATTCTTCTCACTGATCACCAATGTAAGGAACATTCTTCCCACTGATCACCAATGTAAGGGACATTCTTCCCACTGACCACAAATCTACTAGGACCAATCCTTTGACCACCATTGTAAAGCTTCCTAGGGTTCCTCAATAGGTCACTAGGAGTTCCTTGAGTTGTGGCTGATTGACCTCCCATATGACATTCCCTGGATAGTTTTGGGTCCAACACCACTTGTTAGAGCCCGCAGGGCATCTATGATCTTTTTAGCTGCCTGGAAGGTTGCCATTCTTACCACCAATGTAAGGAAAATATTTTCCACTGACCACCAATGTAAGGAACATTCTTCTCACTGACCACCAATTTATTAATTTGTTGCATTTTAGGACAGCCCATTCATTTCAATGGCTGCCCCATGTATGAGAAATGTGCATAAAAGGTGCAATTTTTTAAAATTGCAACACACTGTGCATTTTTGTGTGGTGCAGGAAAGTGTAAAATGTTGCGTGTTCCTTCACCGCACCTGGTATACAATGAGCGAAGCCTAAAAAGAATTCCAGGTCTGGATATTTTCATTGCATCAACTTGATCCAATGTAACTATGTAGAGTATAGACAGTATATACAGTATAGTATATTCTACATACCCATGGACCCCCCGTGCAATATGGAACTCACTTCCTCCTCTCCACTTGCTCCCGGGTCCTGTGCTGAGTGGCTGTACTGCTGCATTGTGAACACAGGAGGTCGGCCGCTAGGCACGGGCGCCATTCAGAGTTTGCTGTGCATTTTCTCAATGAATGCAAAGCGTTCAATGGTTGGACCAGGTGAAGATAGTGACATCACTGCCCTGCCTCTCCTCTCGGACTGTGGCCAGAAAAAATTACATAAGGTCTATGGTCAGTAGAAGGAATAGTGCCCCATCATTAGTATCACTGGGGAGGAATAGTGCCCCATCATTAGTATCACTGGGGAGGAATAGTGCCCCATTATTGGTATTAGTGGGAAGAATAGTGCCCCATCATTAGTATCAGTGGGAGGAATAGTGCCCCATCATTGGTGTCAGTGGGTGGAATAATGTCCCATCATTGGTGTCAGTAGGTGGAATAATGCCCCATCATTGGTGTCAGTGGGTGGAATAATGTCCCATCATTGGTATCAGTGGGAGGAATAGTGCCCCATCATTGGTGTCAGTAGGTGGAATAGTGCCCCATCATTGGTGTCAGTGGGAGGAATAGTGCCCCATCATTAGTATCAGTGGGAGGAATAGTGCCCCATCATTGGTGTCAGTGGGAGGAATAGTGCTCCATCATTGGTGTCAGTGGGAGGAATAGTGCCCCATAGTTGGTGTCAGTGGGAGGAATAGTGCCCCATCAGGGCCATCTTTAAGGCAGGGCAAAAGGGGCAGCTGCCCTGGGTCCTGTCATTGTTGTGGGGCCCAAAGCAGCTGTCTCATACTTGTCAACTATCCCAGTTTAAATTCCCTTGTCCCTTGAAGTATTAGTCCTGTGCTGTGTCCTGATATCTCAGTGTGAAGTGCTGCTACTAATGCTGCCCAGCTCTGCCTTATTGTTGTGTACAAATTACTCACCTGCAGACCCCGTGTTTACATATAAATAACCGTCATTCATATGTAAATAGTAGCATTCATATATAAATAGCTGCATCCGGTGACATAAATATGTAAATAAAGGAGGCATTCATATGTATATCATGCCCCCTGCAGTGAGCAGATGATGTGCTGTAACCTCTAATAAGTGAGCAATATTACTGTACAGTAATCTCTAGCAACCAATCAACAAGTAGAAATCATGTACTGTAACCTCTAGCAACCAGTCCGTAAGCGGTAATGATACACTGTAACCTCTGGCAACTAATTGCAATCGATGCTTGATCTTATACAGTAAACTGATTTTAAGTCTATCTGCTATTTATTATATGTCTCAGAGCAGGTGGAGAGCGAAATTCCATGGGGGGGGGGAAGGGGGCCCCAAGAAAACATTCGCCCAGGGTCCAATCAACATTAAAGACGGCCCTGTGCCCCATCATTGGTGTTAGTGGGAAGAATAGTGCCCCATCATTAGTATCAGTGGGAGAAATAGTGCCCCATCATTGGTGTCAGTGGGAGGAATAGTGCCCCATCACTGGTGTCAGTGGGAGGAATTGTGCCCCATCATCGGTGTCAGTGGGAGGAATAGTGCCCCATCATTGGTCTCAGTGGGAGGAATAGTGCCCCATTGTCGGTGTCAGTGGGAGGAATAGTGCCCCATCATTGGTGTCAGTGGGAGGAATAGTGCCCCATCATTGGTGTCAGTGGGAGGAATAGTGCCCCATCATTGGTGTCAGTGGGAGGAATAGTGCCCCATCATTGGTGTCAGTGGGAGGAATAGTGCCCCATTGTCGGTGTCAGTGGGAGGAATAGTGCCCCATCATTGGTGTCAGTGGGAGGAATAGTGCCCCATCATTGGTGTCAGTGGGAGGAATAGTGCCCCATCATTGGTGTCAGTGGGAGGAATAGTGCCCCATCATTGGTGTCAGTGGGAGGAATAGTGCCCCATCATTGGTGTCAGTGGGAGGAATAGTGCCCCATCATTGGTGTCAGTGGGAGGAATAGTGCCCCAAGGGCTCGATAAAGACTGGCAATGGGTAGCAGTCAAATTTTTAGCAAGTTTGAAGGAACATTTCAAGCGAATACAAATAATTGAATAATAATTTATGTAAAGGGAAAACATTGCACATAAGTATTTCAAATGATTGATTTTCTGTGCTTTTACCTGCAATTGATCGGTGACAGGGTCTCTTTAGAGCGGAGCTTGCAGCATTTATATCAGCACTACAGCAGCACACACCTCCCCGCCAACACGCTGCACAGTCTACTGAATTACTGAACCTTTAGTCACTTGTATTCACCCCTCGCACAGCCTCCGCCACCCTGGCACAGCCTCCGCCACCCTGGCACAGCCTCCGCAACCCTGGCACAGCCTCTGTCACCCTGGCACAGCCTCTGTCACCCTAGCACAGCCTCCGCCACCCTGGCACAGCCTCTGTCACCCTGGCACAGCCTCTGTCACCCTAACACAGCCTCCGCCACCCTGGCACAGCCTCCGTCACCCTAGCACAGCCTCCGCCACCCTGGCACAGCCTCTGTCACCCTGGCACAGCCTCCCTCACCCTGGTCCAGCCTCTGTCACCCTGGCACAGCCTCCGTTACCCTGGCACAGCCTCCGCCACCCTGGCACCATTGCCCAACAAGCGCCCCTGCCAGGCTATGACCTCACAAGGGCTGGCACCTACCTTTCTGTTTTTGGTGTTGTATTCGGCAGTGGCTGGGCAGTTCAGTTTTTTGCCAAAGATTGCGTCATGTATGCAGAATAAGGATTTGTTGACAATTATTATTGTTCCCGGTGAAGCGAAGAAGAACTCCGAGGACGGGGGTCAGGAAGGGCGACTATCAGCAAAAAGTCACCACAGTAGCTCAGCGTGCGACATTTTCTACGTCTTAGATGAGGATGTTGCGATTTTCTCACAGTCCAAAATCATTCTGATGAGTTCAGCTGACAAAACCCAGAATTGTCTCCAGTGTGTATATTTGTGGGACTGCTGTAGTTACACTATATTACCAAAAGTATTGGGACACCTGCCTTTACACGCACATGGCATCCCAGTCTTAGTCCGTAGGGTTCAATATTGCGTTGGCCCACCCTTTGCAGCTAGAGCAGCTTCACCTCCACAAGGTTTAGGAGGGTGTCTATGGGAATGTTTGACCATTCTTCCAGAAGAGCGTTTGTGAAGTCAGGCGCTGATGTTGGACGAGAAGGCCTGGTCTGCAGTCTCCACTCGAATTTATCCCAAAAGTGTTCTATCAGGTTGAGGTCAGGACTCAGTGCAGGTCAGTCAAGTTCCTCCACCCAAACTTGCTAGCAGCTTTCAATAGGGGGCACTTGAAGCCAAGCCGCTGCTCTGTGTGTCCATTGACACACTGAGCCATGGTTCGGCCCCGCTCCCTCCGTCTACTGATTGGCTCACTGCCTGTGATTGACAGCAGCAGGAGCCAATAGCTCTTCCCTGCTGCCAATAGCCAGTCAGCAGTGCAAGTCCCCAGAGAGGCAAGGCTCTCGTGGACATCGCTGGATTGAGAGGGGACTCAAGTATGTACAACAGTCTCTTCTGTCTCTCAGGGACTCTGCCTAGGTATCTAGATCAGGGGTCTCCAAGCTTTTTAGTACAAGAGCCACATCATATATGTTACAAATATTTGCAGACTGAAAAAAAAAATCAGTTTATAAATGAATGAAGGAAATTTAAATGAACAGATTTAACTTTTTTTTTTTTAAATCAGAAAAATGAAATGATTTAGAACAACAGAAAAAAATCTTCAATAAATCAAAGCAAATTTCCAGTAATAAACTTGAGCCCATCAGAGTCCCCCCTTACATCAGGGTTCTCAATGAGAGTCCCCCCTTACATCAGGGTTCTCAATGAGAGTCCCCCCTTACATCAGGGCTCCTAATGAGAGTCCCCCCTTACATCAGGGTTCCCATGAGAGTCCCCCCCTTACATCAGGGTTCCCATGAAAGTCCCCCCTTACACCAGGGTTCCAATGAGAGTGCCCCTTTACATCAGGGTTCCCATGAAAGTCCCCCCTTACATCAGGGCTCCCATGAAAGTCCCCCCTTACACCAGGGTTCCAATGAGAGTGCCCCCTTACATCAGGGTCCCCATGAAAGTCCCCCCTTACACCAGGGTTCCAACGAGAGTGCCCCCTTACATCAGGGTTCCCATGAAAGTCCCCCCTTACATCAGAGTTCCCATGAGAGTGCCCCCTTACATCAGGGTCCCCATAAAAGTCCCCCCTTACACCAGGGTTCCAACGAGAGTGCCCCCTTACATCAGGGTTCCCATGAAAGTCCCCTCTTACATCAGGGTTCCCATGAAAGCCCCCCCTTACACCAGGGTTCCAATGAGAGTGCCCCCTTACATCAGGGTTCCCATGAAAGTCCCCCCTTATATCAGGGTTCCCATGAGAGTCCCCCCTTACATCAGGGTCCCCATGAGAGTCCCCCCTTACATCAAGGTTCCCATGAGAGTGCCCCCTTACATCAGGGTTCCCATGAAAGTCCCCCCTTATATCAGGGTTCCCATGAGAGTCCCCCCCTTACATCAGGGTCCCCATGAGAGTCCCCCCTTACATCAAGGTTCCCATGAGAGTGCCCCCTTACATCAGGGTTCCCATGAAAGTCCCCTCTTACATCAGGGTTCCCATGAAAGCCCCCCTTACACCAGGGTTCCAATGAGAGTGCCCCCTTACATCAGGGTTCCCATGAAAGTCCCCCCTTACATCAGGGTTCCCATGAGAGTCCCCCCCTTACATCAGGGTTCCCATGAGAGTCCCCCTTACATCAGAGTTCCCATAAGAGTGCCCCCTTACATCAGGGTTCCCATGAGAGTCCCCCCCTTACATCAGGGTTCCCATGAGAGTCCCCCTTACATCAGAGTTCCCATAAGAGTGCCCGCTTACATCAGGGTTCCAATGAGAGTCCCCCCTTACATCAGAATGTATCTGATGTATCCGAATTTCCAAATCATAATAGTAACGACTTTCAACAAATCCAAAATAAATTATAAGGCAACAAATTATCTGAATTTGAATTTGAAATGGAAGCATATTACAATAAATACAGTAAGGTATAAGAGTGAAATAAGATAATGATTCTGTTTTAGGCTGCTGAATAGAATAGAACAAAAAATAATATAATAGAAAATAAAAGATTAGAATTGAATAAAACAGAATAGAAAATAAAATAAAAGTATAAAAGAAAATAGAATAGAGAATAAAAGAAAATAAAAGAATAAAATATAACAGGATAGAATAAAATAGAAATGAATAGAATAGAATAAAACAGAATAAAATAGAAAAAAATGAATAAAACAAGATAGACTAGAAAATAAAGGAATACAATAAAAAGGAATAGGATAGAATAGAATAGAAAAAATAGAATAGATGAGAATAGAATAAAATAGAAGGAATATAGTGTGTGGGGTGTATTTGTATTCGGTCCCCTTTACTCTGATACCCCTAAATAAAATCTAGTGCAGGGGTCTCGAACTAATGGCCCTCCAGCTGTTGTGAAACTACAAGTCCCATGAGGCATTGCAAGGCTGACAGTTACAAGCATGACTCCCTCAGGCAGAAGCATGATGGGACTTGTAGTTTTGCAACAGCTGGAGGACCGTGAGTTTGAGACCCCTACTCTAGTGGAACCAATTGCCTTCAGAAGTCACCTAATTAGTAAATAGAGTCCACCTGTGTGTAATTTAATCTCAGTACAAATACAGCTGTTCTGTAAAGTCCTCAGAGGTTTGTTAGAGAACCTTAGTAAACAAACAGCATCATAAAGGCCAAGGAACACACCAGACAGGTCAGGGATAAAGTTATGGAGAAGTTGAAAGCAGGGTTGGGTTATAAAAAATATCCAAAGCTTTGAACATCTCACAGAGCTCTGTTCAATCCATCATCCGAAAATGGAAAGAGTATGGCACAACTGCAAACCTACCAAGACATGGCCATCCACCTAAACTGACTGGCCGGGCAAGGAGAGAATTCATCAGAGAAGAGCCAAGAGGTCCATGGTAACTCTGGAGGAGCTGCAGAGATCCACAGCTCAGGTGGGAGAATCTGTCCACAGGACAACTATTAGTCATCTCTCCACAAATCTGCCCTTTATGGAAGAGAGGCAAGAAGAAAGACATTGGGGAAAGAAAGTCATAAGAAGTCCCTTTGCAGTTTGTGAGAAGCCATGTGGGGGACACAGCAAACATGTGGAAGAAGGTGCTCTGCTCAGATGAGACCAAAAATTGGCCTAAAAGCAAAACACTATGTGTGGAGGAAAACTAACACGGCACATCACCCTGAACACACCATCCCCACTGTGAAACATGGTGGTGGCAGCATCATGTGGTGGGGATGTTTTTCTTCAGCAGGGACAGGGAAGCTGGTCAGAGTTGATGGGAAGATGGATGGAGATAAATACAGGACAATCTTAGAAGAAAACCTGTTAAAGTCTACAAAAGACTTGAGACTGGGGGGGGAGGTTCACCTTCCAGCAGGATAACGACTGGAAACATACAGCCAGAGCTACAATGGAATGGTTTAGATCAAAGCATATTCATGTGTTAGAATGGCCCAGTCACAGTCCAGACCTAAATCACATTGAGAATCTGTGGCAAGACTTGAAAATTGCTGTTCACAGACGCTCTCCATCCAATCTGACAGAGCTTGAGATATTTTGCAAAGAAGAAGAATGGGCAGAAATGTCCCTCTCTAGACGTGCAAAGCCGGTAGAGACACCCCCAAAAAGACTGGCAGCTGTAATTGCAGTGAAAGGCAGTTCTACAAAGTATTGACTCCGGGGGGCGCCATACAAATGTACATCACACTTTTCACATATTTATTTGTAAATTATTTTGAAAACCATTAATCATTTTCTTCACAATTATGTGCCACTTTCTGTTGGTCTATCACATAAAATCCCAATAAAAATACATTTACGTTTTTTGGCTGTAATAATACAAAATGTGGAAAATTTGAAGAGGTATGAATACTTTTTCAAGGCGCTGTACACTGATCAGCCATGACCTTATGGCCACTGAGAAGTAAAGTAAATGACATTGATGATCTTGTTACAATGGCATCTGAAAGAGGGTGGGATATATTAAGCAGCAAGTGAACATGTTGTCCCTGAAGCTAATGTGTGGAAAGCAGAAAAAAATGGGCAAGCGTAAGACTTTGGGCCACTTTGCCAAGGAAGACATTGTAATGTGTAGACCAGCCATTCTCAACCAGGGTTCCACGGAACTCCGGGGTTCCTCCAGAGGTTGCTAGGGGTTCCTTGAGCTGCGGCTGATGGACCACCTATTTGATGATGTCTACAGAGTTCAAGGTTCACCACCACTTAGCAAAGCCAGCAGCATGGCACCAAATATCTTTTTAGCTGTCTTTAATGGTGGCATTCTGAGCGCCACTTTAAGGGGGACATTCTTCCTATTGGCCACCAATGTAAGGAGCATTGTTCCTATTGAGCCCTGGTGATTTGGTTTTAGGAAGGGTTCCTCGAGACATGAAAATTATTTTCGGGGTTCCTCTAGGGTTAAAAGTTTGAGAAAGCCCAGTCTAGACTCTAGAAGACTGGGCCAGAGCAACTCCAAAACGGCAACTCTTGTGGGATGTTCCTGGTCTGCCGTGGTCCAAGGAAGGAAAACCGGCAACTGGGTCAGGGGTGACCATAGCTCTTTGATGGGGAGTGAAGGTTGGCCTGTGTAGTCTGAGTCAATAGAAGAGCTACTGGAGCTCAGATTGCTGAAAAAGTTCATGCTGGTTCTGATAGAAAGGGATCAGAATACACAGATCATCGCAGTTTGTTGTGTATGGGGGGCTGTGTAGCCGCAGACCGGTCAGGGTGCCCATGCTGACCCGTGTCCACAGCCAAATGCACCTACAATGGGCACGTGAGCCTCAGAACTGAACCTCAGAGCAATGGAAGAAGGTGGCCTGGTCTGACAAATTCAAGAATAGTTTGAGGAACACAACAATGAGTTTGAGGTGTTGACTTGGCCTCCATATTCTTCAAATCTCAATCCAATCGAGCATCTGTGGGATGTGCTGGACGAACAAGTCTGATGCATGGAGGCTCCACTTCACAACTTACAGGACTTAAAGGATCCACTACTGACGGCTTGGTGCCAGATACCACAGTGTACCTACAGAGGTCTAGTGGAGTCCATGCCTGGATGGGTCATGGTGGGTGGTCACAGTTTTATGGCTGATCGGTGTAAATCAGTGAAGGTGCGTCCATAAGGGTGTATGGGTGTCGCCCTCTCTGTCCTGCCACCCCCTCTCTCCTGCCACCCCCTCTACCACCAATAGATATATTCATGTATTGCATGAAACTATCTATGGCTGCCGCCCCCTATTCAGGTGGCCGGCCCCTTTTCGGGCGCAGGGCGCCTGAATTAAAGGGGGTGGGTGGTTTTGAAGCACCTGATTAGAGACATAGACTCTAATAGGCATCAAGAAACGTGACCTGCAAGCACCATTCTGGGCGCTCACAGGTCACTCAGCTGTGTTAGAAAAGCAAATGAATATTCGCTTTCCTAATACTAAACCGCCTCTCCGCCAATCAGGTGCTCGGATCGGTTACCCATCACCTGATTGGCTGAAACGACAGGCGCTGTTATTGGACGCCAGGCGTCCAATCATATCAGAGGAAGGGAAGAGAGGACAGGAGAAGACATTGAGGAGCTGTCCCACCGAGACAGGTAAGTGCAGACGGTGGTCTGGCGTGGGGGCTCACTGGGAGCAGTTGATATGGCACAGTGGCTACGTTTGATGGGGCACAGTGGGAGCAATTGATGGGCACAGCGGCTGCATTTTATGGGACACAGCGGCTGCATTTTATGGGGCACAGTGGCTGCATTAGATGGGACATTGGTGGCAATTGATGGGCACAGTGACTGCATTTTATGGGGCACAGTGGCTGCATTTGATGGCACAGTGGCGGGAACTGATGGGCACAGTGGCTGTGTTTGATGGCACAGTGGCTGCATTTGATGGCACAGTGGCGGCAAATGATGAGCACAGTGGCTGCGTTTGATGGCACAGTGGTCGCAATTGATGGGCACAGTGGCTGCATTTTATGGGGCACAGTGGCTGCATTTGATGGCACAGTGGCGGCAAATGATGAGCACAGTGGCTGCGTTTGATGGCACAGTGGTCGCAATTGATGGCACAGTGGCTGCATTTGATGGCACAGTGGCGGCAAATGATGAGCACAGTGGCTGCGTTTGATGGCACAGTGGTCGCAATTGATGGGCACAGTGGCTGCATTTTATGGGGCACAGTGGCTGCATTTGATGGCACAGTGGCGGCAATTGATGGGCACAGTATCTGCATTTTATGGGGCACAGTAGCTGCATTTGATGGCACAGTGGTGGCAATTGATGGCACAGTGGTGGCAATTGATGGGCATAGTGGCTGCATTTTATGGGGCACAGTGGCTGCGTTTAATGGCAAAGCGGTGGCAGTTGATGGGCACAGTGGCTGCATTTTATGGGGCACAGTGGCTGCATTTGATGGCACAGTGGCGGCAATTGATGGGACGCAGTGGCTGCATTTGATGTCACAGTGGCTGCATTTGATGGCACAGTGGTGGCAATTGATGGCACAGTGGTGGCAATTGATGGGCACAGTGGCTGCATTTTATGGTGCACAATGACTACATTTGATGGCCCAGTGGCGGCAATTGATGGGCACAGTGGCTGCGTTTGATGGCACGGTGGCTGCGTTTGGTGGCACCGTGGCGGCAATTGATGGGCACATTGGCTGCATTTTATGGGGCACAGTGGCGGCAATTGATGGGCACAGTGGCCTCGATTGATGGTACAGTGGCCTCGATTTATGGTACAGTGAGGCTGCAATTGATGTTTTGTTTTTTCAGAATTTTTCTGTTTGTTTTGCGCCCCACCCCCCAAACATTTTGAGCACCAGCTGGCACTGGTGTAAATCCTGTATAAGAATAATAAGAATAACGTGGCTCTATAGGTGATGGAGGGGGGAGGGTACACAACATACAGCTGTGTGAAATATTCACACACGTTGTGTATACTGTACATCCCTGGAATGTCCTTCCTGTGCGATCGCAGACACTCCCAGTGCGGGGAATTCTCCGCTCATTACTATTCCGTGCAAAGTTCATATTTGCAGAGCTGTAATCTTTCCACCGTTTTGATTTTCTCATTGAAACTTCTTCTGTGACAACAACAAAGCCACCCGATCGCACCGATCACACGGCTCTTTCTGGTGAGCCCACCCCCCACTGCGCGCTCTGCGCCAAAGTCATACGGGCCTGCTGGGACGTGCCCCGCGCCCGCCAGCTCCGTGCGTTTTACACATCTCTACCACAAATAATGATTTCCCTGCATGAACGCGGAGCGGTCATACCCGGGGTGCCAGGCTCGGGATAGGTTCACATTCATGTATTGCAGGAAGGTGCGCAAAATCGCGAGCGTTCCCGCAATACGCAAAAAAACACATCCCTTCCGCGGGTGAGCCGCGGTGCTATTCTACCTGAACCCCAACGCTCCTCGATATCAGACACGTGCGCAACAAAAAATGTGTTCAATCCGATATTTCCATAAAATTGTTTAGTTGAATTCATTTCATTTGTTTTTTTAGTTTCATCGAATTTGAATCGATTCGAATTTTGCAAATTCCATTTGAATTCGAAGCGAATTCCATTGGAAATCTAATTTTATCTATTCGAAATTCGAATTTTGGAAGATGGTTGTATTCTCTCTATTCCATTCTATTCTATTGTTTTTTTCTATTCTATTTTTTTTATTTTCTATTCTGTTCTTATCTTTTCTATTATATTCTATTCTTTTCTATTCTATTCAAATTCGAATTTCAGGAAAACTGTTATATTCTTTCTATTTTATTCTATTCTTTTCTACTGTTTATTCCATTCTATTATTTTATTTTATTTTTTATTCTATTCAAATTCAAATGTATCATATTCGAAATTCAGAAGATTGTTATATTCTTTCTACTTTATTCCATTCTATACTGTTTTTCTTTTCTATTTTTTAATTTCTATTCTATTCAAATTCAAATTTGTTTGATTTGAAAGTCAAATTCATTCTATTCAAAATTTGAATTTCAGAAAACGTTTATATTGTTATATTCTTTTTATTCCATTCCTTTCTATTGTTTATTCTATTCCATTCTATTATTTTCTATTCTATTTTTTTCAATGCTATTCTATTCTAATTTTAATTGATTCTATTTGAAATTTGGAAGATGGTTACATTCTTTCTATTTTATTATTGTTTATTCTTTTCTATACTATTATTTTATTTTCTATTCTATTCTATTCGAATAAAAAAAAACATTATTCGAAATTCAGAAGATGGTTATATTCTATTCTGTTCTTATCTTTTCTTTAATATTCTTTTCTATTCTATTCAAATTCTAATTTATTTTATTCGAAATTTGAATTTCGGAAATCTGTTATATTGTTTCTATTTTATTCTATTCTTTTCTATTGTTTATTTTATTCTAGTCTATTCTATTATTTTATTTTCTATTCTATTCACATTCAAATATATTATATTCGAAAGTCAGAAGATGGTTATATTCTTTCTATTTTATTCTATTCTAGACTGTTTTCAGGAAAACTGTTATATTCTTTCTATTTTATTCTATTCTTTTCTACTGTTTATTCCATTCTATTATTTTATTTTATTTTCTATTCTATTCAAATTCAAATGTATTATATTCGAAATTCAGAAGTTGGTTATATTCTTTCTATTTTTTCCATTCTATACTGTTTTTTCTATTCTATTTTTAAATTTCTATTCTATTCAAATTTAAATTTGTTTGATTTGAAAGTCAAATTCATTCTATTCAAAATTTGAATTTTTCGGAAAACGGTTATATTGTTATATTCTTTTTATTCCATTCTTTTCTATTGTTTATTCTATTCCATTCTATTATTTTCTATTCTATTTTTTTCAATGCTATTCTATTCCAATTTTAATTGATTCTATTTGAAATTTGGAAGATGGTTACATTCTTTCTATTTTATTATTGTTTATAATTTTCTATACTATTATTTTATCTTCTATTCTGTTCTATTCGGATTTGAATTTATTTTATTCAATATTCTGAAGATGGTTATATTCTATTCTGTTCTTATCTTTTTCTTTAATATTCTATTCAAATTCTAATTTATTTTATTCGAAACTTGAATTTCGGAAAACTGTTATATTGTTATATTTTTTCTATTTTATTCTATTTTTTTCTTATGTTTATTTTATTCTAGTCTATTCTATTATTTTATTTTCTATTCTATTCGCATTCAAATATATTATATTCAAAAGTCAGAAGATGGTTATATTCTTTCTATTTTATTCCATTCTAGACAGTTTTTTCAATTTTTTTTTTTTCATTTCTATTCTATTCAAATTCGATTTGAAATTCAAATTCATTCTATTAAAATTTGAAAACAGGAAAACGGTTATATTGTTATATTCTTTTTCTTCTATTCTTTTCTATTGTTTATTCTATTCCATGCTATCATTTTCTATTCTATTATTTTATTTTCTATTCAATGCAATTCTATTCAGATTTAAATAGGTTCTATTTGAAATTCACAAGATGGTTACATTCTATTTATTCTATTCTATTGTTTATTCTATTCTATTATTTTATTTTCTATTCTATTTGAATACAAATGTATTATATTAGAATTTTTTTCTTTATTTTTTTATTCTATTATATTTTATTTTGTGTTTATCTTTTCTTTTCTATTTTGTTCTACTTTATTTTATTTATTTATTTTATTTTTTTAAATTTTCAGCCTTTTTTTGTATGTTTAGCAAAAAATAAAACCCCCAGTGGTGATTAAATATCACCAAAAGAAAGCTCTATCTGTCTAAAAAAAATGATAAAAATGTCATATGGGTACAGTGTTGCATGACCGCGCAATTGTCATTCAATGTGCGACAATGCTAATAGCTGAAAATTGGAATGCGCAGGGAGGGGGTGAAGGTGCCCGGTATTGAAGTGGTTAAAGTGAAATTAAACTCCTTCTGTCATAACTGCCCATCAGCGATAATGTAGACTGAGCGGTGCATGAGCCCCACTCTGTGCCATGATGTCACGGAAGTGACCTCATCATGGCTCGGCCAATCAAGCAGCCAAGAGTCTGAACCTAGAAGGAAGATGGGGATATGGGAACTAGAAGTGGAGATGTTCACACCGCAGTGCTGGAGCGGATCGCCTGGCAGGAAACTTTGCTATAATGTGCTAATATGATGTGCATTATGGCAAAAGGCTTTTTTTTGTTAATTTTTTTAATGCTTCATTATTATAACTTTTTTTTAGTTGTACTTGTTTGTTAATTTTTTTAATAAATGCATTTGAAAAAAAAGTGTAGAATTAAAAAAAAAAAGTCTTTATTTGTAACCGTTAATAACTTTGCAATGCTTTGTATAAGACTCATAATTTAATTGCCACTTCAAAACGTGATAAATGATGACATTTATACTTTTATGTACAGTAACACTTTTTTTTTTTTTTAAATAGTTTTATTACTTTTTCTTTGCCAAGAAATGTCATAAAAAATTAAAATAAGAGTAAAATATAATGATAAAAAATAAAATAGAGAAACATTTATAATATTAAAATATAATAATAGAAAAAATTGCATATAAAGAATACATTTTTTTTTAAAATATAATAATAGAGGCGATTTAGTTTGCATTGTGCGCTATACAAGTATTTCATTCATTCATTCATTCATTCATAACATAATAATAATAATAATAATAATTAAAATATAATAATAAAAAAATAGTAAACAAAATAATAAATGAATACTAAAATATAGTAAAACATTAATAAAATAATAAAAAAAATACTAAAATATAATAATAATAATTAGGGATGGGCTTTGACATGTTCGCACAGCCCACGCTGGAGCCCATCCCTAATAATAATAATAATAATAATAACAATAATAATAATAATAATAATAATAAGAAGAAGAAATATATTAAAATATAATAATAATAATGAATAACATAGTAAAAAAATACTAAAATAATACTAAAATATAGTATTTATATACTTATATTTTATATACTTTATTTATATATTTATATATTTTATATACTTATATACTAATATACTTATATTATATATACTTATATACTTATATATTTTATATTAAATAGTATATTTTTATTTATTTATTTATTCGTATTTTTTTTTTTATAAATACTAAAATATAATAATAATAATAATAATATAATAATAATAATAATAATAATAATATAATAAGAAGAAATATATTAAAATATAATAATAATAAATAAAATAGTAAAAAAAAAAAATATATATATATATATATATAGTAATACATTAATAAAACAATAAGAAGAAATATATTTAAATATAATAATAATAAAAATACAAAAAAAAAATACTAAAATATAGTAATACATTAATAAAATAATAAAAATAAAAAATAAAATAATCTTAGAATATAATAATATAATTATTATTATTTTTATTATTATTATTAGCAATAATAATATAATATATTAAAACAAAATAAAATAGTAAAAAAAAAATACTAAAATAATACTAAAGTATTGTAATACATTAATAAAATAATAATAATAAAAAAGAATCCAAATAAAATATATTAAAATACAGTGTAACAATAAAATAATATGAAAATATAATAATAAAAGAATAATAATAATAATAAAATAATAATAAGAAGAAGTATATTAAAATATAAAAATAATAAATAAAATAGTAAAAAAAAAAATACTAAAATATAGTAATACATTAATAAAATAATAAAAATAAAAAATAAAATAAACAGAATATAATAATAATAATAATAATAATAATTATTATTATTATTAGCAATAATAATATAATATATAAAAACAAAATAAAATAGTAAAAAAAAAATACTAAAATAATACTAAAGTATTGTAATACATTAATAAAATAATAATTAAAAAAAAAGAATCCAAGTAAAATAATATTAAAATACAGTGTAACAAAAAAAATAATATGAAAATATAATAATAAAAGGATAAAAAAAAAGAATAAAAAAAAAGAAAGCCTTGCTTGTCTTAAAAAAATTTAAAATATGCATTACATTGTTTTTTTAAGTATTGATAAAGTTATAGCCTAATAGCTTTGGTCCATAGGGGGTGTACATGGGTGGGAGCTGAACTTGTTAGGAGAACAAAGTGGAGCCGATAAGAGAAGGTCTTTGTTGGGTATGTGATGCTAGGAACACTTCACATGGATGGCATATATAGGCTTTGCACTTCTTAGGAGGTTGGAAGGCCACCAGTGGCAGGTATTACCCCGGGGCTCAGACATACATCACCTCTGTACCTGGATCATTTCTTCCCTGGAGGGGGGACTAATTTGCTGAAAGGATCCCCTCTCCCGGGTGAATTGTAGAAGAGCAGACAAGGTCATGTTTCCTTTGTCTGGAGGGAAATATTATACAACTGAACCCACCATCTCGTCTGCCATAACAGGAAATAGGTGATGGATCTGAGGCTTCTGTTTAGAAAACACATTGCAGGCTGAACTGCTAGATAAAGATGTATTTACAGTACAGTCGGGGAGTGTGAGCCCACAGGTAATGCGCATGCTGAAAATATCATTGTTTTCCCATTAAAACTCCACCTATAAATGAAATCACTCTTTTTGGTGGAATGAGAACTCCATTCATATAAGCAAATAATCTTTAGCCCTCTTAAATGCATATTTAAACTGAACTCCGGGGAATAAAAAAATATAAGAGACACGTTTATTCTTATTTGAATCTTAGGGGGGTTCTGTGTATAAAAATAATTCTGTGTGAATGTCCTGAGCATTTATACAGGCACAGCGAACGATCCCCATATTTTTTGCAGTATGATTATTTTTTATGAACGTCAGTTCCATCTAGTGGCCATAATGCAGCATTTTTCTTAATTGAGGTATTTCAGAAAAATGTCACATTGTGGCCATTGTGAGACTTCCTCTAATAAAGACCGCTCACTGCGGCTCTCTCTCCTTGTGCAGTGAGACTGGTCTTGTCTCCGCCCCTTTCTGTCGATTTTCTGCAGGAAGCCTGAAGTGGGAGGAACTGCCTGACCCCTCCCACTGCTCTGCTCTCTCTCCTTGTGCAGTGAGACTGGTCTTATCTCCGCCCCTTTCTGTCGATTTTCTGCAGGAAGCCTGTAGTGGGAGGAACTGCCTGACCCCTCCCACTGCTCTGCTCTCTCTCCTTGTGCAGGGAGACTGGTCTTGTCTCCGCCCCTTTCTGTCGATTTTCTGCAGGAAGCCTGAAGTGGGAGGAACTGCCTGACCCCTCCCACTGCTCTGCTCTCTCTCCTTGTGCAGGGAGACTGGTCTTGTCTCCGCCCCTTCCTGTCGATTTTCTGCAGGAAGCCTGAAGTGGGAGGAACTGCCTGACCCCTCCCACTGCTCTGCTCTCTCTCCTTGTGCAGTGAGACTGGTCTTATCTCCGCCCCTTTCTGTCGATTTTCTGCAGGAAGCCTGTAGTGGGAGGAACTGCCTGACCCCTCCCACTGCTCTCTCTTCTTGTGCAGGGTGACTGATCTTGTCTCCACCCCTTCCTGTCGTTTTTTTCTGCAGGAAGCCTATAATGGATGCAGGTATGAATGTAAATGCATGCGTCGGGTGCCTATGCACAATGATTTTGCTACACACATTACATTTTGCCGCGTACGCCGTAGTGAGAGCTATAACTTTAGGCCCCGTTATTTATGGTCAATTCTAAACTGATGACCTGTGGGGGCTTTTAAAGAATTGCCTGTGGAAAACATAGGGTACTGACTACCGAGAGAAACAAAATGTTACCCCAGCTCCAAAATGCTTGCTCTGAGGAAGGCTTCTTAGCCGAAACACGTCAACGTATAGCCTGTACCTGTGTACCCATGTAACCAATAAAGGCCTTTTATCCAAGAGCATCCGAGTTGCCAGCCCTTTTTGATTCACTGACTCCAGAGTTTTGTCACCATTTCAAGGATACATGCACTTTTAGGGCTTGACATGTTGGGTATCTACACTATATTGTTCCTCCACCCCAAACTCACTCATCATTGACTTTATGGACCTTGCTTTGTGCCCGTAGGGTTCAATATTGAGTTGGCCCACCCTTTGCAGCTATGACAGCTTCAACTCTTCTGGGAAGGCCGTCCACAAGGTTTAGGAGGGTGTCTATAGGAATGTTTGACCATTCTTCCAGAAGTGCATTTGCGAGGTCAGGCACTGATGTTGGACGGGAAGACTTGGCTCGCGGTTTCTGCTCTTATTCATTCCAAAGGTGTTCTATCGGGTTGAGGTCAGGACTCTGTGCAGGCCAGTCATGTTCCTCCACCCCAAACTCGCTCATCCATGTCTTTATGGACCTTGCTTTGTGCCTGTAGGGTTCAATATTGGGTTGGCCCACCCTTTGCAGCTATAACAGCTTCAACTCTTCTGGGAAGGCCGTCCACAAGGTTTAGGAGATGTGTCTATGGGAATGTTTGAACATTCTTCCAGAAGAGCATTTGTGAGGTCAGGCACTGATGTTGGACAGGAAGGCCTGGCTTGCAGTTTCTGCTCTAATTTATTCCAAAGTTGTTCTATCGAGTTGAGGTCAGGATTTTGTGCAGGCCAGTCAGGTTCCTCCACCCCAAACTCGCTCATCCATGTCTTTATGGACCTTGCTTTGTGCACTGGTGCGCAGTCATGTTGGAACAGGAAGGGGCTGTCCCCAAACTGTTCCCACAAAGTTGGGAGCATGAAATTGTCCAAAATGTCTTGGTATGCAGACGCCTTAAGAGTGCCCTTCATTCGAATTAATGGGCCAAGCCCAACCCCTGAAAAACAACCCCACACCATAATCCCCCCTTCACCAAATGGTTTGGACCAGTGCCCAAAGCAAGGTCCATAAAGACACGGATGAGCGTGTTTGGGGTGGAGGAGTTTTGGGGAGAGTCCTGACCTCAACCCGATAGAACACCTTTGAGATGAATTAGAGCGGAGACTGCGATCCAGGCCTTCTCGTCCAACATCAGTGCCTGACCTCACAAATGCTCTTCTGGAGGAATGATCAAACATTCCCATAGACACATCTCCTAAACCTTGTGGACGGCCTTCCCAGAAGAGTTAAACCTGTTATAGCTGCAAAGGGCGGGGCCAACCCAATATTGAACCCTACGGACTAAGCCCCTTTACACACGGTCGGAGATTTCCACAACCAAATCCGTCGGATTTTGCCCGTCGGATTGTGTCCGAAACTGTTGCATACACACGGTCAGGCCAAGTTGGCGAAAAATCCGATCATTCAGAATGTGATGACATAATTTCGTTACGACGGGACTACGTTCAGGCTAGTAGCCAATAGCTTTGATGTAGGAATTTGATCTGAGCATGCGTGGCACTTGGTCCGATGAAAATGCTCTACACATGATCGGATTAGGTCCGTCCGGCCCAGTTGGTCGGGGAAATATTTCCAACATGTTGGAAAATTGGGTCGGACGGAGATTCGGACGGAATCAGTCCGATGCATACCACACACAGTCGGATTATCCGACTACACGGTCCGATAGGACGCATTCCGACAGATTCTCCGACCGTGTGTACAAGGACTAAGACTGGGATGCTGTTAAAGTTCATCAGAATTGGCCCGATAGGCAAGTGGTTAAGGGCCGGTTCACACAGCGAGGCGAGGCGAGGCGACACGGCTCGCCTCGCCTCGCTCCCGCAAGTCGCCCCCGTTCTGTACAATGGAACCGTTCTGAGAGGAGCGACTCGAGTCGCTCCGACTCAGAAAAAAGGTTCCTGTACTACTTCGGGGCGACTTCGGGGGCGACTTGCATTGACTTCTATACAGAAGTCCTCTGCAAGTCGCCGCTGAGCTCCCCGCAGGTCGCGGCGAGGTAAGTCGGAGACGCCTCGCCGCGCCTCGCTGTGTGAACCGGCCCTAATGGTGGGATTGTTGTTGCATTCTGCTGGGTAACTGTGGCAGTGGTGGGGGGGTTCGAATGTTCCTTTATACGCAAACATTCGCCAATAGCGGTACTGTTATTCGCTCTTCTCTGAGATACAGGACCCTCCAGAAGATGCCGATCTCGGCAGCCACAACAAGCGTTGTGCAATCTGTTTTTGCGAGAATTTCTCGTCCAATTAAGAGGCATGCTAATTATTCGCCCAGACCTCACGCATCCCGCTCATTAATCCGGCAGAGAAAAATTCCTGTTGCTATTAATTAGCTACTCTGGAAGCTGTTGACTAGAAGTCGTGGTGTTTCCTCAGCCATTCATGTCCTCGTTATGTAGACAATTCACAAGAAAACGTAGGACTCTCCTGAGACAACTACGGAGGACGCCAACGTCTGCCAACCGCATAGTGACTGGGGGGGGGGGGGGGGGGGGGACATTCCAGACCAAGCTGTCAATCAAACCCATACACAGTTCACCATTGTCATCAATAGGAATGCCCGTCACATAGAACTGACGGATCTGAAATTCACTGCAGAGAGTAAAGTATTCATACCCCTTGTAATATTCCACATTTTGTCATGTTACAACCAAAAACCTAAATGTATCTTATTGGGATTTTATGTGATAGACCAACACAAAGTGGCACATAATTGTGAAGTGGAAGGAAAATGATAAATGGGTTTCCAAGTGTTTTACAAATAAATATGTGAAAAGTGTGTGGGGGGGGGGCATTTGTATGGCGCCCCCCGGAGTCAATACTTTGTAGAACCGCCTTCCTCTGCAATTACAGCTGCAAGTCTTTTTGGGGGTGTCTCTACCGGCTTTACACATCGACACTGATAAAAAATATTCTGCTGGCTTGTAGTTTTACCATAAAAATGTTATAATTTTCAATATGGGTGGCACAGTAGTGTAGTGGTTAGCACTCTCACCTAGCAGTAAGAAGGGTCGCTGGTTCAAATCCCAACCACAACACTACCTGCCTGGAGTTTGCATGTTCTCCCTGTGCCTGCGTGGGTTTCCTCCGGGTACTCCGGCTTCCTCCCACACTCCAAAGACATGCAGGTAGGTTAATTGGCTTCTGTCCAAAATTGGCCCTAGTATATGAATGGGGACCTTGGATTGTGGGCTCTTTGAGGGTAGGGACCAATGTGAGTGTGCAATGTACAGGGATAGGGACAATTGTAGACACTCACTCCGGTTGAACTGGATGGACTGGTGTCTTTATTCAACCTTACTAACTATGAAACTATGAACAAATAAATAAATGTTAATTCATTTACTTTGATATTTTAACCACTTAAAGCGGGGCTCCACCCTAAAGTGGAACTTCTGCTGATCGAAACCCTCCCCCCCTCCGGTGTCACAATTGGCACCTTTCAGGGGGGAGGGGGGTGCAGATACCTGTCAAAGACACGTATTTACACCCACTTCCGGGCATAGACTCCCACAAGAGTCTATGCCTCTTCCTGTCCCTGCCGCGCTGTCTGCTGGGACACACACGGGTCCCAGAGACAGCGCGGACAATTCCTATTGCGCTGCGCGACTTGCGCATGCGCAGTAGGGAACCGGGAAGTGAAGCCGCAGCGCTTCACTTCCTGATTCCCTCACCTAGAATGGCGGCGGCAGCAGCCGAGAGCCGTACGATCGATCGGCCTAGGCTGCCGACATCGCTGGACCCCGGGACAGGTGAGTGTCCATTTATTAAAAGTCAGCAGCTGCAGTTTTTGTAGCTGCTGGCTTTTAATATTTTTTTTTTCACAGTGAAATCCCTCTTTAAAGTGGTTGTAAACCCTTACAACCAACTTTGACCTACAGGTAAGCCTAGATTAAGGCTTACTTGTAGGTCCAAGAAATATCTCCTAAACCTATACGGTTTAGGAGATATTTACCCGAAGACAGCCACCGCTGTCCGCGGCGCATGCACACCGGGCAGGCCCCAGATCGCAGCGATATGCCGCGAGTGTCGGCTCCCGTGCGCATGCGCGGGAGTGACGTCATCGCGGCTCCGGCGAATCACAGCGCCGGAGCCGCGAGACTCGGAAGTCACTCCGGGATACACGGCAGCGGCGAAGAGGAAGACGGAGGACCGCTTCGGGGGCTTCGTTCTCAGGTAAGTTATTCATAATGAGCTAGTATGCTATGCACATGCTCATTACGCCTTTGCCTTACAGGGTGTGCTTTTAAAAAAAAAAAAAGAATTTTGCCTTTACTTCCTCTTTAAGGACCGAGCCTCTTTTTGAGATTCCTTGTTTACAAGTTAAAAACTGTTTTTTTTTTTGCTAGAAAATTACTTAGATCCCCCCAAACATTATACCTTTTTTTTCTAACACACAAGAGAATAAAATGGCGGTCGTTGCAATACTTTCTGTCACACTTTATTTGCGCAGCGGTCTTACAAGCGCACTTTTTTTGGAAAAAATACACTTTTTTTTAATTAAAAAAAAAGAAGACAACAGTAAAGTTAGCCGAATTTTTTAAAATAATGTGAAAGATAATGTTACGCCGAGTAAATTGATACCCAACATGTTACGGTTCAAAATTGCGCCCACTTGTGGAATGGTGACAAACTTTTACCCTTAAAAATCTCCAAAGGCGACGTTTAAAAAAATTCTACAGATTGCATGTTTTGAGTTATAGAGGTCTAGGGCTAGAATTATTGCTCTCGCTCTACCGATCGCGGCGATACCTCACATGTGTGCTTTGAACCCCGTTTTCATATGCGGGCGCTACTCACGTATGCGTTCGCTTCTGTGCGTGAGCTCGGCGGGACGGGGCGCGTTTAAAAAAAAAAAAAATCGTATTTATTTTAACTTTTATTTTTTATTTTTACACTGTTCGTTTATTCCTATTACAAGGAATATAAACATCCCTTGTAATAGAAAAAAAGCATGACAGGACCTCTTAAATATGAGATCTGGGGGTCAAAAAGACCTAATATCTCATATTTACACTAAAATGCAATAAAAAAAAGAAATAAAAATTTTGTCATTTGAAAAAAAAAATGGCCCATTAAGAGCTATGGGTGGAAGTGACGTTTTGACGTCGCTTTCGCCCAGCAGTGGTATGGAGACGGGCGGGGGCCATCTTCCCCTCACTCATTTCCATACCCAGGAAGGAAAAGCACTCGATTGCCTCCGTCGCTGGCGACGGCTCCGGTAAGCGGCGGAGGGCACTGAAGAGCGGTGGGAGGGGGGGGCCCTCTCCAGCCGCCGATAAAAGTGATCTTGCCGCGAATCCACCGCAAATACCACTATTATCGTAAACCGGGGTTATGGCAGCTAGCTGCTGCCGTGACAACGATATTCCTCTTCAGACATAGGACGTACATCGGCGTGCGGCGGTCCAGAAGTGGTTAAGTAATTTACTTAAATTTCATTAGTTCTTAACCACTTGCTTACTGGGCACTTAAACCCCCCTCATGCCCAGACCAATTTTCAGCTTTCAGCGCTGATGCACTTTGAATGACAATTACGCGGTCATACTACACTGTACCCAAATGACATTTTTATCATTTTTTCCCACAAATAGAGCTTTCTTTTGGTGGTATTTAATTACAGCTGGGAGTTTTATTTTTTGCTAAACAAACAAAAAAAGATGCAAAATAAAATAAAATAAAAAATCATGTTTCATAGTTTGTTATAAAATTTTGCAAACAGGTCATTTTTCTCCTTCATTGAAGTGTGTTGATGAGGCGGCACTGGTGGGCACTGATAGGCTGCACTGGTGGGCACTGATAGGCATAGTTAAGGCGGCACTAATAGGCACAGATAAGGTGGCACCGATAGGCACAGATAAGGCAGTACTGATGGGCACAGATAAGGCAGCACTGATGGGCAAAGATGGGCACAGATAAGATGGCACGGATGGGTGGGACGGATGGGTGGCACTAAGGGACACTGATAGGTACCACTGATAGATGGGACTGATGGGCACTGATAGGTGGCACTGATAGGTGGCTCTGATAGGTGGCTCTGATAGGTGGCACTGCTGGGCGGCACTGATGGGCACTGGTAAATGACACTGATGGGCATGGATATGTGGCACTGGGGTGCAGCACTGTTGTTGAGGCAGACTGTGGGCACTGATAGGTGGCACTGTGGGCACTGATGGGTGGCACTGATGGGTGGCACTATGGGCACTGATGGGTGGCACTGATGGGGGGCACTTTTTTATTACTGAGGTGGCATTGGCAGGGGGCAGGTGGGCACTGATAAGCTGGCCGTGATCGGGACTTATGTCCCGATCACGGCCGCCGTTGATCGGCTTTTTTTTTTCTCCTCGCGCTGTCAGCGCGAGGAGGAAAAATAGCCGATTTCCGGCTCTGTTGTGTCACATGATCAGCTAGCATTGGCTGACAGCTGATCACGTGGTAAGGGGTCGGGATCGACCCCTTGCTTCGATCCGTGATCAGGCGAGTCTCATAGACTCGCTGATCACAGAGCGCGCCGCACGTCGTCCCGGCAAAGCAGGTCCGCGCTGTAGGCGTCATTCGGCTATAGCGCGGATCCCTAGTGGTTAAAACACACCTTTTACTTTTACAAAATAAATGTATAATATTGAGTAATCTGGACAAAACATTTGCGGATTTGTGCATTTCCATATTCTAATTGAGTTACATTTACTTAAAAAAAAATGATCTTTTCATTGTACTGAAATTGCGGGAGGCAGATGTTTGCCAAACGTGCGAGCGCACAAGTTTTGATGCTGTAATTTTGAACAGTTTGACGTCTTTTGGAACTCTGCAAGCCGGCATGAGGCAGTTCCCATACGTCTGAAGCCCATCAGGACAAAAAAGCGCCACCAGTGACAAGAATTTTTCCAAGTCACTACAAAGCCGTGCAATGGCATTGAAAGATAAGAGGGAACATTGAACAAATTAACGTTCACAGGCGGGCGGGAAGGGGTTAAATGATGCTTAAAGCGGGAGTTCCACCGTTTTTTGTTTTTAAAAGTCAGCAGCTACAAATACTGCAGCTGCTGACTTTTAAAATATGGACACTTACCCGCCCAGCGCACCCGCGATGTCGGCACCCGAAGCCGATCTCTCGATCGTCTCTCGGGTGCTGCCACCGCCATCTTCGGTATGGGAATCAGGAAGTGAAGCCTTGCGGCTTCTCTTCCCTGTTCCCTACTGCGCATTCGCCAGTCGCGCTGCGCAATAAGGATGGTCCCCGCTGTCTCTGGGATCCGTGTGTTTCCCAGCAGACAGCGGGGGGCCCGCAGGAAGTGGCGTAAATACCCGCAGAATCTGCGGCTATCTATGCCGGAAGTGGGTGCAAATACCTGTACTATACAGGTATCTGCACCCCCCCTCCACCCTGAAAGGTGCCAATTGTGGCACTGGAGGGGGTGAGGGTTCCAATGAGCGGAAGTTCCACTTAAGGGTGGAGCTCCGCTTTAACCACTTCCGCCTGCCCTATTGCGGATTCACAGCCACAGTGTGGCTCCATTATCCTGACTGGGCGTCATATGACATCCGGCAGGGTAAGCCGCTCGTGCGCCCCAGGGGTGCTGTGTGTCACTCCGATCGTGGTAAAGAGCCTATGATGTAGGCTCTTAACCATGTTATCAGCTGTGACCAATAACAGCTGATCACAGCGGTAACCAGGACGTGTCAGTAAATGGCTTTCCTCTGTTCATGCTGACAGGAAGAGCCGATCAGCGGCTCTCCTGATGTGGGGGGGGGGGGGGGGGGGGTTGGCCTGCGCTAATAATCAGAGCAATGATTATCAACACAACCCCCATCACTTTATAGGGATATGCTTTGTTCATATTTCATGTCTGAGGTTTTCAACCACTTTAACCACCACCCTTTTGGACACACGCTGTTCACAGATTGGGGTAAACAGCCAATCAGAGGTGCCCACCAAAATGCCAATCAGTGCCCACCAAAATGCCAATCAGTGTCCATCAAAGTGCCTATCAGTGCCCATCAAAATGCTAATCTGTGCCCATCAGCAACGTATGTCGGTGCCCTTCACAGATACCAATCAGTGCCCATCAGTAATGACTGTCAGTGCCTACTCATCAGTGCTGCCTTTCAGTACCATTTATTAGTGCCCATCAGTGCCGCCTATCGGTGTCCATCAGTGCTGCCTCTCCGTGCCGCCTATCAGTGCCCACCATTGCTGCATATCATTGTAGCCTATCAGTGCCCACTAGCGCTGCATATCACTGGCGCCTATCATCACTGCATATAAGTGCCTCCTCATCAGTGCCCATCAGTGCTGCCTATTGGTGCCCATCAGTGCTGCCTATTGGTACCCATCAGTGCTCATCAGTGCTGCCTATCGGTGCCCATCGGTGCTGCCTATCCGTGCCACCTATCATGGCCACCAGTGCTGCATATCATTGTAGCCTATCAGTGCCCACTAGCGCTGCATATCAGTGGCGCCTATCAGCGCTGCATATAAGTGCCTCCTAATCAATGCCCATCAGTGCTACCTATTGGTGCCCATCAGTGCTGCCTATCGGTGCCCATCAGTGCCCATCAGTGCTGCATATAAGTGCCTCTTCATCAGTGCCACCTTATCAGTGCATCCTCATCAGTGCTGCCTATCAGTGCCATCTATTAGTGCCCATCAGCGCTACCTATCAGTGCCGCCTATCAGTCCCACCAGTGCTGCATATCACTGCCACCAATCAGCGCTGCATATAAGTGCCTCCTCATCAGTGCCCATCAGTGCTGCCTATCGGTGCACAACAGTGCTGCCTATCAGTGCCCATCAGTGCTGCCTATCCGTGCCCATCAGTGCTGTATATCAGTGCCGCATTTAAGTGCCTCCTCATCAGTGCCACCTTATCAGTGCCACCTCATCAGTGCCGCATCATTGGGGCCCATCAGTGCTACCTCGTCGGTGCCCATTAGTGCAGCCTCATCAGAGCACGTCAGTGAAGTAGAAAACAAAATTGTATAACAGAAATGAAAAAAAACACCAAAAGAAATCTGTATGAAGAAGATGATAAAAAAAAAAGATATAAATGTAGTTTGGGTACAGAGCTGAGGCTTCCAACCACAGGCTGCGTGCAGCAGATCCCTACCAGTCACCTTTTTTCTCTTGGTGTCAGGAAAACTTGTCAGAAGTGACTGATAGCAGAGGAAGAAAGCAGCAGACAGAAATGACACTAAGTGCTCTTAATTGAAACAAGTACACACTATATAGGGATATGCTTTGTTCATATTTCATGTCTGAGGTTTTCAACCACTTTAACCACCACCTTCCCACCCACGCTATAGCTGTGTCCTTTTGGACAAACGCTGTTCACAGATTGGGGTAAAGAGCCAATCCAAGTGGCTCTTTACCATGTGGCCCTTCCTGACCAGAGCACTTTTTGCGATTCGGCACTGCGTCGCTTTAACTGACAATTGCGTGGTCGTGCGACGTGACTCCCAAACAAAACTGACGTCCTTTTTTTCCCACAAATAGAGCTTTCTTTTGGTGGTATTTGATCACCCCTGCGGTTTTTATTTTTTGCGCTATAAACAAAAATAGAGCGGCAATTTTGAAAAAAGCGCATTATTTTTTACATTTTGCTATAAAAAATATCCCCCAAAAATATATAAAAAAACTATTTTTTTCCTCAGTTTAGGCCGATACGTATTCTTCTACATATTTTTGGTAAAAAAAAATCGCTATAAGCGATTATTGATTGGTTTGCGCAAAAGTTATAGCGTTTACAAAATAGGGGATAGTTTTATGCCATTTTTATTAATAATTTTTTTTTTTTAAATGGTGGTGATCAGTGATTTTTATTTTGACTGCAACATTATGGCGGACACATCGGACATTTTTGACACATTTTTGGGACCATTGTCATTTATACAGCAATCTATAAATGCACTGATTCATGTGTAAATGACACCGGCAGTGAAGGGGTTAACCACTAGGGGGCAGTGTAGGGTGTAGGTGTGTCCTAGGGGTGTGTTTCTAACTGTGGGGGGGGGGGCGTGGCTGTGTATGACACGTCACTGATCTCTGCTCAAATCACAGGGAGCAGAGATCAGTGTCACCTGTTGCTAGGCAGAACGGGGAGATGCTTGTTTACTATAGCATCTCCCCCTTCTTCCTCTCCATGAGGCGATCGCGGGTATCCCCACGGCGATCGAGTCCACTGGCCGGCGAGCGACCCGACTCACGGAGTTTCCCGTGGGCGTGCGAGTGCGCGCCCCCGCCGCCTCTTAAAGAGGAAGTAAACCCTGATGGGTTTACTTCCTCTTGGATTCCCTACAAAGGTAAAGCATAATGGACTACTATGCATCGCATACTACCCCATTATGTGTCACTTACCTGACACAGGAGCCAGCGATGTCACCGCTGTCCCCTGTAGTCCGGAGCCATCTTCTTGGTGGGTCTTGCTGCTCCGGCGCTATCATTCGATGGAGCCGCGATGGCATCACTCCCACGAATGCGTGTGGGAGCCGCCACTCGCGGTACATCACCGTTAACAGTGGCGCGCTCAGTGCGCCGATGTCTACACCGCATGCGCCGTAGACAGCAGTGCCTGTCTTTTGGCAAATATCTCCTAAACCGTGTAGGTTTAGGAGATATTTCTTGGACCTACAGGTAAGCCTTAATCTAGGCTTACCTGTAGGTCAAAGTGGTTTGTAATGCCCCGTACACACGAGAGGGATTAAGTCTGACAGACCTCCAAAGGAGTTCCGCTGGAGTTCCGACGGAGTTCTGGCGGACTTTTCGACCGAACGGACTTGACCACACACCATCACACCAAACTCCGACGGAGTCGAACGTGATGACGTACGACTGGATTCGACGTAGGAAGTTCATAGACAGTAGCCAATAGCTGCCCTAGCGTCGGTTTTAGTCCGTCGGAGTAGCACACACACGAGCAAATTTTTCGAAGGGGACCGGGTCCGGCGGAGTTCCGTCGGGAAAATTTAAAGCATGCTTCATTTCTAAAGTCCGTCAGACTTTAGCGAAGCTAAAGTCCGTTGCAGCCCACACACGATCGGATAGTCTGACGGACTCAGTCCGTCGGACTTTGGATGTCGAAAAGTCCGCTCGTGTGTACGGGGCATAAGGGTTTACAACCACTTTAAAGGGCAGTGTAGATTTTGTCTGTATGTGCCCTTCTGTCGACGTATATCAGCGTGAGGCGGTCGGGAAGCGGTTAAATAAAAGCCTTCAAACTTAAATCAAATACACTTGGAAAATAATTTTTACCAATTTAAAAAAAATGTAGTAAGTTACAAGAAAAAAAATAAGTTAATATCACTTAAAACTATGGTTCCAGACAAGTAGTGTAGTGTTTTAGTGGTTTGGTGGTTAGCACAGTGGTGTAGTGGTTAGCGCAGTGGTGTAGTGGTTAGCGCAGTGTTGTAGTGGTTAGCGCAGTGGTGTAGTGGTTAGCGCAGTGGTGTAGTGGTTAGCGCAGTGGTGTAGTGGTTAGCGCAGTGTTGTAGTGGTTAGAGCAGTGGTGTAGTGGTTAGCGCAGTGGTGTAGTGGTTAGCGCAGTGGTGTAGTGGTTAGAGCAGTGGTGTAGTGGTTAGCGCAGTGGTGTAGTGGTTAGCGCAGTTTTGTAGTGGTTAGCGCAGTGGTGTAGTGGTTAACGCAGTGGTGTAGTGGTTAGCGCAGTGGTGTAGTGGTTAGAGCAGTGGTGTAGTGGTTAGCGCAGTGTTGTAGTGGTTAGAGCAGTGGTGTAGTGGTTAGCGCAGTGTTGTAGTGGTTAGCGCAGTGGTGTAGTGGTTAGAGCAGTGGTGTAGTGGTTAGAGCAGTGGTGTAGTGGTTAACGCAGTGGTGTAGTGGTTAGCGCAGTGGTGTAGTGGTTAGCGCAGTGGTGTAGTGGTTAGCGCAGTGGTGTAGTGGTTAGCGCAGTGTTGTAGTGGTTAGCGCAGTGGTGTAGTGGTTAACGCAGTGGTGTAGTGGTTAGCGCAGTGGTGTAGTGGTTAGAGCAGTGGTGTAGTGGTTAGCGCAGTGTTGTAGTGGTTAGCGCAGTGGTGTAGTGGTTAGCGCAGTGTTGTAGTGGTTAGCGCAGTGGTGTAGTGGTTAACGCAGTGGTGTAGTGGTTAGCGCAGTTTTGTAGTGGTTAGCGCAGTGGTGTAGTGGTTAGCGCAGTGTTGTAGTGGTTAGTGCAGTGGTGTAGTGGTTAGCGTAGTGGTGTAGTGGTTAGCGTAGTGGTGTAGTGATTAGCGTAGTGGTGTAGTGGTTAGCGTAGTGGTGTAGTGGTTAGCGCAGTGGTGTAGTGGTTAGCGTAGTGGTGTAGTGGTGTAGTGGTTAGCGTAGTGGTGTAGTGGTTAGCGCAGTGGTGTAGTGGTTAGCGTAGTGGTGTAGTGGTTAGCGTAGTGGTGTAGTGGTTAGCGCAGTGGTGTAGTGGTTAGCGCAGTGGTGTAGTGGTTAGCACAGTGGTGTAGTGGTTAGCGTAGTGGTGTAGTGGTTAGCGCAGTGGTGTAGTGGTTAGCACAGTGGTGTAGTGGTTAGCACAGTGGTGTAGTGGTTAGCGTAGTGGTGTAGTGGTTAGCGTAGTGGTGTAGTGGTTAGCGCAGTGGTGTAGTGGTTAGCGCAGTGGTGTAGTGGTTAGCGCAGTGGTGTAGTGGTTAGCGCAGTGGTGTAGTGGTTAGCGCAGTGGTGTAGTGGTTAGCGCAGTGGTGTAGTGGTTAGCGTAGTGGTGTAGTGGTTAACACTTTCAGGTTGCAGCAAAGGGGTTGCTGGTTCAAAGCCTGACATCTGCATGGAGTTTGCATGTTCTCCCTGTGCCTGCATGGGTTTCCTCTGGGTACTTGGATTTCCGCCCACACTCAAAAGACATGCTAGTAGACTAATTGGCCTTAGTATGTATGAATGTGAGTTAGGGATCTTAGATTGTAAGCTCCTTGAGCACAGGGACTGATGTGAAAGTATATGTAAAGCCCTTGGTAAATTGACAGTGCTATATACATACCTGAAAAAAATCAATAAGTTAATGTATGTATTCCTAACTTAAACATATGGTCTAGATTAGCCTTTCTCAACCTTTTCAACACAGAGGAACCCCACAAATAGTTCTCCGGTCTCGGGGAACCCCCTGCTAAAAATGAGAAATCTACAACTCATGATACATTAGTGTGATGGTCGGTGGGAAGAATGGTCCTTACACTTGTGGTCAGTGGGAAGAATTACCTCCTTACAGATAGCTGAAAACATCAATGGTGTGAGTGAGAACTTATCCGAGAGGCAGAAATTGCCCAATGCTGAAGGAACCCCTACAACCTCTGGAGGAACCCTGGTTGAGAATCACTGCTCTAGAAACTGGAAAAATTAAGTTGGCTTTACTTAAAACTATAGTTCCAGACAAGTTAAGGTATGTATTCCTAACTTAAAACACTATGGTCTATAAACTGAAAAAAATTTAGTTGGCTTTACTTAACCACTTCCCGACCAGCGCACGACGATGTACGTCGACAGCATGGCACGGGCAGGCATATTGGCGTACATGTACGTCCAATATTCGTTGCCGCCGTGCCATCGGGAGCGCGCCGCCGGCGGCGAGCTCCCGCGCTGGTCGGAACCCCCCGTGAGTCCGGTCGTGGGACCCGCGGACTCGATCGCCGCGGGCATCCCCGCGATCGTCTCACGGAGCGGCCGAATGGAGGAAATGCTGTATAAACAACATTTTCCCATTCTGCCTAGCAACTAGTGACGCTGATCTCTGCTCCATGTGATTGGAGCAGAGATCAGTGTACACTAAATGAAAGCCCAACCCCCCCACAGTTAGTAACACACCCCTAGGAACACTTAACCCCTACACTGCCACCCACAGGTTAACCCTTTCACTGCCAGTGTCATTTACACAGGAATCACTGCATTTATATAGCAGTGATTACTGTATAAATGACAATGGTCCCAAAAATGTGTCAAAAATGTCCGATGGGTCCCCGACAATGTCGCAGTCACAATAAAAATCGCAGATCGCCGCCATTACTAGTAAAAAAAAAAATAATAAAAAATTATTAATAAAAATGCTATAAAACTATCCCTATTTTGTAAACGCTATAACTTTTGCGCAAACCAATCAATAATCGCTTATTGCGATTTTTTTTACCAAAAATATGTAGAAGAATACGTATCGGCCTAAATTGAGGGAAAAAAATGTTTTTTTATATATTTTTGGGGGATATTTATTATAACAAAAAGTAAAAAATAATGCGTTTTTTTCAAAATTGTCGCTCTATTTTTGTTTATAGCGCAAAAAATAAAAACCGCAGGGGTGATCAAATACCACCAAAAGAAAGCTCTATTTGTGGGAAAAAAAGGACGTCAATTTTGTTTGGGAGCCACGTCGCACGACCGCGCAATTGTCAGTTAAAGCGACGCAGTGCCGAATCGCAAAAAGTGGTCTGGTCTTTGACCAGCAAATTGGTCCCGTCTGAAAGTGGTTAAAACAACAAAGTTGAAAACATGAAAAGTCTCATGAGTCAGACAAGAATAAGTTCAGTTGACAGTACTTAAAAAGCTGATGCAAATAGTTGCCTCAATTTTTGTTGAGTAGACCCAGAACGATATCTTTTACAGTGTAGAGAGTGAAACTTTTGCCCATTCTTCTTTGCCAAATAGAGTGTCTGTGAACAGTAAATTTCAAGTCTTGCCACAGATTCTCAATTGGATTTAGGTCTGGACTTTGACTGGGCCATTCTAAGCCCCTGTACACACGGTCGGACATTCTGCCAACCAAATCCGTCGGATTTTGTCCGTCGGATTGTGTCCGAAACTGTTGCATACACACGGTCGGACAAAGTTGTCGAAAAATCCGATCTTTCAGAACGTGATGACGTAATTTCGTTACGATGGGACTACACATGATCGGAGTATGTCCGATCGGACCAGTTTGTCGGAAAATATTTCCAACAAGTTTGAAAATTTGGTCCGACGGATATTCCGACGGAATCAGTCCGATGCATACCACACACAGTCGGATTATCCGACAACACGGTCCGATAGGACACATTCCGACGGATTCTCCGACCGTGTGTACGGGGGAGAGGATTTTTCGACAACTTTGTCCGACCGTGTGTATGCAACAGTTTCGGACACAATCCGACGGACAAAATCCGACGGATTTGGTTGGCAGAATGTCCGACCGTGTGTACGGGGGCTAACACATGAATATGCTTTGATGTAAACCATTCCATTGTATCTCTGGCTGTATGTTTCGGGTCGTTGTCCTGCTGGAAGGTGAACCTCCGCCCCGGTCTCAAGTCTTTTGCAACGTTTTGTGGCGGCATTTTCCTTTCTCTTCACAATTATGGGCCACTTTGTGTTGGTCTATCACATAAATTCCCAATAAAATACATTTATATTTTTGGTTGTAACATGACAAAATGTGGAGAATTTCAAGGGATATGAATACTTTTTCATACTACCAATGTATTTGTCCTGGGACTTTATTATTTTTTTATTTTTTTTCAAGGCACTGTATTGAGAAAAAAGGGCTAAAAAATAAAAAATAAAGAAGACGAATGCAGCCACTAACATCTAAAGAGGTGCAATATATTACATATTTGGTTTTGGGTTTAATACGGCTTTGAACTACAACCGAGCAACACCACACCGGCGGCGTTTCCATTATTTTGTTAGCCCTGGCACTCCGGGACTCAACTTGTTTGCACCACTTATGGAAAGTAAAAAAATGATATAGGAGGCAGGGCACGACCATGGTGGGGTGTTGGCCAGCCCGCTAGGACTTGGAAGTTGGCCCCCGTAGCAACGGGCCACAGGACGGTCCCTAATAAAAAAGTAGCAGAGGCTCCAGGCTTAGTGTATGACCCACAGAGCAGAAAGAATCAGGCTCTGCATTCCTGTAGCCTGGAAACCGTGCGCTCCCCTTTCAGCTCTCCGCTCACCAGTGACAGTACCCATTTGAATAAGAATCGCTCCATTTGGAATCAGAATGGAGGGAGGGAGAATGGCCCGGTTATTCCTGCCCGCCAGCTCCATCCCCGCTTGTTTGTTTTCACATTGCTAGTGTTCTCACGCTGGAAGTTGGTATAACACCTTCTGTGCACTCAGAAAGCTGCGCCGCGGCGGTCTCCGGGCCAAGCTGGCAGATAAGACTCCCAGTTATCTGCTGAGGCTTCCCTGAGTTTGGCTTCTGGACACAGAGTGCTAGAAGACGAGCGGACTCTGACGCACGGCCCCAAGGTAACTGATTTCAAGTTGTACTTTGTGTAGTCGGAGAATTAGGTCAGCCCGTCACACTGACAATAGTTGGGGTGGGGGGTGGGGGGGGGGTGTCGTACAAAAAGTGAGAATTCTGAGAGTTCTCATAAGATAAGACTCCTTGGGAGTAGGGACTGATGTGAATGTATGAGGGGTCTTCAAAATGTTTCCACACTTTTATATATTTAATAGAGTTTGGAAGTGCAGTCGCTCTAAATCTAAGGGGTAGATCTGAAATGAGGTGGAAGCTCTGCTGATTTTATCATCCGATTATGTGCAAGCTAAAATGCTGTTTTTTTATTTTCCTTGCATGTCCCCCTCGGATCTACTTTACTTCCAAGTGCACTTGCAGTGCAAAGTGGATTTTCCTTTAGTAAATAACCCCCATAGCTATATATATATATATATATATATACATATAATTACATATATATATATATATATATATATATATATATATATATACATACATATGTACAGATCTATATATTTATTTATATATATATATATATATATATATATATATATATATATATATATATATATATATATATCTATATATCTATATATATGTATATATATATCTATAGATATATATCTATATCTATAGATCTTCATATATCTATCTATCTATCTATCTATCTATCTATCTATATATATATATATATATATATATATATTGTGTATATATATATATATATATATATATATATATATATATATATATATATATATGTATATATAGAGCCAAATAAATTAATGGCACTATATAAGTACCTGTAATAAATAACTATATAAATAAATAAAATAAGGCATATTGGGGGTTATTTATGAAAGGCAAATCAACTTTGCACTGAAAGTGCACTTGGAAGTGCAGTCGCTCTAAATCTAAGGGGTAGATCTGATATGAGGGGAAGCTCTGCTGATTTTCTCATCCAATCATGTGCAAGCTAAAATGCTGTTTTTTATTTTCCTTGCATGTCCCCCTCAGATCTACAGCGACTTTACTTCCAAGTGCACTTGCAGTGCCAAGTGGAGTTGCCTTTAGTAAATAAACCCCATAGAGTACATACAGTATATGTCTGCAGGAAGGAAGAGTTCCCTACTGCACCTGATACTTTTCTTTCCGTAATTAATGTTCCTTTTATTTTTTTTTTTATTTTTTTTTTTGTTCTCTAATGCAGCTGCGATCACTTTATCACATTATTCTGAAATATATAAAGATTTCCTTGAATACATTTTGCAGCATTAAAACTTAGTAAAGATGGATGAACGGATGGGTGGAGTTTGTAATTTGAGTGATGCTTTTTACTGGCTAACTCAAGTTATTAAAGATATAAGACTTTGGAAAAACATGGATTCCTTCTTCAGGAATTCTACAATTGGAGATCTAAGGGGCCCTTAGATTTGAACTTGAACTAGCCAATAAAATGTATAACTACAGATAGATAGATAGATAGATAGATAGATAGATAGATAGATAGATAGATAGATAGATTGTTGTATTGAACTGTATTGTAATTGTGTTGTCCCCCCCATACAGTGTAAAGCGCTGCGTAAACTGTTGGAGCTATATAAATCATGTATAATAATAATAATAAAAAATTGATATATTAATAGATTAATAGATGAATAGATGGATAGACTAATAGATAGTTGGATAGATTGATAGATTGATATATTAATATATGGATAGATAGATAGATAGATAGATAGATAGATAGATAGATAGATAGATAGATAGATAGATAGATAGAAAGTTGGGGGCGCTGTGTAAAATCGACACACAGAATGCAATGATGTGCAAATCTCATATTTTGTTCACAATAGAAAACATATCAAATGTTTAAACTGAGAAAATGGACCATTTTAGGAAACAAATAAGGTCATTTTGAAATTGATGTCAGCAACATGTCTCAAATTTTTTTGGGGCGGGGCCATATTCAGCACGGTGTAGCATCCCCTTCTTTTTTTACCAACACTCTGTAAATGTCTGGGAACTGAGGAGACCGGTTGCTGGAGTTTTGGGAAAAGAATGTTGTCCCATTCTTGCCTGATAGAGGATTCTAACTGCTCAGTAGTCCTGGGTCTTTATTGTATTTTTCATTTCAAGATGCGCCACATATTTTGCCATTGGTGAAAGGTCTGGACTGCAGTCAGCCAGTGAAGCCCCCAGACTCTTCTACTAAGAAGCCGTGCTGTTGTCATAGATGCAGCCTGCGGTTTCGCATTGTCCTGCTGAAACATAAAAAACTTTTCCTGAAAAAGATGTGGTCTGGATGGGAGTGTAAGCTGTTCCAAAACCTGGATCTATCTTTCAGCATTGATGGTGCCTTTCCAGATGGACAAGCTGCCCATTCCATACACACTAATACCCTCCACCCCCCATTCATACCATAAGAGATGCTGGCTTTTGATCTGAGCGCTGATAACAAGCTGGAAGGCCCCTCTCCTCTTTAGTCTGGAGGATGCGGCGCCCATGGTTGCCAAAAGTATCACATTTTGATTCGTCAGACCACAGAACAGTTTTCCACTTTGCAACAGACCATTTAAATGAGCTTTAGCCCAGAGAAGACGTGGTGTTTCTGGATCAGATTCTCATATGGCTTCTTCTTTGCTTTCCCTTGTATTTCTGGATGGCGCAGAGAGCTGTGTTCACAGACAGTGATCATTGGAAGTCTTCCTGAGCCCATGCAGTGATGTCCATCACACAATCATGCCTATTTCTAGTGCAGTGCCATCTAAGGGCCCTGTAGATCACAGGGATCCAGTATTGTGTATTTCGGCCTTGTCACTTGTGCACAGAGATTTCTCCAGATTCTCTGAATCTTTTGATGATATTATTATACTGTAGACGATGATATATTTAAAGGTTTTTCGAATTTTATGTTGAGAAACGTTATTCTGAAATAGTTTGACAATTTTTAGATGCAGCTTTTACAGATTGGTGAACCTCTGACCATCGTTACCTCTGAGATACTTTGAAGTTGATTCACTAAAGGCAAATATTCTGTGAACTTTGCAAAGTGCAGTTGCTTCACAGCTTTGTAAATGAGGTAAAGCTTCACTTTGCACAGAGTACCCAATCACACGCAAGGAAGAAAAAAAACAGCATTTTTGCTTGTTCAGGATTGGATGATAGAAGTCAGCAGAGCTTCTGCTCATTTACTAAGCATCTGGAGCAACTGCAAAGTGCACTGTCTATTTGTCTTTAGTAAATCAACCCCTCTGACTCTCTAAGATGCTCTTTTTATACTTAAAGCGGAGGTCCACCCTAAAGTGGAGCTTCCGCTCATTGGAACCCTCCCCCCCTCCGGCGCCACAATTGGCACCTTTCAGGGGGGAGGGGGGTGCAGGTACCTGTACAGTACAGTTATCTGCACCCACTTCCGGCGTAGATTCTGCAGAAGGTACGCCCCTTTCCGCAGAATCTACGCCCCTTTCCGAAGGTCCCCCCACTGCCTGCTGGGAAACACACGGATCCCAGAGACAGCGGGGACCATCCTTATTGCGCAGCGCGACTCGCGCATGCGCAGTAGGGAACCGGGAAATGAAGCCGAAAGGCTCCACTTCCTGATTCCCATACCCAAGATGGCGGCGGCAGCACCCGAGAGACGATCGAGAGATTGGCTTCGGGTGCCGACATCGCGGGCGCGCTGGGCGGGTAAGTGTTATTATTTTAAAAGTCAGCAGCTGCAGTATTTGTAGCTGCTGGCTTTTAAAAAAAAATAAACGGCGGACTCCCGCTTTAATCATGTTACTGATCTGTTGCCGACTAACCTAATTCATTGCAAAATGTTCTTCCAGCTCTCGCTTGTTAGCACCACTTATGCCCCGTACACATGATCAGAAATTCTGCCAGCAAAAGTCAGATGTGAGCTTTTGGTCAGAAATTCCGACCGTGTGTACGCTCCATCGGACTTTTGCTGGCAGAATTCCAGCCTGCAAAAGATTGAGAGCAGGTTCTCTATTTTTCAGTCGGAAAAATTTCCGAACGGAAATTCCGATCGTCTGTACAAATTCCTACGCATGCTCAGAAACAATTCGACGCATGCTCGGAAGCCTTTGAACTTCATTTTCTCATCCCGTCGTAGTGTTTTGTACGTCACCGCGTTCTTGACGGTGGAAAGTTCAGAGACCTTTTGTGTGACCGAGTGTATGCAAGCCAAGCTTAGGCGGAATTCCGTTGGAAAAACCATCCAAGTTTTTTCCGACGGAAAATCCGATCGTGTGTAACAGTACTGTGCCAGCGTTTTGTTGCCCAGTCACAACTTTTTTGAGATGTGTTGCTGCCATCAGTTTCACTATTTGTCCTAAAATTGCACAAAGTCTCATTCATTCTCAAAATTTTTTTAATATGTTTTCTGTTTTCTATTATGGATACAATACGGGTTTATGAGATTTGCAAATCATTGCATTCTGTTTTTATGTGGATTTTACACAACATCCCAACTGCCACCAATATAGTTTCTAGTAGTAGCAGTAAAAAGGTTAATGGACAAGTAAGTGTGTTTTTTCTTACTTTTATACAGGGACATGTTTTGGTATTTAAGCATTTTATGTTTGCTTGTAAAAGTGGAGTTCCTCTTTAAGTAGTGGATGTGTATGAATTCTTTTTTGGAGAATACAGATACATTTTAACCACTTCAGCCCCGGAAGATTTTACCCCCTTCCTGACCAGAGCACTTTTTGCGATTCGGCACTGCGACGCTTTAACTGACAATTGCACAGTCGTGCGACGTTGCACCCAAACAAAACTGATGTCCTTTCTTTTTCCCTCAAATAGAGCTTTCTTTTGGTGGTATTTGATCAGGTCTGCGGTTTTTATTTTTTGCGCTATAAACAAAAAAAGAGCGACAATTTTGAAAAAAATTTCTTTACTTTTTGTTATAATAAATATCAAAAAAATATATAAAAACATTTTTTTCCCTCAGTTTAGGCCGATACGTATTCTTCTACATATTTTTGGTTAAAAAAAAAATCGCAATAAGCCTATATTGATTGGTTTGCGCAAAAGTTACAGCGTCTACAAAATAGGTTAGTTTTATGGCATTTTTATTTTTATTTATTTATTATTAGTAATGGCGGCGATCTGTGATTTTTTATCAGGACTGCTACATTATGGCGGACACAGCGGACACTTTTGACACTATTTTTTTTGTCATTTATACAGCGATCAGTGCTATAAAAATGCACTGATTACTGTGTAAATGTCACTGGCAGGGAAGGGGTTAACCATTAGTGGGCGATGAAGGGGTTAAGTGTGTCCTAGGGAGTGATTCCAACTGTGGGGGGATGGGCTACTAGTCACATGACAGCGATCACTCTGGATGACAGGGCGGCGGTGATCTCTGTCGTGACACAAGCCAGAATGAGGAAGTGAATTGTTTCGCTTCCTCCTTCCAATGCCCCGTACACACGATCCAAATATCGTACGACCGATCTCAGGACCGTTTTCGGTTAATAATCGCAAGTAGAAAATTGAATAGCTAAATAAAGTCACGAAAATTCTCGTACGATAGAAAAAAAAAATCGTTAGTGATGTCATGTGTTGTAATGTATTTGTATTGTATTTTCGGACGACAACTATATTGACTAAACGGAAATCGTACGATCTGGAATCGTACGAGGAAAATTTCCGTGCATGTCCGATCGAATAATATCGGATGAACGGTCGTGATCGGCTGTCGAAAGTAGCGTACACACGATCCGAAAATCGTACAATCCTTCCTCGGACGCCCGTTTTCGTAAGATATTCGGATCGTGTGTACGGGCCATAAGGCTCCGTGACACGATCGCCGGGAGACCGGCGTACATCGAGTCCACCGGTCCTGAGGGCACGGTCGCGCTGTACGCGGCGGGCAGGCACCTGCTATCCCCGTCTCTTAAAGGGGACGTACATCTACGCCCATTTGCCCACCGCTGCCATTGTGCCGACGTATATCGCCGTGCGCCGGTCGGCAAGTGGTTATGCTGATGGGACACTCTGATGTAAGGGGGTGCTGATGGGACGCTCTGATGTAAGGGGGTGCTGATGGGACACTCAGATGTAAGGGGTGCTGATGGGACACTCTGATGTAAGGGGTGCTGATGGGACACTCTGATGTAAGGGGGTCTGATGGGACACTCTGATGTAAGGGGGTGCTGATGGGACACTCTAATGTAAGGGGGCGCTGATGGGACACTCTAATGTAAGGGGGTGCTGATGGGACACTCTGATGTAAGGGGGTGCTGATGGAACACTCTGATGTAAGGGGGTGCTGATGAGACACTCTGATGTAAGGGGTGCTGATGGGACACTCTGATGTAAGGGGGCTGCTCAGGGGACACTGTGATGTAAGGGGGTGCCGATGAGACACTCTGATGTAAGGGGGCGCTGATGAGACACCCTGATGTAAGGGGGCGCTGATGAGACACTCTGATGTAAGGGGGCGCTGATGAGACACCCTGATGTAAGGGGGTGCTGATGAGACACTCTGATGTAAGGGGGCGCTGATGAGACACTCTGATGTAAGGGGGCGCTGATGGGACACTCAAAATGTAAGTGGGCCGGTCTAAGGATGAAGTCCAGGGCCAAATTTCTTTCCCAGTCCAGCCCTGATTAATTGTATCTCTTTTTTTTGATCTGTTGGATGTAATGAAGAATCTCTTTACAAAATTATTTCCAATTAATCATTTTATTGTAGCTTTGCATAAAGGGAATATTATTTTTTTCCTTTTGTCTCCAGATCCTTGCAGGAGAGGAGCGGAGTCCCATGTGTGATGGTTCATTACAGATGCGGCTAATTGTCACAATGCGTTGAGCTATTGCTACTGAGCCATCCATGACCAGTGCATGCTGGGAGGGCTGGCCCCCTATATTAAGGGGGACGGGGTTTTCTCGGTATGGGGCCCACCCATTCTTTTGGCCTTTACACAATAAACATTTTATTTTTATGTCCTTTCCTCAAAGCCAGCCGAGATTTAATGGATCTGAAGAGTTCATTGGCCGGTTCATTGATTCATTGGGCACCTAAGATGCTGATGTGTGATGTGCTTTAGAAATGGGTTGCAGCCCGTGGTATTCAGGAGCCGTGCCAGATGGCTGCACGCTGCTCCTGGCACAAACAATGCCGAGCCGAACACAGTGAAATCGTGTCACAATTCATTAGAAACCAACAAGAACACAGGGGCGTTACCAGGTGGCGGGCACCTAGATGCTGATACTGTGGGGCTTGCAGCATAATATATACTGTATATACTATATATATATATATATATATATATATATATATATATATACATACAGTATCTCACAAAAGTGAGTACACCCCTCACATTTTTACAAAATATTTTATTCTATCTTTTCATGTGACAACACTGAAGAAATGACACTTGTCTACAATGTAAAGTAGTGAGTGTACAGCTTGTATAACAGTGTAAATTTTCCATCCCCTCAAAGTAACTCAACACACAGCCATTAATGTCTAAACCGCTGGCAACAAAAGTGAGTACACCGCTAAGTGAAAATGTCCAAATTGGGCCCAATTAGCCATTTTCCCTCCCCAGTGTCATGTGACTCGTTAGGCCGCGTACACACGAGCGGACTGTATGGCCTACTTAGTCCGTCGAAACACATTTCAGCGGACAGTCCGCTTGTGTGTGGGCTTCAGCTGACTTTTTCAGCGTGCAGTCTGGCGTACTAAGTATTTCGGAATTTCCGTAATATTGCTTGTCATACTTTGGTTTCAGCGGACAATCCGCTCGTCAGTAGGCTAGTTCGACAGACTAAGAATGGCGCATGCTCAGAAAGGATTTACACGGCGGAAGGTTGCATTGCTGTGTATTGGACTTCCTATTTCTAGTCCCGTCGTACGTGCTGTACACGTCATCGCGCAAGCTTTCGACGGACTGTTTGTGCATCCGTGTGTGGTCAAGTCCGTTCAGTGGAAAGTACGACGGACTGTCCGTCAGATTGTATGACGGACTAAGTAGGCCATACAATCCGCCCGTGTGTACGCGGCCTTAGTGTTACAAGGTCTCAGGTGTGAATGGGGAGCAGGTGTGTTAAATTTGGTGTTATCGCTCTCCCTCTCTCGTCACTGGAAGTTCAACATGGCACCTCATTGCAAAGAACTCTCTGAAGATCTGAAAAAAAAAAAAGAAGTGTTGCTCTACGTAAAGATGGCTTAGGCTATAAGAAGATTGCCAAGACCCTGGAACTGAGCTGCAGCGCGGTGGCCAAGACCATACAGTGGTTTAACAGGACAGGGTCCGCTCAGGACAGGCCTCGCCATGGTCCACAAAAGAAGTTGAGGCCACGTGCTCAGCGTCATATCCAGAGGTTGTCTTTGGGAAATAGACGTATGAGTGCTGCCAGCATTGCTGCAGAGGCTGAAGGGGTGGGGAGTCAGCCTGTCAGTGCTCAGACCATACGCCGCACTCTGTATCAAATGGCTGTCATCCCAGAAAGAAGCCTTTTCTAAAGATGATGCACAAGAAAGCCCACAAACAGTGTGCTGAAGACAATTCCCCTTCTCAACACAAATCCCCCCCCCCCAATCTCCTTGTGGTGCTGCCCCCACCTCACATGATAACACAGTGCCCAGGGCAGCCTCCCCTCCTGCCCACCCCTTGTCCCGGCCCTGGTGGCGGCAACCAGGTGAGGAGTACAAAGACAAGTGTGTCTTACCTACAGTCCAGCATGGATCCGTGTTCGGTGTGAAACATGTCAGCGGCTGTGCAGTTAGTCTGTTTACCAGCCTAGATGCTATGATTTTAATTACATTTTTGAAATAAAGTTGAATAATTCGGAGTGCGGCTATCCAGCTACATCTTTTCTACTTCAGTTCCTGTTGCAAACAGAGCCAGCACCCTGTGGGACTTTGGAGACAGCTGTTTTGGGAGAAGTCATTACCTTAGAGCGGTAATTCTTTGTATTTATATTAGTCTGGACCAAGTGTATGGAGTGATGGTGGCGTCTTTTCTTTCAATACAGAGCACTACATCTATGAATTCATGATACCATCAATGAAATGCGGCTCCCCGACACCAGCATCACTCATGCCGCCCCCACAGAAGGACGCTGCCACCACCATGTTTCACTGTAGGCACCATGCATTCTTCTTTGTACTCCTCACCTTTGCGACACCATACAGTTTTGAAGACATCCGTTCCAAAAACATTTATCTTGGTCTCATTACTCCAGAGTACAAAGTCCCAGTAGTCTTCTTCTTTTTCAGCATGGGCCCTGGCAAATTCTAGGTGGGCTTTTTATGTGCATGGGCTTTAGGAGAGGCTTTGTGGATGACGCCCATGCATGCCATTCCCCTGCAGTGTACGCCGTATTGGGTCACGGGAAAACAATCACCCCAGTTTGGCTTTCTACTTTTTTAGGTAACTGCAGTGAACGTGCATGGTGATTTCCTTCAACCCTTCTCATCAGAAGATGCTCTTGATGAGGGGATAACTTCCATGGACGGCCTGAACATCTCTGTGAGATGTACAAAGAAAATCTCACCCAAGCTCTACTGCTATATAAAAAAATAGATGAGCGGCGATGGTGCACTGGCTGTGTAGTTCACTGAGAATCCATAATAGAAGAAATAGCCGGAAACCCAGGAGGATCTTCTTCTTGCAAAAATGTATTAAGCATAACAGCAATGAACAATCCACATAATGCTAACGTGTTTTGGCTATATGAGGAAGGCTTTGGCCGAAACACGTTAGCATTATGTGGATTGTCAATGATTCTCAATATGCAGCCCAAGGTCCAAATACGGCCCTTTAGCATTTTATGCGTGGGCCTTTAGGGCTCCTGCAGACCCTTTAGAGCGGCTTCTATCAGTTATTGGTTTGGTTTATTTCACAATATTTTTATTTCCGTTGTGCTTTTTATTTTTTCCTCTCGTCTTTCACACTTGTACGTCTCCAAAGTTGCTTTGGAGTGCAACTTTGGTACAACTTTGACGCAACTTTGGATGGGTTGCGACTTGGATACGACTTTGACTTTAAACAGATGACATTCAGGTATGACTTTCATGCAGCTTCTGAGGGTTAACATTGAAGTCCGTGGCCCTCAAGCTGCTTGAAAGTCAGACCAAAGTAGCTCATGAACTACTTTGAAGTTGCTGAAACTTTAAGTCTCGCATAGATGGATGGTTATCATTGGAAAACATGAGGAATGGCTCGTCAAGAGACTTTCCATGACAAGTCACACAAGTGTGAATAGAACCTTATAATGGATGTTGGTAAATTAGAAATGTGGCACAAGAAATGTTTAGGAGGGAGGTAGGGACAACAAATGAGGAAGCACTGACTTGTAAAGGGGCAGTGATCTCTAGCAGTCTCGTGTAAGGTGTATAAGGGCTATGAACCCTTCCCCCTTTTTCAACAACTCCAATAGCGAGTCTGCAGTCTCTGACCGTCTTCTGTAATATGTCTGCGGTCTCTAAACATCTCCTGTAATACGTTTGCAGTCTCTGTCCATCTCCTGTAATACGTCGGCAGTTTATGACCGTCTCCTGTAGTATGTCTGCAGTCTCTGACCATCTCCTGTAATACATTTGCAGTCTCTGACCATCTCCTGTAGTACGTTTGCAGTCTCTGACCATCTCCTGTAATATGTTGGCAGTTTTTGACCATCTCCTGTAGTATGTCTTCAGTCTCTGACCATCTCCTGTAGTATGTCTGCAATCTCTGACCATCTCCTGTAGAATGTCTGTAGTCTCTGACCACCTCCTGTAGTATGTCTGTAGTCTCTGACCATCTCCTGTAGTATGTCTGTAGTCTCTGACCATCTCCTGTAGAATGTCTGTAGTCTCTGACCACCTCCTGTAGTATGTCTGTAGTCTCTGACCATCTCCTGTAGTATGTCTGTAGTCTCTGACCATCTCCTGTAGTATGTCTGTAGTCTCTGACTATCTCTTGTAGTATGTCTGTAGTATGTAGTATGTCTGTAGTCTCTGACCACCTCCTGTAGTATGTCTGTAGTCTCTGACCATCTCTTGTAGTATGTCTGTTGTCTGTAGTATGTAATATGTCTGTAGTCTCTGACCACCTCCTGTAGTATGTCTGTAGTCTCTGACCACCTCCTGTAGTATGTCTGTAGTCTCTGACCATCTCCTGTAGTATGTCTGTAGTCTCTGACCACCTCCTGTAGTATGTCTGTAGTCTCTGACCATCTCCTGTAGTATGTCTGTAGTCTCTGACCATCTCTTGTAGTATGTCTGTAGTCTCTGACCATCTCCTGTAGTACGTTCACAGTCTCTGACCATCTCCTGTAGTATATCTGCAGTCTCTAAACATCTCCTGTAGTATTTCTGCAATCTCTGACCATCTCCTGTAGAACGTTCACAGTCTCTGACCATCTCCTGTAGTATATCTGCAGTCTCTAAACATCTCCTGTAGTATTTCTGCAATCTCTGACCATCTCCTGTAGTACGTTCACAGTCTCCGACCTCTAACCCTACTAAAAATCTTTGAGAATATGGAACGCCGAGTGTGAGCCAGGTCTTTTCATCCAACATAAGCACCTTGCTTTACAAATGCTTTATTGGCTGAGTGTGACAAACATCCACAGACAGGCTCCAAAATCCTTCTTTTTAGGTAGAAGTACCATTTTTAGTAAATTAATTCTGCCTGCCACTGACAGAGGAAGTTTGACTCAGATATTAATTTTAAGCTTAATCATTTGAAGCAGAGGGTCTAGGAGGTTAAGTTTCAGAGCTTCCGTTTGTGAAAGTTAAATAATTACTCCCAAGTATTTAAATGAGGACACCACCTTAAGCGGCCAGTCTGCTGCATTTTGAGAATTGAGAAAATCCTTCTATAAAGGCTGCAGGTTGTTATAGTTGCAAAGAGTGGAGGCAAAAGCCATATCAATGCCCATGGATTTTGGATAAGGTGCCCACAAACCTCTGACCATATTGTGTAAGTACTGTAGGTGTAGTATGATGGCAGTAAAGGACCTGTGAATTTGTATTCAAAGTTGTAAATAAACTTTTTTTATAATATTTTCATTCTATTCACTAATGTGGTTGGCCATGCTCTGATTAGACATGTTCTTCTTACAGTGAGGTGAATTGGTTCCAGCTGTGAAGTTTGAAGCAATCCCAGCTGCAGATGACTTCCAGGAGAACAATATGGCAGCAGGAACGGCTGTCTTTCATCCTTGTCGGTAAGAATTTCAAATCAAGAGCACACTGACAATGGAGGGTGGGAGAGGACTGAGCAATGCCAAACTAGTATGGGGGGGGGGGGTCCAGAACATTGGCACTTGGGGTTCCTAGAACAATGGCACACTGACACTTGGGGGTCCTAGAACAATGGCACAAGGGCACTTGGGGTTCCAAGAACAATGGCACACTGACACTTGGGGGTCCTAGAACAATGGTACACTGACACTTGGGGGTCCTAGAACAATGGCACATTGGCACTTGGGGTTCCTAGAACAATGGCACAATGACACTTGGGGTTCTAAAACAATGACACAATGATATTTGTGGGACTAGAACAACAATACACTAACACTGAGGGGTTTCAGAACAAAGGCACACTGACACTTTGGGGTCTAGAACAATGGCATACTGACACCTAGGGGTCCCAGAACAATGACATACTGAAACCTAGGACTACAGAACAATTATACACTGTCACTTGGGGGTCCCAGAACAATGGCAGACTGACACTTGGGGGTCCCATAAAAATGACACACTGACACTTAGGGGTCCCAGAACAATGACATACTGACACTTAGGGGTCCCAGAACAATGACATACTGACACTTGGGGGTCCTAGGACAATGACAGACTGACACCTGGGGATCCCAGAGCAATGACAGACTGACACTTGGGGGTCTCAAAACAATGACATGCTGACACTTACTGTAGAACTACAGAACAATGATACACTGACACATGGGGTTCCAGAACAATGACACACTAACACTTGGGGTTCCAGAACAATGACACACTAACACTTGGGGGTCCCAGAACAATGATACAATAATACTTGGGGTTCCAGAACAATGACACATTAACACTTGGGGTCCCAGAACAATGATACAATGATACTTGGGGTTCCAGAACAATGACACACTAACACTTGGGGTTCCAGAACAATGATACAATGATACTTGGGGTTCCAGAACAATGACACACTAACACTTGGGGGTCCCAGAACAATGATACAATGATACTTAGGGTTCCAGAACAATGACACATTGACACTTAGGGGTCCTAGAACAATGACAAGAAGCTGGATTAAAAAAATGTTGACAACAAAATCCGATCAGACTTTTTCCGATTCTGTGTAAAGAATTCCGATGCACAAAGTGCCACGCATGCTCAGAAAAAAATTGGAGAAGAAAGCTATTGGCTACTGGCCTCTACATAGTCCCGTTGTATGTTATGAACGTCACCTCGTTCCGAACGATCGGATTTTCCAACAACTTTGTGCGACCGTGTGTATGCAAGACTAGCTTCGGTCAAAAAAAAAAATCCAAAGGATTTTGAGGTCGGAATGTCCGACTATGTGTATGGGGCATAACACTTGGGGGTCCGAGAACAATGATACAATGATACTTGGGGTTCCAGAACAATGATACAATGATACTTGGGGTTCCAGAACAATGATACAATGATACTTGGGGTCCCAGAACAATGATACAATGATACTTGGGGTTCCAGAACAATGACACAAAGACACTAGAGGGTCACAGAACAATGACACACTAACACTTGGGGATCCTAGAACAATGACACACTTACAACTGTGTCCTGGAACAATGACATACTGTAGGTACACGTTGGGTGTCCAAACCATGATCCAATGACCCCCACCCAGAGGCACACTGACACCTAGAATACCAGAACAATGTCACGCTGACACTTGGAGCTCTGGCACGGTTGGGAACCCAGAACAGTGCTACAATAATACTCCCAGGATAGTGGCACACTGCTGGTGTCACACCGCAGATGCCATTCTTTATTAATGAGGCCTATTACCTATGACTATAGCTCACTGTACTGCCAGCTCCTTCCCAGCATGTGAAGGGTTAATGGGACATTGTACCAGCTGGAGCGCCCTGTGAAGCATGGAATATATGTCTTGTGATTCTAGTGAGGTGCACTGGATGGGAAAGGAATGTAATCTTTCCTCATTGACGGCAATTTTACAAGAACGCAGCGTTCTATCCTGGGGATCACACGCACACATTAACCAAACACGGAGAACGCTGCTTAGACCGCGATGATCAGTTCCTTGTATGATTGCTGGTCCTCAACATTACTGTTTCCTGGATTAAAAAAAAAAATACAAAATACACGGGAAAGTCAGACGTTCTAATCTGCCTGTTTGTTCTAGGTCAGGAGCATTGAGCCAGCATAACCAGGCAACTAGCATTTTCTTTAATACGTTCTGTATTGTAAATAAAAAGTTAATTTTTTTAGATAAATATGGCATTTAGTGAAAATGCAACCCAAGGGTTCTCATTTTCTGTTAGAAAAAAATGATAGATTTGCTGGAGATATCAGATTGTACACACAGCTGAATTGGTAAGAAAAGAGACACGCCCCTTCCCCCCCCCCCCCCCCCCCCTTCTAGCATAGACTGGTCCACCTTGAAGTTAGCCTGCACTCCATTATAAACCTTTAAATGTTCTTCCTAAAAAGCAGGCATTATAAGATGCCTTAGGTGGCAGTTATTTAAGGTGTGACTCCAGACAAAACTTTTTTTTTTTTTTTGTAAAGAGTGGGGAAAGGTTATGACCTTTGCCAAGTTTTTATCGGAGCGCCAAACCAAAATCGGATTCATTAGAGTCCAAGATGATTTTAATTGTTGATAAAAAATGGTCATAAAAAACAGTTGACGCGTGTGATGTACTCACCCTCCAATGCAATACGCCCAACGCTCACGTACCTGCACAAACGGCTGTATCTTAAATTGGGTGCCGAAATGACCAACGGCTGGAACCGTGACCATGCCTGATGCAGGGGTCCTGCGTGGCTCCGAAACGTCGCTTCTATTTATTTTTTTGATACTATGTGATTAAAATTTTGGACCCGATTTTGGAGATCCTGGTGTGCTGGTGACACTTCCTTCTCATGATGGACTCACCCGGGACAGAGGCTTTTGGAGGGGACTGAACGCTGGCCTCTTGAATACTGATTATGGGCCCTGAATTTTGGGGGAACGGTGCTCTTTGTGAGGAGTATGCCTGGGGACCTTTGAGGTGGTGTTACTTTGGATTCAGGTCCATGTCCCCCCAGGACACACAGACTCTGGGAACCCTGTATATGCCATATTAGAAATAGTGACTGATTTATACTGTTGGGACACATGCTGATGTCATCAACTCCAGCCACCTCTCTGTCTGTTGTCTGCTATAATGTAAATAAGTCTAGTATGGCTTCTAAGAGTCTTTCACCCATTGTTGTTTGTGCTAATTAACTCTGCTTTTGTGTGAAGGAATTCAAGGTGATTCAGAGATATGACCTTTCAGGGCAGCCTTGCCGTCTCCTAGATCACCGACTATACAATACACATTATCATAAATATCAGATAATGTGTATTGTATAGTCAGTGAGCTATGAGACATCAAGGCTGCCCTGAAAGGTCATATCTCTGATTCACCGTGTCTGGGTAAATGATTAGTAAACTAGCTCATGTTAATTAGGTTTCTGGTTACAGTTTGTATTGTTATCCTGCTGTACATATTTGTGTGATCTCAAATAATGCAGACTATTTCTGATGTACTCCAATACTGGTGATGTCTGGTCCTTTGGGGGGTTACTACAGCCAGATCCATTGGTCTTGTTTTCCAGGACTTAGGAAGCGATATACTGACGGAAGCACTCAAGCTGAGTGTGAGACGTTCCGTCACAACGCGTTTCGGGGTAAATACACCTTCCCCTTCATCAGAGCTTAACACAGGATAAACCTTGGAGGGACTCAGAGAAACCTGTGACTTCACATATCTATATTACAACCAATATTGAACTCTCATCATGGAGGAACAATCTGAGATAGTTGCTGAACAACTATGGAGATCCACCCTAGTTTTATACTGTGTTGAGCCCTGATGAAGGGGAATGGTGTTGCCTCTGAAACGCATCGGTTGTTTAGATATTACTTTTTTATCAACAATTAAAATGATCTTGGACTCTTTTATGTGATTTTGGTCCGGTGCTCCTTTCTGTATTTCTATGGCTTGAGTTACTGTTGGGTGGCCATTGAGTGGCCATTAGGTGGCCTTGCTGTGTGATTGCCTCCTCACCAAAGCTATTGAGCTTGTTTGAGGTTTTCCTTCTTCTGACTACACTTGCAAGGTTAAGGCTGCATTCACACATGAGCGTGGCATCTTTGGCCGCTTTTCCGGCATTTGTTTGCGCATTTTTGTGCGCAACTTTGCCATGTTTTTATACAGCATTTTTAAGCTTTGCCATTTTTTTATTAGCTAATAAAGAAAACTATCCTCTGTTGCATAATTTGTTGCTAGGTATTTCAGCTGTTTTATCTTTTCCATCAGCTTTTATTTCTTTTAATTTTTATTATTCATTTATTATAATTTTTTTGTTAGGGCAAGGGGTTAGAGTTAAGGTTAGGTTTAGGATTAGAGGTTGGGGTTATTTATTTGTTTATTTTTATTAGGGTTAGGGTGTTAATACTACTACTACTAATAATAATAATAATGATAATTATATTAGTAATAATAATTAATTAATGAATACATGTAAAATAAATACACAAATAAAAATAATCATAAATAAATAACAAATCAATTCAATATTTGAATACTACATAATAATGAATAAATAATTGCCAGCTAACCTTAACCTTTAAACCTTAAAAAACAAAATAATATGATTAATAATAAATAACCAAACACCCTAACCCTAACACAAAATAAATAAATAAATTATTATTAAAATAATAATGCATCTTTTTTTTGTATTATTATTATTATTATTATTATTATTATTATTATTATTATTATTATTATTATTATTAACAATAATAATAATAATAATAATAATAATGCATTTTTTGTTTAGGTTTGGGTGTTTATTATTGTATTATTATAATTATTATTATTAATAATAATAATAATAATTAAAAATAATAATAATCATAATTTATTTAATATATTTTTTAAGGTTGGGGTTGATTATTATTTATTTATTATTTCATAGTATTCATTTATTAATTTATCATGTGTTTATGCTTCATTTTAGTTATCTTGTCTATTTATTTTACATTTATTTATTCATGTACTATTTTTCTTCTAAATTTTTTTCATAGGAGCAGAAAATCGCACAAAAACAAGCGTTTCCATTGATTTTTATGGGAACAAAAACACTCTAAAAACACCCAACACGTTTCAGGGGCCAATTCACGTTTTCTTCTTCAGGGTTTACGAATAAAATTAAGGCTTGAATGGAATCGAAGAAACACGTGGACAAACAGAACTGTATCTGAGTCTATTCAAGCCTTCATTTCTTTCAGCCCTGATGAAGGGGGAGTGTACTGGGCCCCAGAAACGCGTTGGGCGTATTTCTGTGATCATAACACAGATAATAAAAGAAACTTGGACTCTTTCACCGTTTGGTGCTCCTTTCTGCTTTTCTAAGCTCTAATGTACTTAGTCTAGATCAGGGGTCTCCAAACCTTTTTAACAAAGGCTCAGTTTACTGTTCCCCAGACTATAGGGGGGCCGGACTGTGGAAATCGGGAGTAGAAAATGTCTCAGGTTTGGTGGCCAGTGCGATTATAAAAAAAAAACGACATAGAGCCTGTGGTCAGCAGGAGGAGGAATAGTGTACCCTCATTGGAATCAGTGGGAGGAGTAGTGCCCCATCATTAGTATCAGTGGGAGGAATAGTTCCCTATCATTGGTATCAGTGGAGGGATTAGTGCCCCATCATTGTTGTCAGTGGGAGGAATATTGCCCCATCATTGGTATCAGTTGGAGGAAATAGTGCCCCATCATTGGTATCAGTGGGAGGAATAGTTCCCTATCATTGGTATCAGTGGGAGGAATAGTTCCCTATCATTGGCATCAGTGGGAAGAATAGTGCCCCATCATTGGTATCAGTGGGAGAAATAGTTCCCTATCATTGGTATCAGTGGAGGGAATAGTGCCCCATCATTGTTGTCAGTGGGAGGAATATTGCCCCATCATTGGTATCAGTTGGAGGAAATAGTGCCCCATCATTGGTATCAGTGGGAGGAATAGTTCCCTATCATTGGCATCAGTGGGAAGAATAGTGCCCCATCATTGGTATCAGTGGGAGGAATAGTGCCCCATCATTGGCATCAGTGGAGGGAATAGTGCCCCATCATTGGTATCAGTTGGAGGAAATAGTGCCCCATCATTGGTATCAGTGGGAGGAATAGTTCCCTATCATTGGCATCAGTGGGAAGAATAGTGCCCCATCATTGGTATCAGTGGGAGGAATAGTGCCCCATCATTGGCATCAGTGGAGGGAATAGTGCCCCATCATTGGTATCAGTGGGAGGAATAGTTCCCTATCGTTGGTCTCAGTGGGATGAATAGTGCCCCATTATTGCTATCAGTGGGAGGAATAATGCCTCATAGCAGTGAGTGGAAAGGTGCCCTAAGGGCCAGATAAGAGCAAGCAAAGGGCCACATTCAGCCCATGGGCTGCAGTTATGAGACCACTAGTCTAGATCACTGGTCTATATATATATATATATACACACACACATACACACAGGTACATATATATATATATATATATATATATATATATATATATATATATATATATATATATACATACACTCTATGTATATATTTTTTTCTTCAAATGCCCCCTTCCCAAGTTCCCAGATTCCTTGCCTAGTCCAGGATAATGTGTATTTGGCTGCCCACAACCTCCTGGGATATACAGGTCACCCATACTAGGAAGCTGTAGAGCCAAAATATCTCTTTTTCTGACCCTTCAGTCCCATTCAAGACCCATGGCATGTTTGCCCATGTACGGCATCAAGAAAGCCTCATCATGGGGCCGGCTGTGCAAACCAAGAGCAGACAGCTGGCTCCCAATTACGGGAGGTTCAAGATGGCGGCGTGGGGTGGGACATGAGGCAGGCAGGAACAGGACAACGCAGGGCTTTCTGGGCTTGTATGTTTATTCTTCATAAAGGAGCATGAAAAGTAAGTGCATTATGGAAATGAAAATGTATGGTCAGGGTGAAGTTCCTCGTTAAATAAGACCGTCGTGGCATCTACTGCAGAAGCCTTTAGTCTGTGGCGAAACATAAAACGTACGATGAGTGTCTTCCATCATGGCCATTGCCGGGCTGACATTATCACAGTTCTAGATGTTGCATTTGCCAGTTCTTGGAAAAGCCCATGACTGACCCCGGTACAGATTATCCAATAATAGGCTCATTGTCAGACTGGCGGCTCCTCTTGCGCTGTTGTTGAGTGGCCACTCCTTGTGTAAGGTAATGTTTAGCCCAGCCTGGTGCTGTCTTCTGTAAGCTCTTAACATTCCTCCCATTCCATGACTGCGATTAACAGCTTTATAAACAGGTAGGAACATATTCACATTAACTCCTTAAAGTCAGACTATCATGGAAATTCAAAAAAAAAAACAGGCAGTGAAACCTGTAGCCGGAGTAGTATCTGTATGATAAAGTACAAGGGTCCACCTTGGTACATTGCATCAATGAGGTCCTTTCAACTGAAAGCGCTGGAAGTGCACCAAAGTTGACCAAAAATTGGACATGTGCCTTTCTTACCAATACACGGCACCACAATGCATGGTAGTGCGTCTAGCATACATATGCAGGGTGACCACATTTCCAAACTGCCATTCAGGGACACCCCCACCTTCCCAAAAATCAGCTTGTGCTGTAACGAATCACAGCACAGCTGCATTCTCTACCCAAAAGCGCTGTTCACGCCCCCCCAAAAAAAGGCTGCCGCATCGCCACTTTACTCGCTGACAGTAATTGTCCTGGCTGGCTGGCCGAGACCCTTTTTACCTTTTTACCAACGCTGGCTCAGTGACTAGACAGAAGAAGTGGGATTTATAATTTCTCCAATCACAAGCAGGGGGCGGGGATTGTACCTCTCCAGACATTCCCGGGCCCAGACAAGTACTGTCCGTGAGTAAAGCGTCAACGTGGCGGCCTTTTTTTAATGGGCATCAGATTGGCCCGGAAGGGGCGATTTTTGTGTCAGTTTTATTCCGGGACACTGTGTTGTTCTGGAATGAAGGAACCCGGGATCTGGGACAGACCTACAAAATGCGGGACTGTCCCGGGCAATCCGGGACATGTGGTCACCCTAATATCATGCTCTGTGGTAAGGCACGTTACCTCAATACATCGCCCTGTAGAGATGTGCATGGACCCTAATGAATGACAGGTGGGTCTCTATAGTCCCTGGGCCAATGTCACCCCTGCTCAAGGCCAACACTTTACACTTTCTGGGTGGTCATTTACAGACTGCACCCACCATCTGATGTGGCCTTGTCCAAAAAACTCAGGGCCTCCTACTCACAGTGCAAGCTCATTAACTCACATAAGGGGAATGCTGTGATCCCAGGACACAGCCCAGGACACAGAATCATCGGGACAGAGGTCCAAGATGTCCTGCAAATCACACCAGGGCTAAAATGGGAAGTCGAGAAAGGATATTGGGCTCCAGTGACTATTGTCTTTTTAAAGTTTTATTGCCGAACAGTTATGGAGGTGAGGGTTAAGGGGCCCAGATACTGTAGCAGATCACTTACAGACTCTCCATGTCCAGATCAATGTCCAGCTTACAGTGTCAAAACCTTTAAGCTGACCTGGCAACACCGTAAGCATGTTTCCAAATTTCAGTACATCCTCCAAGTGAGCCACCAGGCCCTTCTGAGAGACCAGCCTTCTTCCTTGCTCTCTGCAGCAGGAGGCCTCCCCGGGGTTTCCTCCTTGGCACAGCTTCCTTCAGACCAGGCAGGGCCACGTCAGCACAAGTTAGGCCCAAAACCAGGCTATTGGATCTAACGGCAGAGCTCCATCAAGCAGTACCTCCCTAGGCCACAGCCCAATGGGACAACAGTGACATGTTGGCCTTTCCCAAACATTTATATCCTCCCCCAGCATCCACCAGTGACATAAACCTCCTACTGGATTGGCTGAAGAAAATATAAATATTCATAAATTAGTTTTGTTTGTGAACTCTCATTCTATGACCAGTGATATCTACTGGTGACAGTGAGAAATCACAAGCCAACTTAAGCTTAAGTGCTGGTTCACACAGGGGCAGCCTGACTTGCAGCGTGACTTGGCAAGGTGATCTGCACACAACTTCAGCAGCGGCTTGTAAAATGACTTCTGTATAGAAGTCAATGCAAGTCGCCCTGAAGTCGACCCAAAATAGTACAGGAACCCTTTTCTAAGTAGGAGCGACTTGAGTCGTTCCTATTAGAACGGTTCCATAGTACAGAACAGAGCGCGACTTGTCAGACGGCTAAGTCACTTGACAAGTCACCCTATGTAAACCGGCACTAAAGCCAGGTGAAAAACAATACAATCAGTCTGAGTTAACTATAGACCAGCCAAAAGCTGAATTGACATAGTAGTCCCTGTTTAGGACAAAGGGGGCTACACTATGATATGGCTATAAAAAAATGTAAAAATTGGAGTACAGGAAGATTTATGTAAGTGTCAAGATATCAATAAACAGGAGATGATCTGGCAGATAATACCAGATTGGAAAATAATTGTATGCCTATTGACTACTTTTTGCCTGCGCAAGCTGTTCCAGGTTGATTGAACTTGGTGGATAATTGAGTTGCTGAAAATAAAATGCTAAAATGGATTAAGGGGAACTGAAAGTTATAATTTTCCTGACGTTTTAATAAAAATTAGATTTTGCCAAAAACTTGCCAATTTGCATTTCAGTCAGTGGGAAAGGCAAAACTAAGTCAGTTTTAAACTGATGTGTGCTGGATTTTGAGATCTCAAGTCTACTTCTATGTCTATGGCTGGCTTTTACCATCTCATATCTACAGCTATGTCTACTCTTCAGCTATGGCTGGCTATTGCCATCTCATGTCTACAGCTATGTCTACAGCTATGGTTGGCTTTTACCATCTTATGTCTATGGCCATGTCTACAGCTATGGTTGGCTTTTACCATCCTATGTCTATGGCCATGTCTACAGCTATGGCTGACTTTTGCCATCTCAGGTCTACAGCTATATCTACAACTATGGCTGGCTTTTGCTATCTCAGGTCTACAGCTATGTCTACAGCTATAGTTGGCTTTTGCCATCGTATGTCTATGGCCATGTCTACAGCTATGGCTGGCTTTTGCCATTTCAGGTCTACGGCTATATCTACAGCTATGGCTGGTATTTGCCATCTCAGGTCTATGGCTATGTCTACAGCTATGGCTGGCTTTTGCCATCTCAGGTCTACGGCTATGTCTTGAGCTATAGCTGTCTTTTGCTATCTCAGGTCTACGGCTTTGGCTGGCTTTTGCCATCTCATGTCTATGGTTATGTCTACAGCTATGGCTGACTTTTGCCATCTCAGGTCTACAGCTATATCTACAACTATGGTTGGCTTTTGCCATCTTATGTCTATGGCCATGTCTACAGCTATGGCTGACTTTTGCCATCTCAGGTCTACGGCTATGTCTACAGCTATGGCTGCCTTTTGCTATCTCAAGTCTACAGCTATGTCTACAGCTATGGTTGGCTTTTGCCATCTTATGTCTATGGCCATGTCTACAGCTATGGCTGACTTTTACCATCTCAGGTCTATGGCTATGTCTACAGCTATGGCTGGCTTTTGCTATCTCAGGTCTATGGCTATCTCTACAGCTATGGCTGGCTTTTGCCATTTCAGGTCTACGGCTATGTCTACAGCTATGGCTGTTTTTTGCCATCTCAGGTCTACGACTATGTCTTTAGCTATGGCTGGCTTTTGCCATCTCATGTCTATGGTTATGTCTACAGCTATGGCTGTTTTTTGCCATCTCAGGTCTACGGCTATGCCTTTAGCTATGGCTAGCTTTTGCTATCTCAGGTCTACGGCTTTGGCTGGCTTTTGCCATCTTATGTCTATGGCTATGTCTACAGCTATGACTGACTTTTGCCATCTCAGGTCTACGGCTATGTCTGCAGCTATGGCTGGCTTTTCCCATCTCATGTCCATAGCTATTTCTACAGCTATGGCTGGCTTTTGCCATCTCAGGTCTACAGCTATGTCTATAGCTACGGCTGGCTTTTGCCATCTCATGTCCATAGCTATGTCTATGCTAGCCTAACACATAGCCAGTACAATTAGGGGTGTGGTCAGGTCATGTCATTTGCCTAAAATATTTAGCACCACAGGGTATACCACTTCTTCACCTTAAAAAATTGAGATCACCCACAATTAAGTTTTTCCTCTTTGGTTCCCAACTCCATTCATCTGTCACAACCAAGAGTAGCCTTTCTCTCCCACTGTTCAATTTTCTATTTTTCTATGAACATTATTAGGAATGCTGCAAGAAAAGTAAGTAGACCACCCACCACAGAACGTGAGACCCCCCCCGTGGCCTGGATAGAAACCGCAATATGGCGAGAGGGGGAAATCTCATTGCTGATGAACATCCTGTAAGAAGCCGCTGAGCCTTCCAGATAGCAATTGTGGGTAGACCTGTCCTTTAATATTTAAAGTAAACAGCCAAACAGTCTTATGACAAAATAGGAAACTATACCGAGCTGGAAATAATTCTCTAACTCTTGTACGGAATGCAATAAATGAGCACTGAAGTATTTTATCAGATGGCCTTGTGTTGTTTAAACATTTAATAATAGGCGGTGACAGCACTTCCTAGAGAATTTTATCTTCTCCAAACACTTACTTGAAGGCAGGATGCTTCTTACATTGGATCACTTTATTAAGGAGTAATTTAATAATGAACTAATATTAAACACACACATATAGATGTGATTGTTCGGTTTTCATTTGTTTTACAAGTTGTGATAACCTCTAGGGAAATTTAAAAAGCACAACATCTCTTCCATGCACAGCTTGCTGCGTGTTGTAGGGACCCAGGGGTCAAAGGACAGTGTACAGGAGGGGACACAGGTATCCGACACTCCCTAAAGAGTCTAATGTCAAATATACTGAAGGGGGTGGCAGTGCTGGAATGAAGGGAAAATAGGCGGTACAGTACATGCCACCAGAGAGGTGGATATACTACCTCCCAATTTTACTGGGGGGGGGGGGTTTGCCATTTTTATTTGTCTAGAGCAGTGGTCTCCAAACAACAGCTTGTCCTTCCGGGAACTGCCTAGGCTATGATGTCAGCACGTCGCCCCCCACCCTACGTGTTTTGTCACAAGCTGACGTCGTCCTGGGCTGATGTCGCAGACTCTCTGCCTTCTCAGCCCATGGCCAGACAAGGTAGATCCATTTAAACCAGGAGGAACTGGGCCCATTCAGTTTTTTTCCCATGCCCCAACTGCCTGTGGGAGCCCAAGTTTCTGTTCTAGACGGTACTAGCCTTCAGAGCCTCCATCATACCAGCAGGGATACTATACAGCCAGGGATATCAGCTCCTGGTGAGTTGCCATTTTTATTTGTCTAGAGCAGTGGTCTCCAAACAACAGCTTGTCCTTCCGGGAACTGCCTATGCTATGATGTCAGCTCGTAGCCCCCACCCTACGTGTTTTGTCACAAGCTGACGTTGTCCTGGGCTGACGTCGCAGACTCTCTGCCTTCTCAGCCCATGGCCAGACAAGGTAGATCCATTTAAACCAGGAGGAACTGGGCCCATCCAGTTTTTTTCCCATGCCCCAACTGCCAGTGGGAGCCCAAGTTTCTGTTCTAGACGGTACTAGCCTTCAGAGCCTCCATCATCCCAGCAGGGATACTATACAGCCAGGGATTCCAGCTCCTGGTGAGTGACGGCGTAGCACCCATACTGAACACTGATAAGAACAGATATTACATTTGATCTTAGCCAAAAGGCCGAGAAGCGACACTACAAGTTGTGTACGGATCACGGGTAGATAATGCTGGACATCTTCCAGCCAGGAAATCAGGTGGGCTCTGTCTGGCTTGCTGAAGCTTCTAATGCACATTGTGAGAAGCTCACAGTGTGCTTTAAAATCAGAGTAAACCATGCAAGACTAAAGGGAAGGTTGAAGTTTGGCCTTCAACCTCCGCGCAGCCAGAACAGACACAGCCCAGTAAACCCCTAAAAAAATAACACAAAAGTTCATTAGCCAAACGCATTGAAACGCATTGAAACCCGCTGATGGCAATATGGAGCCGCCGCTGGTGCAAGCCACCAGAGCTCATCATTCCCCCGGGGGCCAAATACAACTGGCAGCCTTTGATCGCTGACAACATAGGAAGCATGATTAAGTAGGAGGAGAGAGAAGAATAGGGGGACCAGGATGTGGCACAGAGGGGTTTTCATCCAGAACAATTCATAGTCACTGAGTTGTACTGACACAGCACGGATATTTGATTGGCCACGCCCCCCGCATATCTCCTGCCTAATCTACCGGCTGGGGCGACAGACACGCCAACGGCTTTCAGTGAATACAAGGATTTTTTCATTCAGCCGTATTATTTTTCCTGCAAATCTTCTTTTGTTAGCTTTGCATTAATTTTAAACACGAACGTCTACGGAAAAAAAAAAAAAAATTCATGGATCTCGGGTTGACGTACTGGGACTGTCAACCTGCCCCGGCCTGTACACTCAAGTTGGCCAGAACAATGTGTGCAACGTACAAGACCTAAGAGCAGGAGAATTATATGATTTATTATCACTGCTGGATATATGAGGCCTCATTGTATCCAGTTTACTGTTTTATTGAAGGCCAAACCTAATATTTCAGGTTTGCATAGTCAACTTAGATACACAGACGTGATGACAACAAAAGACTAAATACTCCCCCCCCCCCCCCCGGGGATGTCCTTTTTGTAAAGGATTTTTTTTTTATTTTTACATTTTTGCCCAAGGATAGAGTAGACCTTTGTTTAACCCAAGCATGTCACCTATAAGCCAAAAACATTATGACCACCCACCATAACTCATTAAGGCATGGACTCCACTAGACCTCTGAAGGTATGCTGTGGTATATCTGGCATCAAGCCATCTGGAAGTTGCAAGGTGGGGGCCTTCATGTATCGGCCTTCTTTTCCAGCACATCCCACAGATGTTCGATTGGATGGAAGACCGGAGAATTTGGAGGCCAAGTCAACACCTCAAACTCCTGGTTGTGTTCCTTAAACCATTCTTGATTTAAAGCGGAGGTCCACCCTAAAGTGGAGCTTCCACTCATTGGAACCCTCCCCCCCCTCCGGCACCACAATTGGCACCTTTCAGGGGGGAGGGGGGTGCAGGTACCTGTACAGTACAGGTATCTGCACCCACTTCCGGCGTAGATTCTGCAGAAGGTACGCCCCTTTCCGCAGAATCTACGCCCCTTTCCGAAAGTCCCCCGCTGTCTGCTGGGAAACACGCGGATCCCAGAGACAGCGGGGACCATCCTTATTGCGCAGCGCGACTCGCGCATGCGCAGTAGGGAACCGGGAAATGAAGCCGAAAGGCTCCACTTCCTGATTCCCATACCCAAGATGGCGGCGGCAGCACCCGAGAGACGATCGAGAGATCGGCTTCGGGTGCCGACATCGCGGGCGCGCTGGGCGGGTAAGTGTCATTATTTTAAAAGTCAGCAGCTGCAGTATTTGTAGCTGCTGGCTTTAAAAAAAAAAAAAGGCGGACTCCCGCTTTAATCAGACAAGATCACCTTCTTACGTTGCAGTTTCCAGTCTCGCCTAAGGTTGCCACCTTTTCTTCAAGCCAAACCCGAACACTTTAGCAGCACAGGGTACATTCATTTTCGTGGTATACACAATAGGATTATAAAAGACTCGGGACACCTTTGGGTGCCCCAAGGAGAGTGGTAGTAATGCAGCTCGCTGCGGCAAACAGTGGGTGTGGCCAAATTGCTCTTTCTGACATCATGGTCCCCCCCCAGTGATGCCAAACCTGTCCCCCCCCAGACAGCGACCTGCAGCTCCCGAATGGCAACAGATTTTTATGTGACTACAGTGGAACCTTGGTTGATGCGGTTAACGAGCATTTTGAAAGACGAGCAACTTTTTTTCAATTCTGACTCGGTTTGCTAGCGTTGTCTCGCAAAACGTTGAGAATTCAAGCTAATGGGGTGTGCAGTACCGCATTTCGCCAGAGGTACCAGGGCACCAGTGACACTTGGAACAGTTCGGAGCCATTTGGAAATACTCAGAATCACTCCGTCATACTTTCCGAGCCTTTCTGATGGCTTTCCGAGTTCAGCCAAGCTATCCGAGAGTATTTTCGGTGCCCCCCACCTCTGGCCACATGCGGTATTGCATGCAATAGAAGTCAATGCAGAATGAATTATCTTAGTTTCCCTTGACTTCTATGGGGAAACTCGCTTTGATATGCGAGTGCTTTAAAATACAAGCATTCTCCTGGAGCGGATTATGCTCATAATCCAAGGTTCCACTGTATCTCAGTTACTTGGAGAGCCACAGCCCAGTCTAAATAATGTGTCCGGGTTTCAGGCAGACTGAAACCCGGACACAAGATTCCAAACCCGAACTGTCCGGGTGAATCCTGGACAGGTGGCAACCCTAGTCTCGCCTACCTACACAGGGTGATGGGGCAAGTCCTTTCTTCCCCCAGTGGCACACTCTCTGCTCAGCCTCCCCGCCTTGCCCAGTACAGTCCATAGCTCCCAACTGTCCCTGATTTAGAGGTACTGTCCCTGATTTGGAACAAAGTCACCCTGTCCCTCTTTCCTCCTCATTTGTCTCTCATTTTGGTCTGATCTATATAGTTGTAAGTGCTAAACCTTCCATCCAATTTCTAAATTGCTGCATCTGTAAATTCGAAAAGCCTATATAAAGGAATAGTAATGGTAAAAAAGCACTTGTGGGTTTAACCAATCATTTTTTTTCAATTCTCCCATAAAGGGGGCTTGGCAAGGGGTGTGTCATATGCCTACATACTTTTGCTTTTGGGGCAGGCCACACTCTGAACTGGTGAAAGTAGTGGGCTTGTGTGCGAATCTGGAATCTGGAAGTCAGAGGGCCCACCTGGGCCCTCTGAGTTTCCTCTTTTACATACAAGCTCACCACATTTACCTGGCAGCTCAGAGTGTGGCCTGCCGGCCCCTACCTTGCATGCATGTGCAGAGTTTTGTTGGGCAGGGAAGAAGGGGCTGTACTGGGCTGGGCGGGTGCTAAGCAGAGACTGCAGTGCTGTGGGAAAGGGCATCCTGTGTAGGTGAAGCCAGAAACCGAGAGGACCCAGGATGGGCTTGGGCACACCCCTGCCTGGCCAGCCTGGGCCCTCTGAGTTTACTGAATTATGTACGTAGGGTGACGCAGTAAGAGATTTTCCCCAGTAACACAGTGTAAAACCTAATGTTACAGGGAGGCCACGTGGGCTCCCTGGAGCAAAGGTGGGGTCGCCCCTCTGCATTGGGGACTGGGGGAAGGTCATGGCTGGCAGGCTGGAGGTGGACGTGGCCATCACCGTATTATGATACAAAGACTTGTGCATTCACTGCCAGCCAGCTGGGTAGTTTCATGGACAGCTGCTGAGGGCCAGGTGAAATCATGTAGTAGGCTGGATGTGGCCCATGGGCCGTAGCTTGGAGACCCCTAAACTAGATAAAAACTCAGTGTGCCCACCCACGTGTACTCTGAGACAGTCCACCCATTTGTATTCTAAGACAGTCCACCCATGTGGACTCTGAGACAGTCATGTCCATCCATGTGTATCCTGAGACAGTCCATCCATGTGTATCCTGAGACAGTCCATCCATGTGTACCCTGAGACAGTCCACCCATGTGTATCCTGAGACAGTGCACCCATCTGTTCTTTGAGACAGTCCACCCTGTGATTAGCGCAGAGCTGCGCCGACTTCCTGGCGGGCTCTGCACATGGAGCATGCGAACACGCCGGAGCTCATCCCTAATCCTGAGACAGTCCACCCATATGTGCCCTGAGACAGTCTACCCATGTGTATCCTGAGACAGTCCACTCATGTGTCCTTTGAGACAGTCCACTCATGTGTCCTTTGAGACAGTCCACCAATGTGTCCTTTGAGACAGTCCACCCATGTGTATCCTGAGACAATCCACCCATGTGTATCCTGGGACAGTCCACCCATCTGTTCTTTGAGACAGTCCACCCTGTGATTAGCGCAGAGCCACGCCGACTTCCTGGTGGGCTCCGCACGTGGAGCATGCGAACACGCCGGAGCTCATCCCTAATCCTGAGGCAGTCCACCCATATGTGCCCTGAGACAGTCTACCCATGTGTATCCTGAGACAGTCCACCCATGTGTCCTTTGAGACAGTCCACTCATGTGTCCTTTGAGACAGTCCACCAATGTGTCCTTTGAGACAGTCCACCCATGTGTATCCTGAGACAGTCCACCCATGTGTCCTTTGAGACAGTCCACCCATGTGTATCCTGAGACAGTCCACCCATGTGTATCCTGAGACAGTCCACCCATGTGTACTCTGAGACATTAGTCCCAATTGCATATTCCAAAACCATAACAGGTCACTTGTGGACCTAACCAAGGATAGGGCGTCTAAAGAGAATGTAAAGTAAATCAGCAACCAATCAGGTTTTCCTTTTCTGTTCACGGAACAGACAAAACTACAAAATCCCCGGGGCCTAAGAAAAGTGGTGAATGACGGGTATACAGAATCTGCTGGATATCAGGTTATGAAACTTCCTTCTGGATATATAAATGTAAATCACGTGTGATCTCCGACACGTGCCGAATCTCAACTGCCTGACCTGACATGACTTATCTGCCGGTGTGATGACTGTAGAGCAGGTGAATGGAGGACACGAGGCTGGAGGCCTGAAACAACCGAGGAAGCAATTAATAATGCCTAAAGAACTTATCGGGGAAACGCAATCCGAAAAAGTGCAGCAATCCAAAGCAATCAAAAAGGAATTGACAGTTTTACCTACACCAGTTTTGCTGTGATCTGACTGGTTGGTATGGGTACTGCATAACACTTTGCAGTGGGGGGATGATATTTATGAAGATTGTATGTACATTCATTCTGTGCAAATGGATAAAAAATTGAGCACTCATATTATTAGTTATTCACGTTGAATGTTTTTTTTTTCATTGGAAATAGAATGAGACAAGAAATTAATACATTATGGCCACTAGATGGAGCTGATGATCGCAGGAAATACTTATTTACTATCATCGTCAGCTCCATCTAGTGACCACAATACAGTATTTTTACCTTATTCTTTAAGAACCAATGACATTAAACCTGGAGAGGTAATAGACCAATAACATTCCATTTATTTTTCCATTAACAGAACGAATGTTTATTTTTTATAAACAAACCTCTTTTCCCTTTGGAATGTTATTAGAAGATCTAAGAACTGCCTTTAATTCCCTTATGAATTCCTGACCATACACTATACAATCTGATTGCACAATCTTCATTTAGAACAGGAATCTCCAAACTTTCTAAACAAGAGGCCAGTTTACTGTGTTCTTCAGTGTCAGTGGGAGGAATAGTGCCCCATCATTGATGTCAGTGGGTTGTATAGTGCAGTGTTTCTCAAATCCAGTCCTCAAGGCGCCCCAACAGGTCATGTTTTCAGGCTCACCATTATTTTGCACAGGTGATTTGATCAGTTTCACTGCCTTAGTAATTACCACAGCCATTTCATCAGAGGGAAATCCTAAAAACATGACCTGTTGGGGAGCCTTGAGGACTGGAGTTGAGAAACACTGGTATAGTGCCCCATTATTGGTGTCAGTGGGAGAAATTATGTCCCATTGTTGGTGTCAGTGGGAGGAATAATGCCCCATGATTGGTGGCAGTGGGAGGCATATGCCTCACTTTTGGTGTCAGTGGGAGGAATAAAGCCCCATCATTGATGTTAGTGGAAGGAATAAAGCCCCATCATTGATGTTAGTGGGAGGAATAGTGCCCCATTATCAGTGGGAGAAATAGTGCCCCATTGTTGGTGTCAGTGGGAGGAATTATGCCTCATTGTTGGTGTCAGTGGGAGGAATAGTGCCCCATCATTGGTGTCAGTGGGAGGAATAGTGCCCCATCATTGGTGTCAGTGGGAGGAATAGTGCCCCATCATTGGTGTCAGTGGGAGGAATTATACCCCACTGTTGGTGTCAGTGGGAGAAATGATGCCCTATTGTTGGTGTCAGGGGGAGGAATATTGCCCCATCATTAGTATCAGGGCAAGCAAAGGGCCGCAGTTTGGAGACCACTGCTTTAGATCTATCATTAACTATGTAGTGCAGAGACATACCTGTGAGGATACAAACTGAATGGCTTGTTTCGGTGTGTCCCCATACAGTATAATATACAATGTATCAGATATATTGGACTCCAGGCTCTCCAAACTCTGACTGGTCCAATCAGTGTGATAAATAATTCTATACAGCCCTGTTCATACTATTGCTCTGCGAGAACACGTGCAGTACTGTAGTGCATGGTAGCGTGCATTAGGTTTACGCCCTTTTTGGGGGCTTTGAGGTTGAAACGCGTCGGGAGAGTGTTCTCTACAGGCGGAGTACAGGAGCAGAAGCCCTCTTTTACCATTTCATTCACATTTCTGCAACAGGGAGTCGGTGTCTGTGTGCAGACACATTAACATTCAGCGTAACGCACATTAATGCGCAGGCGCTGGCGCGGCACAACAGTGTGAACGGGGCATAATGGGACCCCTATATCATGAATTTTCCTTTTGTTTCTTCGCAGCTCTGTTTCTGATTGTATGGGGTGAAGAGCCAGAAACAATACAACACGGGTGTACCAATGGAGGATGCTACCCCGCCACAGGAAACCTTCTCACTGGTCGAGACGACAACCTCAGCGCCACGTCCACGTGTGGCATGGAATCGAGCCAGGATTACTGCATTGTCAGCCATCTCTCGGTAGGACAATAATATATTTATTGGTTACTTATCTTATTATAAGACTCGGGGTTCATGTCATTAAGCTAAGGACAAGTACGCACTAGTCGTTGGGGGGGCCGCCCCTTTCATTCATTGGATTTCAGTGCTGTCAATCATGGAGACTCAGAATCACAAGTGGGCGTTACCTATGCTAATACAGCCTGTCCAGGAACACCCGTTTTTCCAGACTGATATCCACCCATCGAGACATTTTGATATTTGCATAACTCCTCCCAAAAGCCAGCCCATTGCTTACATCAGGACTCTTTAAGAGGAGTGCTGAGGCAGAGAGCTGCAATGTTTTCAGGAAGGTATGTAGAGCCCGCTACTGGCTCCTCCCACCAGCCATGATCTGCCTGCATTGCATAGAGAAGCACAGAGACACAGTGATGTCATCAATGGGTCTAAAATAAAGTAAGTCATGAAAATTGAAAGTTTATATATAAAAATATCATTAAATTTAAAATATAAGCCGAATAAAATGCTAAAACAAACACAAACTTTCTAAGAGTGATTTAATAACCACTTGGCCTCCAGAAGATTTATCCCCCTTCCTGCCCGGGCTATTTTTATTTTTTTTTCAAAACTGCACTGCATCGCTTTAACTGACAATTGTGCGGTCGTACAACAACAAAAATATAACTTTTTTTTTCCCCCCACAAATAGTTTTCTTTTGGTGGTATTTGATCACGCTTTTTATTTTTTGCACTATAAACAAAAAAAAGACAATAAAAAAAAATTATATATATATATATATATATATATATATATATATATATATATATGTATATATATATATATATATATATATGTATATATATATATATATATAAAAATTTTCTTTCTGCTATTAAACATATGCAATAAAAAACAATGTAAAATAATCAAATTTCTCCATCAATTTAAGCCAATATGTATTCTGCTATATAATTTTGATTTTAAAAAAAATCCCAATAAGTGTATATTGATTGGTTTGCGCAAATGTTATCGCGTCTACAAACTATGAGATATTTTTTATTTTTTAAAAGAAAAACATTTTTAGTAGCAATTTATAGCGGGGCTGCGATATTGCGGTGGACAGTCGGATACTAACTGACACTTTTGACACTTTTTGGGGACCAATGACACTAATACAGTGATTAGTGCTAAAAATATGCACTGCCACTGTACTAATGACACTGGCTGGGAAGGGGTTAACACCGGGGGAGATCAAAGGGTTAAATGTGTGCCTAATGAGTGTTTTACTGCAGTGGGGGAGGTGCTTTTACTAAGGGAAGGCATAGATCCGTGTCTCTGCTTTGCAGGAACACAGGATCCATGCCTTCCTTGCTGACAGAATTGGCGATCTGCCTTGTTTACATAGACATATCACCGTTCTGCCTGTGTACTGAATGATCAGCGGGGGCAGGGGGACTTCGGGTCCGCGGGACCCGCTGTGTATAATCACAGCGGTAGCGACCCTCCGGTGGCGCGCACTCGCGCCTGATACCCGGAAATGCAGGATCGTGCATATATACATGTGATCCTGCGCAGCGCGGTCATCCTGTAGCATTAAATGTGCTATGCAGCGGTCCACAACCGGTTAATAACCGGCGATTCACACATACATTAACCACTTGCCAACAAGCCGCCGCAGTTATACTGCAGGAGGTTGGCTCGGCTGCGCGAATCGGTGTCATTGTACGTCGGGCGCGTGCTAGGCGTTCTGTGGGCGCGCGTGCCTCCAGAGGCCCATTCGCTAGCAGGGGGAGCCAACCAGCGGGCCCGCTGGACTCGATGTCCGCCGGCCACCCGCGATCACTCCACAGAGAGGCAGAATGGGGATCTGCCTGTGTAAACAAAGCAGATCCCTGTTCTGAGAGGAATAGAGTGAGATTGTCTGTTCCTAGTCATCAGGGACAGTGATCTCTCTCTACGCACTGTTGGCTCCCCCCCCCCCCCCCCCCACAGTTATAAAACACCTCCCTAGGGAACATTTAAACCCTTGATCGCCCCCTTAGTGTTAACCCCTTCCCTGCCAGTGTCATTTATACAGTAATCAGGGCATTTTTATAGCACTGATCGCTGTATAAATGTCATTGGTCCCAAAAAAAGTGTCTGACCTGTCCGCTGCAATGTCACCGTCCCGCTAAAAATCGCAGATCACTGCCAATACTAGTAAAGAAAAAAAAATAATAATAAAAATGCTACAAATTTTTCCTCCTATTTTGTAGACGCAATAACTTTCGCACAAACCAATCAATATACACTTATTGGGATTTTTTTTATACCAAAAATACGTAGTAGAATACATATTGAATACATGAATTAACAGCGCTAGCAGAATATTAAACATCAACCTAATTATGTGCTCAAAAAGTATTGACCATGACGATATTATCAAAATAGATACATATATAACGAATAAAGTGCTAGGTGCTCCAAATTAAAGTGCTTAGATAAGGTGATCAAATGCCGCACTCCCCTCTTGAGGCCCCACTCACCCGAGATAACGGGCCCTTAGCTCTGCAGTCTAGGGGTCAATAAGGCTGTGATCTAAAAGATCTGCTGTATATAAAGTGGACTCTTCCATACGGGTATTCACGTGGGTGGACCAAGGAAGATCAATCATAATGGGAAAACAGAAAATAGCCAATAGTGAAATACCGCTGCTACTTAGGGTTGCCACCTGTCCAGGATTCACCCGGACAGTTCGGGTTTGGAACCATGCGTCCGGGTTTCAGACTGCATGAAACCCGGACACAGTGTTTCCTCTCCATACATCAGAGTTCTCAGTGTTCCTCCTTAAATCCGGGTTCCCCGAGGATCCCTTATGTCATAGTCCCCAGAGTTCTCCTAATCATCAGAGTCTGCAGAGTCCCCCCTTACAGTGAAAAGGAACTCTACGAGTTCAGATGTTAAAAGGGGAACTCTGCAGACTCTGATGTAAAGGGGGCCCTTGTTATTAATTACATAACATTAGAAATGTTATTTAATAACAAAAAAAAATATATATATATATATATATATAGTTTATAATATTAAAAAAAAAATAGCTGTGTGCCGCTAAAGTGTTCGGGTTTGACTTGAAGAAAGGGTGGCAGCCCTACTGCTACTAGATAAACTGCGCAATCGAACAACGCCACTCACGAGACAACTCTGTAAAACAGGCATCGGTAAGTTCCCGGGTTCGCCGCTGGACGGCGCGCGTTCCACGGATAGCGGAATTTGCGTCACTGGTTCGTGAAACCGGAAATACGTCGGCGCGTTTCGTCCCTCGTCCAAAGAGTGACAATTTTGAAAAAAAAAATATAATAATATAATACATATCCAAAAAAAAGAAATATTTAAAAAACAAATGTATTTATCAGTTTAGGCCAGGGGTCTCAAACTGGCGGCCCTCCAGCTGCTGCGAAACTACAAGTCCCATCATGCCTGTGGGAGTCAGGCTTGTAACTGTCAGCCTTGCAATGCCTCATGGGACTTGTAGTTTCGCAACAGCTGGAGGGTCATCAGTGTGAGACCCCTGGTTTAGGCCAATATATATTCTCCTGGATATTTTTGGTGAAAAAAACTTGCAATAGGCGTACGGGATAGATTTATGGACTTTTATTTACTTTTATTGTTTTAATTGGTAATGGCGGTGATCTGCGATTTTTAGCGGGACTGTGACATTGCGGGTGGACAAATCTGACCCCAAATGACGCTTTTTTTCGAGACCCGTGACACCAATACAGTGATCAGTACTATAAAAATGCACAGATCAATGTATAAATGACACTGACAGGGAAGGAGTTAACACTAGGGGCGATCAAGGGGATAAGTATGTTCCCTGGGTGTGTTCTAACTGTAGGGGGGGGGGGTGGGCTAACAGGGACATTACAGAGAACGCTGTTCCCGATCACTGGGAACAGAAGATCTCTGACATGTCATTAGGCAGAACGCGGATCTGCCTCTCCTCGCGGCAATCGCGGGTCACCACAGAAGTCGAGTCTGCCGGGCCCGCGGCGCGCGTGCTACCGGTGGTGTGCACATGCCCGCTGTCTCCCATGCACGGGCCGCCATACAGCTACAGGAGAGCCGACCTGCTGCAGTATGACGGCGGCTGTGAGCATAATTCGTTCCGGAAACATGCTTGTAATCCAAAGCACTTGTATATCAAAGCAAATTTCCCCATAAGAAATAATGGAAACTCGGATGATTCGTTCCACAAACATTTATTCATAAATCCTTCAGTTTATAGTCCATATAAAAAGATTATAGCGATGTGATCGGGTTGTATAACCATAAAATGTCCATCCACACATGGAAGCCTCCACAAGTGTAGCAATATGTTGCTAAATGTTGTACCTTCATTAAATGTAACCATATTGCTACACTTAGAGGCGCCCTTCTTCTCTTTTACACTCAGTCGTGACGCTACTTGTATATCAACACAAAATTTATGAAAAATGTTGCTTGCTTTGCAAAACGCTCTCCAATCAAAGTTTTATTGTATTTATTTTATTCAAATTTTTTTTTTTAAACTGTCTCTTTTGTTTTTTGGATCAACTTTATTGCTTTCACAAGAGATGAACAACATCCTTTGTTAAAGCATGGGCAGTGACAGGTCCTCTTTATGAAGATAACCCCCCCCCCTCCCCCCCCAAATCTCTCCTCTGGGTTCCAATGCAGCCAATCAGACGCAGAGCGGTCTTATTGGCCGCTTCCCTGGTTTCCGGGGTCAAAAAGATGGCGATCTGACAGCAAAGCCCCCCCCCCGCAGAAGAGTTCAGCCACGCTTCTGGCAAAGAGGGAATTTTCTTACCTAGGAGATGTTGTCAGGTCCAGGCATCATCCTGGTATAACTACTTCAACCCGGCGACGTCATATGACATCATATGGGCAGAAAGTGGGTAAAAGCACACTAAAAAAATAAAATAAATGCATTGGAAAAAAAATTTGTGCAGAGTCTTATGCTGGCCATACACCATACAATTTTCTTATTCAATTTTCTTTATATTTTACCTTTAACTATGTAGTACAAGGGCCGGCCTGATTGCATACAAATTAAAAGTGTTTAGGTCTGACCTCCTATTATATGGTTTTGGTTGTACAAGAAAATTGTATAATGTATGGCCAGCCTTACTGTCCGTCAAGTAATTGTTTCCTCCCCATCTCGTCTGTACGCCCCCCCCCCATCCAGACACACGGATCTCATTATAGTCCTGTCCTTGGAGACACATTCCCGGCCCGTCCTAATCAGAACGATAACAGAAATGCCAACCAGGACGCAGGAATCTGGGCCAACGCTTTATCTGAGAGCCGAGCGCTCCGCAGGTACAATGCCGCTTTGTCTGCTGATACCTGAAGAAAACTAAAGCTGAACTCCGGGGCAAACAACCAATAATACATACAGTATGTGAACCTCTTCTACCCGACGAAGAAATTCAAAGCCGAAGTTTAGCTTAAAAAAACGTTTTCTCTACCGCTTTAGTGACACTGTTACAGAGCCTTGAAAAAGTATTCATACCCCTTGTTACAGTGCATTTTTTGGTGCATTTAGGTGCATACCGGTGTGTTTTTGATGAGTTTTACAGCTTTCCAGGACAGTCCAGTGCAGGAAAAATGCAGCATGTTGTACTTTTTTTCTGGAACTGGAACACACTGGAACTGCGAGCACTGGTGTGAACTATGCCATTGAAAACCATATAAACTACTTTCCATGCGTTTTTGATGCAGAAAAAAATGCACTAAGGGCTAGTTCACACCATAGAAACGCAGTTTGGATGCATTCCAGGTGCTTTTCTGCATGTGCGTTTTTGATGTGTTTTTGATGCAGTCCAGTGCTTTTTTTCGCCCCCTCATTTTTTTTTTTTAACCTTAAATAAGGACAAGTGTGTTGCAGTGCGTTTTTGGTGCATTTAGGTGCGTTCCGGTGCATTTTTGATGCGTTTTACAGCGTTCCAGTACAGTCCAGTGCAGAAAAAATGCAGCATGTGCTATTTTTTTTCTGGAACTGGAACTGCGAGCACTGGTGTGAACTATGCCATTGAAAACCATATAAACTACTTTCCATGCGTTTTTGATGCAGAAAAACGCACTGGACTGCATGTGGTGTGAATTGGCCCTAATCTATTTTAAAGCGGAGGTCCACCCTAAAGTGGACCTTCCGCTCATCGGAACCCTCCCCCCCTCCGGCACCACAATTGGCACCTTTCAGGGGGGAGGGGGGTGCAGTTACCTGTACAGTACAGGTATCTGCACCCACTTCCGGGATAGCTCTCTGCGGAAAGGGGCGTAGATTACGCCCCTTTCCGCAAGTTCCCGCCCCTTTCCGCAAGTGCCCCGCTGCCTGCTGGGAAACACACAGATCCCAGAGGCAGCGGGGACCGTCCTTATTGCGCAGCGCTACTCGCGCATGCTCAGTAGGGAACCAGGAAATGAAGCCGCAAGGCTCCATTTCCTGATTCCCATACCCAAGATGGCGGCGGCAGCACCCGAGAGACGATCAAGAGATCGGCTTCGGGTGACGACATCGCGGGCGCGCTGGACAGGTAAGTGTCACTATTTTAAAAGTCAGCAGCTGCAGTATTTGTAGCTGCTGGCTTTTAAAAAAAAAAAAAAAAACGCGGAGTCCCGTCGGACTCCCACTTTAAGGGTGATTTTTTGTGATCGACCAACACAAAGTGGCACATAAGGCTGGATTCACACCTATTGCATTTTTAGTGCTTTTTGCATTTTGCAGATTTGCACTACAGTCCATTTAACATGGGTGCCTATGGAACACATTCTGTAGAGCAAATCTGCAAAATGCAAAAAGCACTAAAAATGCCATAGGTGTGCATCAGGCCTAATTGTGAAGTGGAAGGAAAGTGATAATTGGTTTTCAAAACTTTTTATAAATAAATATGTGAAAAGTGTGTGAGGGGGGGGGGGCATTTATATTCAGCCCCCTTTACTCTGATACCCCTAACTAAAATCTAGTGGAACCAATTGCCTTCAGAAGTCACCTAATTAGTAAATGGAGCCCACCTGTGTGTAATTGAATCTCAGTATAAATACAGCTGTTCTGTGAACTTAGTAAACAAACAGCATCGTGAAGGCCAAGGAACACACCAGACAGGTCAGGGATGAAGTTGTGGAGAAGTATAAAGCAGGGTTAGGTTATAAAAAAATATCCCAAACTTTGAACATCTCACGGGGCTCTGTTCAATCCAAAAATGGAAAGAGTATGGCACAACTGCAAACCTACCAAGACATGTCCGTCCACCTAAACTGACCGGCCGGGCAAGGAGAACATTCATCAGAGAAGCTGCCTAGAGGCCCATGGTAACTCTGGAGGAGCTGCAGAGATCCACAGCTCAGGGGGGAGAATCTGTCCACAGGACAACTATTAGTCGTCTCTCTACAAATCTGCCCTTTATGGAAGAGTGACAAGAAGAAAGACATGGTTGAAAGAAAGTCATAAGAAGTCCTGTTTGTAGTTTGCGAGAAGCCATGTGGAGGACACAGCAAACATGTGGAAGAAGGTGCTCTGGTCAGATGAGACCAAAACTGAACTTTTTGGCCTAAAAGCAAAACGCTATGTGTGGGGGAAAACTAACACTGCACATCACGCTGAACACACCATCCCCACTGTGAGACATGGTGGTGGCAGCATCATGTTGTGGGGATGCTTTTCTTCAGCAGGGACAGGGAAGCTGGACAGAGTTGATGGGAAGATGGATGGAGACAAACACAGGACAATCTTAGCCACTTGCCGACCACCTCACGCCGATATACGCCGGCAGAAGGGCTCGTGCAGGCAGAATCACGTACCCGTACAATGCCCTTTAAGAGGCGGCCAGCGGGCGCACACCCGCAGCAAGCTCCGTGAGTCGGGTTGCGGGTCCCGCGGACTCGATCGCCGCAGGGATACCCGCGATCACCTCACGAGGAGGAAGAACGGGAAGATGCTAATGTAAACAAGCGTCTCCCTGATCTGCCTAGTGACAGGTCACTGATCTCTGCTAAGTAGGTGTCGTTCGTAACTTGGGGACTGCCTGTAGTAGTAGTAGTTGTTATAGTTTTCAAATCTTTTTATTAATTTTCAATGAATTAAATAACATTACAAAACATCTACAATAACATTCCTACATCCCCAACTACATATAACATTCCTAGAGTAGACATACCACAAAAATCTTTAAAATATCCTTTAATATATAATTATTCCTTCTCAATCTCTACAAAAAAAATAAAAAATAATAATTAAAATTAAAAATTTCCCCTTCCATTTCCCTTCCCTCAAAAGTGAAATAATTTTAATTGTGATTAAATTAAGAGTGAGTACTAATAAGGTATATCAACCCAGTTCACATAGCCCTTTTACAAATATTTCCTCAGTTATACTACTTCCTAGTGAATTCCTACACCCTAGTGAGAAAAAAAAGTAGTAGTAGTAGTTATAGGAATAATAATAATAATAATAATAATAATAAAAAATAAATAAATAACCCCAACTCCTAATCCTTACCCTAACCTAAACTGACCTTTAAAACCTTACCCTAACGAAAAAACATTATAATAAATAAATAATAATAATAATAAAAGAAGAAATAAAAGGTAATGGAAAAGCTAAAAAAGCTGAGATACTTAGCAAAAATGATGCAACAGATAATAGTTTTCTCTATTGGCTAATACAAAAAAAAAAGCCAAAGCTCAAAAACGCTGTATATAAACATGCAAGTCGCCCATAAAAACGGGCCAAAATCACTCATTAAAAAGAAAATGCTGGAAAAGCACTCAAAGATGCTACCCTCGGGTGTGAATGCAGCCTGAAGAGCGATCTGCATTTGGGTCACTCTTCAAAGAGAATTTTACAAACAATGAAGAGGCGTTGTATTGCCTCCACACCCTCCCCCAACCATTAGTGTAAACGATCCCTTAGGGGATCTATATCTAAAATAAAATTTGCACCCGGTGCAAGTGCATTTGTTCTGTGTGAATGGGGCCAGACAATGCCCCATCTATGGCATTGGGGTGGGAATATTGCCCCCCCAGTTGGTGTCAGTGGGAGGAATTATGCCCCATTGTTGGTGTCCGTGAAAGGAATAGTGTCTTGTAACAGTGCTTTAAGGCCTGTTGGTGCTGGTGGGAGGAATAGTGCCTCATAGTTGGTGTCAGTTGGAGGAATAGTGCCCCATTGTGTGTGTCAGTGGAAGGAATGAATAGTGCCCTGTCATTGGTGTCAGTGAGAGAAATTGTGCCCCATTGGTGTCAGTGGGAGAAATAGTGCCCCATCGTTGGTATCAGTGGGAGGAATAGTGCCCCATCATTGAAGTCAGTAAGAGTAATAGTGCCCCATCATTGGAGTCAGTTGGAGGGATAGTGCCTCATCATTAGTGTCAGTGGAAGGAATAGTGCCCCATCATTGAAGTCAGTAAGAGTAATAGTGCCCCATCATTGGAGTCAGTTGGAGGGATAGTGCCTCATCATTAGTGTCAGTGGAAGGAATAGTGCCCAATCATTGGAGTCAGTTGGAGGAATAGTGCCCAATCATTGGCATCAGTGGGAGGAATAGTGCCCCATTGTTGGTGTCAGAGGGAGTAATAGAGCCCAATCATTGGTATCAGTGGGAGGAATAGTGCCCCATTGATGGTGTCAGTGGTAGGAATAGTGCCCCATCGTTGGTCATTGTTGTCAGTGGGAGGAATAGTGCCCCATTGTTGGTGTCAGTGAATGAGGGAATAATGCCCAATCATTGGTATCAGTGGGGGGAATTAAGCCCCATTGTTGGTGTCAGTGAAAGGAGGAATAGTGCCCCATCATTGGTGTCAGTGGGAGGAATTACGCCCCATTGTTGGTGTCAGTGAACGGAGGAATAGTGCCTTGTAACAGTGCTCCAAGGGCTGGATAAAGGCAAGCAAAGGGCCATAGTTTGGAGACCACTGCCCAATAACATAGCAAATCATTATCCAGTTGGAATTTTAAATGAGATTTAGGTACGCTAATGGTATATAAAAAAGTTAATGATTGTCTGACTGACTCTATAACTCATTTTTGTTCATTTGACAACGAGGTGGAGACTAGTTCCTAACCTGCCTATATTAGTATCTCTGAAATCTTGTTCTCTGTTTCCCTGAATAGTATAACAAGCTGATCCATCAATTAGATAAGCTCTTAGCTCCTTAGCTAGGAGTTCATAGGAAAGTCCTTCTAACCCAGTGATTCTCAACCAGGGTTCCTCCAGAGGTTGTAGGGGTTCCTTCAGCATTGGGCAATTTCTGCCTCTCAGATAAGTTCCCACTGATACCACTGATCTTTTTAACTATCTGTAAGCCCCCATACACACTATCAGATTTTCTGCTGATTTTTTCCTTCAGATTTACCAAAACCATATAATATGAGGTCAAACCTTAGGAGTTTCAATTTGTATGCAATCAGGCAGGCCCTTCCACTACATGGTTTTGGTAAATCTGAAGGAAAAAATCAGCAGAAAATCTGATAGTGTGTATGGGGCTTAAAGCGGGAGTCCGCCGGGAGTTCTGCGTTTTTTTTTTTTTAAAAGCCAGCAGCTACAAATACTGCAGCTGCTGACTTTTAAAATAGTGACACTTACCCGCCCAGCGCGCCCGCGATGTCGTCACCCGAAGCCGATCTCTCAATCGTATCTCGGGTGCTGCCGCCGCCATCTTGGGTATGGGAATCAGGAAGTGGAGCCTTTCGGCTTCATTTCCCGGTTCCCTTCTGCGCATGCGCGAGTCGCGCTGCGCAATAAGGATGGACCCGCTGCCTCTGGGATCTGTGTGTTTCCCAGCAGGCAGCGGGGGACTTTCGGAAAGGGGGGGTGTAGATCTACGCCCCTTTCCGCAGAGAGCTATCCCGGAAGTGGGTGCAGATACCTGTACTGTACAGGTACCTGCACCCCCCTCTCCCCTGAAAGGCGCCAATTGTGGCGCCGGAGGGGGGGAAGGATTCCATTGAGCGGGAAGGTCCACTTTAGGGTGGACCTCCGCTTTAAGGATATAATTCTTCCCAATGACCACAAGTGTAAGGACCAATCTTTCCACTGACCATCACACTTATGTATCATGAGTTGTACATTTCAATTTTTAGTAGGGGTTCCCTGAGACCGGAGAACTATTCCAAGGGTTCCTCTGTGTTGAAAAGGTTGAGAAGGGCTGTTCTAACCTCTGAAATTGTTCCTCTGCGGGATAAGAGTTACATTTCCTGGAGGTGTGTACCCCGCATACATAGCACCCGATTCCTCTCATCTGGGGTCATGCGCTCATGGACTTGGAAAAAAAATGTTTTAAATGTTTCCACCATGGCAGAAAAAAAGTAGGTGGTTGCCACATCCCCGGATAATACGCAGAAATAAAAATACCCACTAAAGTGGGATTTTAAGGGCAACAACACTACAAAAGTTGTGTAAAACCAAATTGGTATAAAAGGGATGTCCCAGTATAGGCCAAACAAGGTCCTTCACGGTCCTTCAATAAGCATCATGATAGCTCAAAGCACTGCCAGGGAGGACGGCGCGTGGCCAGGACAACATAGAACAGGGTGAGGACTGTAGGCTGTGTATCTATCACGCTGCTTATTGAAGGACCGTGAAGGGCCTTGTTTGGCCTTATACCGTGACATCTCTTTTATACCAATTTGGTTCTTGTTACCTGCTCAAACACCCAGTTTTGCTACCTTTCATTGTGAGGACCTCTGTGGGTTTCTTTTGGTTGAGCTCGAAAACCTCCATCTGCTGCAGAGACGATTCAGTCCCTGCTTGAACAATTGCACTTTTGAGCGTTGCACCATTTGTCCTATTTGACGAGTTTTTGAATGTAGATTCTCCTGCAAAAAGTACCCCTGACGAAGGGCTTGAACCTTGAAACGCGTCAAGGACTGAAGATTGTTCTCTGATATTGGAGAGTAACATTATTTACTTATGCCATTTTGAATGTTTGCAATGATCCTGTCATTTGCTCTACCTTTGTTTTTTTATAGATCATCACATGTGTGATTGATCATATTTTATTTGTTTCAATAAATATTGGTTTTATACAACTTTGGTAGTGTTGTTGCTGTTAAAATCCCATTTTAGAGGGTATTTCTATTTCTTCATGGACTTGGGAAAGTTCACATTTATCATGTCCAGTTGTGATTTAGCTCTTATGTCCCATACACACGATCGGACATTCCGACAACAAAACTGTGGAATTTTGTTCGAAGGCTGTTGGCTCCAAATTGTCTTGCATACACACGGTCACACAAATGTTGGCCAACAATTACGAATGTAGTGACGTACAAGACGTACGGCGAGCTGATAAAAAGGAAGTTCAGTAGTCATGTGATATCTCCATTACGAATGCTAGTTTTACAAGACCGAGTGCTTCCAGGCTCGTACTTGATTCCGAGCATGCGTGGACTTTTGTGCGACGGACTTGTGTACACACGATTGGAAAGTCTGACAACAAAGTTTTGTTGGTGGAAAATTTGAGAACCTGCTAGCCAACATTTGTTGGTGGAAAGTCCGACAACAGATGTGCGATAGATCATACACACAGTCGGACTTTCAGCCAACAAGCTCACATCCAACATTTCCTGTTGGAAAGTCCGATCGTGTGTACGGGGCATTAAAGTGAGGCCAGACTAACTACATTACACAGTGCATTTTATATGCCATGTATGAGCAATCCAAGGGGAAGTTTAATCAATATTTGAGATTTTTTTTGGCAATACACTGAAGAAATTGTAGATATATAGCATGAAGTGATGGTTTCACGTGTTGATTTCCACACATGCTTTTTGCTGGATTCATTTTTTAGTTGTGCAGTTTTTTCATTTATTGATAAACTTGCAACATTTACTTTCTATGCCAAATTTTTTGCGTTTTGCTTTGGATGCCATTCTCCTTCTCTAGTACTCTGCTGCCTTCTCCAGTGCTCCCATACCTTGTTCCTTCTCCTTTGCTCCCCCACTTTTCTATTTTCTAGGGCTCCCTCATAGTCTCTATTTCTAGTGCTCCCCTTTCTTCTCCCTTTTCTAGTGCTCCCCTTTCTTCTCCCTTTTCTAGTACTCCCATAGCTTCACCTTCTCTAGTTCTCCCATACCTTCTCTTTTTCTAGTACTCCTCTACCTTCACCCTTTCTAGTGCTTGTTTACATTCTCCTTCTCTATTAGTCCCCTGTTTTCTTCTTCATTAGTAGTGATGGACGAACGTTTCGCCCGGCGGTCGTTTCGCGGCGAATTTCCGACATTCGCGGTCCGCACGTTCGAACGCCTTTTTCCGTCGTTCGCCGCGGCGGACTTACGTGTTTAATGTATACAAGAACTTTAACCTTTGGTGACACGTTTATCATGTGATACAGGACAGCCAATTGAGACATGACAGCACATGGACACTTGGACATTCCCCCTAACCTATAAATACACCCGATCCGGTGGCCATTTTACATTCTTTCTTCTGTTACGATAGGGACAGGTTCCTGTGTGGAGTAGGGAGAGATAAACCACTAGCTATTTGGTACACAAAAGTTCTTTTCAGGACTGGTATAGGTGTTAGGTGTTGATAGGTTTGCTGTGCTGCTGATTCTTGCAGCAGCCTGAGTGTCTTTTGTTAGTTTAGAGAAAGGGAAAGGACGGTGTATGCTACAGGGACAGCCAGATTAGTCTTTCATCATCATCATCATCATCATCATTAGCTGTTACTATCAAGGTCCACAAAAGAGCTGTTCCAGTAACCACTAATCGTTCCAGCCTACTCTTTTTTGCCAATTTGTATAGGGACAGGAAGGAAGCAGTGTTGTCAGGCAGTGAGGGTAATTTTAAAGACTTGCTGTTACTATTAGTTCCACAAAGGTTCTTTTCAGGACTGGTATCAGTGGTACAGTAATAGGCTTGTACATGTATAATATTCTTTCTTCCAAATATAGAAAGGATATTATACTTGACTGCTGCCCTTCTGCTGCAGTCTGCTAAACATTCACAACTCACTTGTTCCACAAAAGTTCTTATAAGGACTGGTAACTTGGTATAGGGTGCTACGGTACATAGGCTTGAGTGCGGTACAGTCTGCTGTTCTGTAAGGACCGCTATCGGTCCACAATAGATAGGGTTGACGTGCACCACTGCTGACCGCTGCCCTATACTGCAGCAGTCCTTCAGCGGTATAGGGACTGACGTACAGTCTGCTAAACACTAATACACAACCTGCTTGGTCCACAAAAGTTCTTATAAGGACTGGTAACTTGGTATAGGGTGCTACGGTACATAGGCTTGAGTGCGGTACAGTCTGCTGTTCTGTAAGGACCGCTATCAGTCTGCTGTCAGCGCTGTATGTCACGGTGCTGCTGTCAGCGCTGTATGTCACGGTGCTGCTGTCAGCGCTGTATGTCACGGTGCTGCTGTCAGCGCTGTATGTCACGGTGCTGCTGTCAGTGCTCTGTATTACGGTGCTGCTGTCAGATGCCTCTATCACGGTGCATGTGTCATTCCGGTATGTCACGCTGCTGGTGATCATCTCCTGCACCCTCTTCTTTGCCTACCCTGGTCCCTGACCTTCCCTCTCCTCCATTGCCTTCATTAGCTCCATAGTCCTGAATTGTTAGAACAATTTCCCAAATAAAATAAAAATGCTTGTAGTTATCGATCCCAAATTCACCTCATACATGTATTATGTCATTGTCCAGATGGTGGGACTACGTTTTACCCCCTAATAATTACCACGTGGCCGCAAATTCGACATGAAGGTTTGCAAAGTTCGCCTCCCATTGAAGTCAATGGGGCCCGCGGCGAACGTTCGGTTTCGCGAACGTTTGGGTCCGTTCGCATTTCGCTTTCGCGAAACGTCCCGTCGGAAGTTCGTCCATCACTATTCATTAGTGCTCCCACACTATCTTCTTCCCTAGTGCTCCCACACTATCGTCTTCCCTAGTACTCCCACACTATCTTCTTCCCTAGTGCTCCCACACTGTCTTCTTCCCTAGTGCTCCCCTGCCTTCACCCTTTCTGATGCTCTCATTTGTTCTCCTTTTTTAGTACTCCCCTGCCTTCAACTTCTCCTTCTCTAGTACTTCTTAATATTTTCCATTTCCAGTTCTTCATACCTTCACCTTCTCTAGTGCTCCCATACCCTCTCTTTCCCTAGGGCTTCTATACTTTCTCTATCTTTAGTGCTGCCACGCCATCTACTTTCCTAGTGCTCCCCTGCCTTCATCCTTCCCAATGCTCTCCTACATTGTTCTTTTTTAGTACTCCCTTACCTTCAACATCTCATTCTCTAGTACTCCTTAACATTCTCCTTTTCTAGTGCTCTCATACATTCTCCATCTCTAGTGCTTCACTTCTATAGCCTTTTCTAGAGCTCCCCTGCCTTCACCTTCTCCAATGTTCTTCTCCTACCTTTTCTTTTTTTAGTGCTCTCCTACCTTTGACTTCTTCTCTAGTGCTCCTTTGCATTCTCCTTTTGTAGTACTCCTATACATTCTCCTTCTCTAGTGCTCCCCTACATTACCCTTTTCTACTGGTCCTCCACCTTCACTTTATCCAATGCTCTCCTACCTTCTTCTTTTGTGTTCCCCTACCTTCAACTACTCTTTCTCTTGTGCCCCTTTACATTCTTATACTCTAGTGCTCCCATAATCTATCCTTCTCTAGTGCTCTACAATTTCTCCCCTTTCTTGTGCTCCCCTTTCTAATGCTCTTCTACTTTCTATTTCTTTAGTGCTCCCCTTTCTTCAGCTCTGCTTCCCCAGTGCTCCTCTACAGTCTCCTTCTCTAAAGCTCTATGCTTTCTCATTTTCCTGTCCTCTCTTAACTTACCTTTTTCAACTATCCTTCTTCATTCGCCATCTTTATTGTTCCCTTTTTTCTTCTCCATTAATGATACAATGCCTTCTACTTTTTTAGTGTCCCACGATCTTGCTCACCTCTGGTGCTCCCTGTCTTCTTCTACAGCTCTTTAACACCTTGATATAAATATATGGGTAAAACACTGGTTGGTTCTGTGGAGACCCATCTGTCTTACAGTAACCAGTGCCACACCCTAATTACAAAATGTAACTAGAAAATTATTGGAAACAAATGGACTTTTTAGGCACTCAACACAATTCATTAAATGTTACAAATTTTATTGGTACATAAACATTGAAATCTTACAAAATTGTCAATTTGACAATATGAAGACAACATCCCACTACACTTCAAAAAGGGGCGCACCCCCATAAGATTGTATATAACATCTAAAGTCCAATGAACGTAGATGGAGATACCACTACACTTTTATTCTTGGCTCAACATGTTTAGCGGAAAACTGCTTCATCGAGATCGAAACTTTAACACCTTGGCCTTGTCCAATGTTACCGCACCTTTCTCTTCAGTTCTTTTCTGCTCTCATGCTCTCCTACCTTGTTCTCCTCTGATGCTCCCCTGCCTTCTTCTCTGACAGATTTATCATTATATCCTTGTCTAATGTCCCTGTTCCGTTCTCTTCAGTTTTCTCCTGTTCTAGTGCTCTCCTACCTTGTTCTCATCTGATGCTCCCCTCCTTCTTCTCTGACAGATTTATCATTATACCCTTGTCTAATGTTCCTGTACCTTTCTCTTCAGTTCTCTCCTGTTCTAGTGCTCTCCTACCTTGTTCTCCTCTGATGTCCCCTTGCCTTCTTCTCTAGCACATCTACTATTATACCCTTGTCTAATGTCCCCCTTCCGTTCTCTTCAGTTTTCTCCTGTTCTAGTGCTCTCCTACCTTGTTCTCATCTGATGCTCCCCTCCTTCTTCTCTGACAGATTTATCATTATACTCTTGTCTAATGTTCCTGTACCTTTCTCTTCAGTTCTCTCCTGCTCTAGTGCTATCCTACCTTGTTCTCCTCTGGGGTCCCCTTACCTTTTTCTCTAGCACATCTACTATTATACCCTTGTCTAATGCCCCCGTTCCGTTCTCTTCAGTTTTCTCCTGTTCTAGTGCTCTCCTACCTTGTTCTCATCTGATACTCCCCTGTCTTCTTCTCTGACAGATTTATCATTATACTCTTGTCTAATGTTCCTGTACCTTTCTCTTCAGTTCTCTCCTGTTCTAGTGCTCTCCTACCTTGCTCTCATCTGATGCTCCCCTGCCCTCTTCTCTGACACATTTATCATTATATCCTTGTCTAATGTTCCTGCACCTTTCTCTTCAGTTCTCTCTTGTTCTACTGCTCTCCTACCTTGTTCTCCTCTGGTATTTCCATGCCTTCTTCTTCAGCACATCTACCATTATACCCTTATCTAATGTTCCCATACCGTTCTCTTCAGATCTCTCCTGCTCTAGTGCTCTCCTATCTTGTTCTCCTCTGGTGTTCCCCTGACTTCTTCTCTAGCACATTTACCATTATACCCTTGTCTAATGTTCCTGTATCTTTCATTTAATTCTCTCCTGCCCTAGTGCTCTCCTACCTTGTTCTCCAGAACTTCCGTCTTCTCTACTAATACTCAAGCCCCACTTCCTGATACAGTCCAATATTTCTCTAACACTGGCACCAGACATGTCTGTCTTCCTGTATATTGTAGATTATAAATCTTTGCTAATATTTTCTTTATAGAGCTATAAAAACACTGTCCATGTCTGTAGGAATTATCTAATATTAATGATCTATTTTTGCATTAAAGGAGTCGGAGAAATGTTTTATCTGTGACTCACGGGTGCCCTACCAAAGGGGGAGCCACAGGATTCAAAATGTCATTTACCTGGAAGGACCGGATGGAGAGAAGACATGGTGGCAATCCGAGAACGGTGAGGGATTAACTAGAGGGCATGTGACATATTGCCGTGATCTTTACATTATACCAGAAACATGAGGAATTCACACTGACCATGTTCCGATAAAGTAGGGGTTATCATCAGTGAACATTGCAGGCCTAAATAAACCAGTAGTATTAGGGATATAGTCCCGTCAGCTTCTGGAATTCCTTTATTGGCCATTTAAGGATGAAAGTAGGAAAGGGTGGGGCAAAGCTCGACTTTTGCAATAAAAGTCAGGAATTGCATGTACCGTTTGGCTGCCTGCATCTACTGATTACTTCGCCTTCAAGGTTTAATTAAAGGTACCCTTTGCTTATGTATTTGTTCATCTTAAAGTTGAATTTGTTACAAGTTGGTTTCAATAAATCTACAAATAAAGGCCCCTATATGACAGTCTAAACAGGAAAGAATAAAAAAATAAAAAAAACAATATGATGCACACGTACTTACTTTACCTTTGCTGAATGAACCAAATCTTCCTGCACTGGGGTAGATTTACTAAATCCCTCCTACTGTGAGCTGCAGTGTCTGGGAAGGGGAGCATGTGAGATACAATGAGATTGATTTACTTAACCTAAATAAATTGTGTACTTTGCAAATGCAGTTGCTCCAGGTCTTAAAGGGCTTGTAAACCTTTGAGGTTTTTCACCTCTGAGCATTCAATACATTGAGGTGAAAAACCTCCTGTAATGCTGCAGCCCCCCCCCCCAGTTTTACTTACCTGTACCCCCTCTATCTTGTCCTGGGGTTGAGCACACCAGTGTCTCGGCTCTCAATTGGATAGATTGATAGCAGTGCATCCATTGGCACCCACTGCTGTCAATCAAATCCAATGACCCGGGCGCCGGGGGGGGGGGGGGGGGGGGCGAGTCACACATTCAACTTCTATGGACGCCGAACGAATGACTCGGAAGCACGCCCGCAAGGTAACGCCCCAGTAGAGCGCTTCGCCCGGGGGGTTATATAATGCGGGGAGGAGCCACAAGAGCCGCCGAGAGATCCCAGAAGAGGAGGAGAAAATTAGCTGCACAGTGGAGGTAAGTTTGACATGTTTTTTTATTTAAATTTAAAAAACAACAATGCTTTAGTGTCACTTTAATAAATGCAAAGAATACCCAATCACATGCAAGGAAAAAAAAAATCCAGCATTTTTGCTTGTACGTGATTGGATGATGGAAGTCAGGAGATCTTAATAATATCCTAATTGTAACTGTGGAGAAATTGCACTTGCAGAGGGCCCAGTCTATTTGCTTTTAGTAAATCAACCCCAGAGTGTCTCACACACTCCCCCTCTCAGACACTGTAGCTCGCAGTGGGAGAGATTCAGCAGCAGAGGTAAGGGCGCCAATCAAGAAAGCAGTGGGCGGGGCTACACATGCCCAGGTGCTGATTGACAAGCTACAAGCTTGTCAGTCAGCCGTTACGATGCCATTAGCCACGCCCCCTTCTCCTCCCACTGCAGTGCAAGTAGGTGTAGCCTCACATATGGCGACCCATCACATTTGGCTACCCGTTGGACTGCGCATGCGCGGCGCCGCCATATGCGTTCCAACACTGTTGTATCACAAGGCCCCCTCGTGGGCTCGGCCTCGCTTTCGCTCACCATAATTATATTCTAACTCTATGTCCATTTGGATGGTGGGGCTTGAACCTGGACTTGGGGCCTGGGGCCACAAAATTCTGGGCAAGCGCAGAGCGCCACAGTGTTGGAACGCATATGGCGACGTCGCGCATGCGCAGTCCAGCGGGTAGCCAAATGTGATGGGTCGCCATATGTGTGGCTACACAGGCACAGCCTACATGAGAGTGACAACGCTTCTCTGAATTCAGGAGCTGTGCAGCATCGTTGTCATCCCGGCACAGGAAGCTGCACTGGGTGAACTTCACTGGCAGGATCAATAGGTATTTGTGGAACTTGGCAGGGGGACTAAGAGAAAATCGAAAGTGCAGAAGTTTTATTATTTATTTTGTTTTCAATGAGAGGCCACATGTCTCTTTTTTTAGTATTACTGCAACTTCCCCCTCCTCCCCCCAGGATCCCTGTAGTCACACATAGTAGCCAAAAAAGTTACTAAACAATGAACTCTGCTTTGCCCACCCAATTTGCTATCATTTGTTGTATTCCTTCCTAAATGCCAACTATGGGACCTCGAACGATTGAGCGGGATAGCGTGACACAGACAGAGCTTACTTCCTTTTGAACACTGTAATAAATTGCTTTTAATTGCTCTAAATCTCCCTATTAAAACCTTATTTGCATACATTTGCATGTCGTTAAACACTTGGCGGCACAAAAGCACAGCAGACCAAATAGGATCGAAGTATCAATGGATCACGCTGGGCAGGCGGCAAGCAGTCTCCTGGCTCCTGGCCACGCCATTAACCCCTTCTGGTGCCCTGGGCAACCTGCAGATAAAGCCGAATCCGAGTCGGAACTCCGACAATTTTAAGGAACTAGTAAAATGAAAGGGAAGACTTTTTAGTAATGGGGTTCACAAAGAGTAAATGTCTGAGGAATAGATCTGAAATGAATACATTTCATTAAAGAGACTGGTTATAATGAACACATTCATTTTAACAAAAGTGTTCCTCTAAAATTCGATTTGCATCCAATGTATTTTAGACACGTTATTTACCCGCAAAAGCCTCCCTAGTTGTGCAGATAAACCATATTGTCAAAAGTATTGGGACACCTGCCTTTACATGCACATGAACTTTAATAGCATTCCAGTCTTAGTCCGTACTGTCCGTAGGGTTCAATATTGAGTTGGCCCGCCCTTTGCAGCTATGACACCTTCAACTCTTCTGGGAAGGCCGTCCACAAGGTTTAGGAGTGTGTCTATGGGAATGTTTGACCATTCTTCCAGAAGCCCATTTGTGAGGTCAGGCACTGATGTTGGATCAGAAGGTCTGGCTCGCAGCAATTCATCCCAAAGGTGTTCTATTAGGTTGGAGTCAGGACTCTGTGCAGGTCAGTCAAGTTTCTCCACCCCAAACTCGCTCATCCATGTCTTTATGGACCTTGCTTTGTGCACTGGTCCAAATTATTTTGGTGGAGGGGGGATTACGGTGCGGGGTTGCTTTTCAGGGTTTGGCCCCTTAGTTCCAGTGAAGGGAACTTCTAAGGCGTCAGCATACCAACACATTTTGGACAATTTCATGTTCCTAACTTTGTGGGAAAAGTTTGGGGACGGCCCCATCCGGTTCCAACATGATTGCGCATAAAGTAAGGTTCATAAAAACATGGATGAGCGAGTTTGAGGTGGAGGAACTTGACTGGCCTGCACAGAGTCCTGACCTCAACCTGATAGAATACCTTTGGGATGAATTAGCGCCGTTACTGCGAGCCAGGCTTTCTCGTTCAACGTCAGTGCCAGAACAAAAAAGGAAGGCACACTGACCTAGTGCATTACCATAAATAGAGCTTTATTAACCACTTGCTTACTGGGCACTTAAACACCCTTCCTGCCCAGACCAATTTTCAGCTTTCGGTGCTCTCACACTTTGAATGACAATTACTCAGTCATGCAACACTGTACCCAAATGAATTTTGTGTCCTTTTTTTCCCACAAATAGAGCTTTCTTTTGGTGGTATTTGATCACCTCTGGGGTTTTTATTTTTTGCGCTATAAATGAAAAAAGACCGAAAATTTTGAAAAAAAACGCATATTTCTTTGTTTCTGTGACAGAATTATGCAAATTATTAATTTTTCTTCATACATTTTGGCCACAATTTATACTGCTACATATCTTTGGTAAAAATAACCCAAATTAGTGGATATTATTTGGTCTTTGTGAAAGTTAGAGAGTCTACAAGCTGTGGTGCGAATCGCACAAAATTGATCACATCTGATGTACTGGTGGCCTATCTCGCTTCTTGTGACCCGAACAAGTCAGGAAAGTACAAATACCCCCAAATGAACCCTTTTTGGAAAGTAGACATTCCAAGGTATTTAGTAAGAGGCATGGTGAGCTTTTTGATGTTGTTATTTTTTTCCCACAATTCTTTGCAAAATGAAGATTTTTCATTTTCTTTATTTTTCTCCACAAAATTGTCATTGTAATAGGTTAATTCTCTCACGTGGAATGTGTATACCACAAATGACACCCCCCAAAAAATTCTGCTACTCCTCCTGAGTATTACAATACCACATGTGTGGGACTTTTTCACAGCCTGGCCACATAGAGAGGCCCAACATGCAGGGAGCGCCATCACGTGTTCTAGAAGCATAAATTACACATCTAACTTGTTGACTATTTATTACACTTTTGAAGCACCAGGACAATGACACGTGACACTGATGACAGATGGCACTGATACGTGGCAATGATGACACTTATACGTGGCACTGATGACACGTGGCACTGATGACAGATGACACTAATATGTGGCACTGATGACACGTGGCACTAATACGTGGCACTGATGACACGTGGCACTAATATGTGGCACTGATGACACGTGGCACTAATACGTGGCACTGATGACATGTGGCACTAATACGTGGCACTAATACGTGCCACCGGTGACAGATGGCACTAATACGTGGCACCAATGACGCGTGACACTGATGACAGATGGCACTGATAAGTGGCATTGATGACACGTGACACTGACAACAGATGGCACGTGACACTGACAGGTGGCACTGATGACAAATGGCACTGATACGTGGCACTGATGACAGATGGCACTAATACGTGGCACTGATGACAGATGGCACTATGTGGCACTAATAACACGTGGCACTGATGACAGATGCCACTTATACGTGGCACTGATGACAGATGGCACTGGGGACAAATGGCACTGACAACAGGTGGCACTGGGGACAGATAGCACTGCGGGCAGGTGGCACTGGGGTGGGGTGGATTGCACTGGGGTGGATGGCACTGGGGTGGATGGCACTGGGGCGGATGGCACTGGGGCAGGATGGCACTGGGGCAGGATGGCACTGGGGGAGATGGCACTGGGGCGGATGGCACTGGGGCAGGATGGCACTGGGGCAGGATGGCACTGGGGGGGGCATGGCACTGGGGGAGGATGGCTCTGGGGGAGGATGGCACTTTTTTTTAAACTTTTTTTTTACTTTTTTTTTTTCTTTTGTACACTGACGGCTGCTGCAGCCGTTCTTCTCTCCCCTCTCACACGCTGTCTGTGTGAGGAGGGAGAGCGGCGCTGAGAGATGATCTCATATGTTTACATATGAGATCATCTCCCATTGGACACGCCGATCACGCTGTAAACGGCCGCTGTGATTGGCCGTTTACAGCGATCTGTGTTTGCCTGTCCCCGGGGGACACGGCAAACACAGAACTTCCGCGATGCGCGCCCGCGGCGGCGCGCATTGCGGAAGTAAACACCAGGCCGTCCAGGGACGGCCAGGCGAGGGAAGCCACCCGCCCTAAGGCCGTCATTCGGCTATAGGGCGGGCAGGAAGCGGTTAAAAACAGAACATATAGCAAAATGGCTACTCACAAACCAGTATTGATAAAAGGCATAATCAATACAATTGGATCCATCGCACCGAACATCAACACGTCCAGATCTGATGTCAGATGAATTGACAAATACCCCAACATAAACATATGTTCTGTTTTTAATAAAGCTCTATTTATGGTAATGCACTAGGTCAGTGCGCCTTCCTTTTTTGTCCTGTTTTCTCCAGTATTTGAATACCCAATGTTCTAAGGAGGGCTGCAAGACCTTTTTGACACTACCTTCTAAAACTGTTGGTATCAAACTTTGAAGACCCAGACACCAGAGCGCAGGAGAAGTTGTCTTTTTCTTGTAGTCAGTGCCAGTACCACCAGACGCACACACACCCAGTCCATTACCAGAAAATATTTATTCAATGGAAAAGCAGATAAAAGTGAATACTCACAAAGTAGCAACTAAAAATAGCCATCGAACCACACAGTGAACATCAACATCAAAGAGGTGTAGAGCTGACATGTTTCAGGGGCACACCCCCTTCCTCAGAGCTCGGCTACTCTGTGAGGAAGGGGGATGTGCCCCTGAAATGCGTCAGTTCTACACCCATGAAACGCTCTACACCCAGCGTCAGCTCTACACCCATGAAACAGCTCTACACCCATGTGCCCCTGAAACGCGTCAGCTCTACAACATGTTTCAGGGACCCACCCCCCTTCCTCAGAGCTCGGCTACTCTGTGAGGAAGGGGGTGTGCCCCTGAAACGCGTCAGCTCTACACCCCCTTTGATGTTGATGGTCATGACGTTTTTGTCCACCCTGCACGCCATTGTATGGTTTGATGGCTATTTTTAGTTGCTACTTTGTGAGTATTCACCTTTATCTGCTTTTTTTACATTGAATACATGTTTTTTCGGTAATGTACTAGGTTGCGTGCGCCTTCTTGTCCGTTTTGTTTTTGCAGCAAAGTTTATAATAACGGGACCCCTAAGTGTTCTTATCACTTGAACAGGTGCATTTGGATGGTAGTTTTGTATAAGGCGACTTACATTGTTGGGCTTGTTAACCCTTAAAATTGTTGCACCTCTTTAGTTGCTACATCTACTATAATGGTGGGGATGATTGAACTTCAGATAATGTGAGTATTTATATTAACTGTGGAAAGCCAAAGGGAATAAAGAGATTAAAAGTCAGTTCTTTCTCCAATATTGTGAAGATCCTTTGTTTCATGCATTGCCCTCCAGTGTTGCAGAACTGTCAGTTAGAAGGAAAGGAAGTTATTTTTATCCCCCCAACCGCAGGTGCTGCATTTTATAAGCCACAAGCCTTCAATTACCGGCCCCCCAGACAAACATTTTTACCAACATAGAAAAATTCTAACTTATCAGTGTTCTACCATACCTCCCAACATGAGATGGGAATGAGGGACACCTACTAACAAATGTATGTAGGCATAGGACACGCCCCCCCTGACACACACCCTTAAAGTAGAATTAACCCAAAAAATGGTTAATTAAATACACAGGGTTTTTTTGTTTTTTTTTAACCACTACTATTCTTTTATATTGGCTTTTAAAATGTACAAATGCAGCACTTTAGACATTGGATGAAAGGTTTAGCACTGGGAAACACTGAAAGATAAAAAAAAGTGCATTTTATATACAACTATATAGAGCAGACCAAAATGAGGGACAAATGAGGGACAGAGGGGACATTGCTCCAAATCAGGGACAGTCCCTCAAAATCAGGGACAGTTGGGAGCTATGTTCTACCTAAATTGCGGCATTCGGGATACACAGGCTATAACCCTTTAAAGCAGAACCAAAGTATATATTTTTAATGCAACTACTCAAGTTGAAATTTGTGCAAGCACGCATGCATGCAGATCTGTAATACGTGTAGCGGTACCCCCGTAGGGGCTGCTGAGTTATGTACCTCCCAACATTTTGAGATGGGAATGAGGGGACACCCACTGACAAACAGGGCCGATGCTAACACTAGGCAAACTAGGCAGCCGCTGCCTAGGGCGCCTGGTCACTGGTGTTCCTACTCTCTTCTCTCTGCAGCAAGCAACTAAGTCTCAGCATCAGCCGCAGCTCCGTTCACACATAGTGTCAATGACGCAGCGGCAGCGGAGGACTGTATCTGTGTCCCGACTCCCAAATGAATAAAAGAAAGCAAACGTTCATTGATGGGCACTGGTAGGCTGCATTTGACGGGCACTGGTGAGGCTGCATTTGACGGGCACTGGTGAGGCTGCATTTGATGGGCGCTGGTAGGTTGCATTGATGGGTGCTGGTAGGCTGCATTGATGGGTGTTGGTAGGTTGTATTTGATGGGTGCTGGTGAGGCTGCATTTGATAGGTGCTGGTGAGGCTGTACTTGATGGGCGCTGGTGAGGCTGCAATCGATTGGTCCTCGTGAGGCTGCATTTGATGGGCGCTGGTGAAGCTGCATTTGATGGGCACTGGTGAGGCTGCATTTGATGGGCTCTGGTGAGGCTGCCTTTGATGGGCGCTGGTGAAGCTGCATTTGATAGGTGCTGGCGAGGCTGTATTTGATGGGCACTGGTGAGGCTGCATTTGATGGGCGCTGGTAGGCTGCATTGATGGGTGCTGGTAGGCTGCATTGATGGGTGCTGGTAGGCTGCATTGATGGGCACTGGTAGGCTGCATTGATGGGTGCTGGTAGGCTGTATTTGATGGGCGCTGGTGCGGCTGCATTTTATAGGTGCTGGTGAGGCTGTACTTGATGGGTGCTGGTGAGGCTGCATTCGATGGGCGCTGGTGAGGCTGCCTTTGATAGGCACTGGTGAGGCTGCATTTGATGGGCGCAGGTAGGCTGTATTGATGGGCACTGGTAGGCTGCATTGATGGGTGCTGGTGAGGCTGCATTTGATGGGCGCTTCATTAAAAAAGTGGGGTCCACATGGGCAGGGCAAAGAGGTGGAGTCAGGGGTGGAGCCAGGGGGTGGCAAAATGAGGTTTCACCAAGGGTGTCAAAAATCCTTGCACCAGCCCTGCTGACAAAGGTTTATAGGCATATGACACGCCCCCTGCCATACCCCCTTAAAGGAGAATTAACCAAAAAAAAAAAAGGTTAATCAAATCCAGAAGGGCTTTTTTTACCACTTCTATTCCTTTATATTGGCTTTTAAAATGTACAAATGCAGCAATTTAGAAATTGGATGAAAGGTTTAGCACTGGGAAACACTTTTTGAAAGAAAAATAGTGCATTTTATATACAGCTATATGGATCAGACCAAAATGAGGGACATATGAGGAGGAATGAGGGGCAGAGGGGACATTGCTCCAAATCAGGGACAGTCCCTCCAAATCAGGGACAGTTGGGAGCTATGGAGTTATGTTGCCCACCTGTCACCCTGCCCAGCCCGACATTCACTTCCCAAACACATTGGAGACAATTAACATGTTTTTTGTATTTTTATTGAGGGAATTGAACTTGGATAGGGATAAGAATATATGGGATGCCCAATAGAACAAGCAATTGGTTGATTGAATATCAGTCCGTTGGGACAACTATACACACTTGGCTACTTCAGTCTCCTCCAGCACATCTCTTGCCTGCAGGCTGTTACTCTCTCTCTTTCTCTCCAGCACAACACTTACTTTTCAGGCACAGCTAGCACATGGTTAGGCCTGGCACCAGCTCAGCTAGGCCTTAGCAACCACCCTTTGTAGGCAGGGACAGCGGGCCCCTTTAATGTAGCAATAATAGAAATAGGAAGTCTTTAGTGCTAGCTATACTAAATGGACTACTGCTCCCAGTAAGGCCTCTCTGCTAGCCCTCCTGGCTGCAGCTGCCTGACTCCACTGCCCGTGATATTGCAATCCTCACCGGCTTCACACCCAGCTCTGACTGTTTCCTCTCATTCCTCTCTGGCATGGCTCTCCAGTCCTCCCAACTGCCCATGTCACTCACCAGCCCTCCTGGCTGCAACCGGTGGTTCCCTCCTAAAGACTTGCCCGGCAGTGCTAGCTCCGGCTGTCCTCTCTGACTCCTCCTGTGCCCCCTGTTTGGATCCTTCATGCGTTCTTGAAGGACTCAGTTCTGCACCCGAGTCCTAGGCCCAAGGTTACCCCCCCCCATAGCCCCCCCCCCCCGACTGGGGAGCTCCCTCAACGGCCCCAACAGTGAGTAATGGCTGAAAATTAAAATACTTAATAGTTTTTTTTTGCAGTATTTCACATATGCCTTAAAAATAAAATATTTTAAATAGTTCATTTTTCAGCCATCCATGAGAAATACTTTATGTGCCAAAGCACAATATGTTCTTTTCAAATGTGTTCCTTAAATTATTCGATGTCCTTGTTTTTTTAGGAGTGGAAACAGTAAGCATTCGGCTCGATTTGGAAGCAGAATTCCATTTTACGCATCTCATCCTGAAATTCAAGGTACAGTCATTTAAAGAGGACATGTCACTTTTATAAATAAATATGTGAAAGCGGTGACCTTAAAGTACAAAAATTAAATATATTGCAGATTACCATTTCTTAGATGTGTTGGCTCCATTTTTTTTCTGTCTTCCCCCCCCCCCCCCCCCCTTGGTGATCCTACCAAATAACTCTCTTCCTGTCCTAGGGTTGGGTTTACATATATCTCAACATAAATTACCTTGTCAGTATTTCTCAAGATGTTTTAATTTTTTTTGTCTGTTTATAGTTTACAATGTATGGAAGAGCCCTGGGGCCATAAAAAATAAAAAAATAAAAAAAAAAATACAGAATTACGTTTTTGAAAAAAAAAAAAAAACTGAATTCTGAGTTTGAAAGTCAGAATTCTGACTTTGAATCTCAGAATTCTGACTTTTAAACTCAGAATTCTGAGTTTGAATCTCAGAATTCTGAGTTTGAAAGTCAGAATTCTGACTTTAAATCTCAGAATTCTGACTTTTAATCTCAGAATTCTGACTTTCAAACTCAGAATTCAGAATTTATTTTTTTCAAAAACATAATTCTGTATTTTTTTTTTGATGGCCCCAGGGCTCTTCCATACTTCCATAGTGCTTTTGCAAAATCCAGATACACCACTTCCACCATCCTACCTTTGTCCAGATGGCAGCTCACTTCCTCATAGAATGTTAATAGGTTGGTTTGGCAAGAGCGACCTTTTGTAAACCCGTGCTGATTACTGCTAATGATACTGTTTTCATCAGCAAATTCTTGGATATGGTCCCTTATTATCCCCTCAAATAGTTTACAAACTACAGGTGTTAGGCTGACAGGCCTATAGTTCCCAGGAATAGATCTCTGCCCTTTTTTCAATATTGGTACCGTGTGGGCTTTTCGCCAGTCAGCTGGTACCAATCCTGTTAGTATGCTGTCCATGAAGATTAGGAATAGCGGTCTGGCTATAACCTGACTGAGTTCTTTAAGGACTCTCGGGTGTAAACCATCTGGTCCTGGTGATTTGTTTATGTTAAACTTCTCTAATCCTTTCTGGACTCCGGCCTCTGTTAGCCACCAGGGTAGATCCTGCGGCGTATTGCTAACATTACTGTAATGGATGATGTAGCACTAATAATCAATAAAAGAAGAACAACATAAACCATCAGCAGGCATGTACTGGCCATCGGGACTACCGGGAGTTTCCCGGTGGGCCAATGGCTCAGTGGGCCACTCTGATGTAAGGGGGCTGGTGATGGGACACTCTGATGTAAGGGGGTGCTGATGGGACACTCTGATGTAAGGGGGCTGGTAATGGGACACTCTGATGTAAGGGGGCTGGTGATGGGACACTCTGATGTAAGGGGGCTGGTGATGGGACACTCTGATGTAAGGGGGCTGGTGATGGGACACTCTGATGTAAGGGGGCTGGTGATGGGACACTCTGATGTAAGGGGGTGCTGATGGGACACTCTGATGTAAGGGAGCTGGTAATGGGACACTCTGATGTAAGGGGGCTGGTAATGGGACACTCTGATGTAAGGGGGTGCTGATGGGACACTCTGATGTAAGGGGCTGGTGATGGGACACTCTGATGTAAGGGGGCTGGTGATGGGACACTCTGATGTAAGGGGGCTGCTGATGGGACACTCTGATGTAAGGGGGCTGCTGATGGGACACTCTGATGTAAGGGGGTGCTGATGGGACACTCTGATGTAAGGGGGTGCTGATGGGACACTCTGATGTAAGGGGGTGCTGATGGGACACTCTGATGTAAGGGGGCTGGTGATGGGACACTCTGATGTAAGGGGGTGCTGATGGGACACTCTGATGTAAGGGGGTGCTGATGGGACACTCTGATGTAAGGGGGCTGGTGATGGGAACACTCTGATGTAAGGGGGCTGGTGATGGGAACACTCTGATGTAAGGGGGCTGGTGATGGGACACTCTGATGTAAGGGGGCTGGTGATGGGACACTCTGATGTAAGGGGGCTGCTGATGGGACACTCTGATGTAAGGGGGTGCTGATGGGACACTCTGATGTAAGGGGGCTGGTGATGGGACACTCTGATGTAAGGGGGCTGGTGATGGGACACTCTGATGTAAGGGGGTGCTGATGGGACACTCTGATGTAAGGGGGTGCTGATGGGACACTCTGATGTAAGGGGGCTGGTTATGGGACACTCTGATGTAAGGGGGTGCTGATGGGACACTCTGATGTAAGGGGGCTGGTAATGGGACACTCTGATGTAAGGGGGCTGGTGATGGGACACTCTGATGTAAGGGGGCTGGTAATGGGACACTCTGATGTAATGGGGCTGCTGATGGGACACTCTGATGTAAGGGGGCTGGTGATGGGACACTCTGATGTAAGGGGTCTGGTGATGGGACACTCTGATGTAAGGGGGCTGGTGATGGGACACTCTGATGTAAGGGGGCTGCTGATGGGACACTCTGATGTAAGGGGGCTGGTGATGGGACACTCTGATGTAAGGGGGCTGCTGATGGGACACTCTGATGTAAGGGGGCTGCTGATGGGACACTCTGATGTAAGGGGGCTGGTGATGGGACACTCTGATGTAAGGGGGCTGGTGATGGGACACTCTGATGTAAGGGGGCTGGTGATGGGACACTCTGATGTAAGGGGGCTGGTGATGGGACACTCTGATGTAAGGGAGTGCTGATGGGACACTCTGATGTAAGGGGGCTGGTAATGGGACACTCTGATGTAAGGGGGCTGGTAATGGGACACTCTGATGTAAGGGGGCTGCTGATGGGACACTCTGATGTAAGGGGGCTGGTGATGGGACACTCTGATGTAAGGGGGCTGGTGATTGGACACTCTGATGTAAGGGGGCTGGTGATGGGACTCTGATGTAAGGGGGCTGCTGATGGGACACTCTGATGTAAGGGGGCTGGTGATGGGACACTCTGATGTAAGGGGGCTGGTGATGGGACACTCTGATGTAAGGGGGCTGGTGATGGGACACTCTGATGTAAGGGAGTGCTGATTGGACACTCAAAATATAAGTGAGCCGGTCTGGATGAAGTCCAGGGCCAAATTTCTGTCCCAGTCCAGCCCTGACCATCAGTACACTAAACTAGTCAATAAACTTTGTTTAAAGGTCCACACCCAATTACCCAAAGGTAGATATAAACAAGCCTGGATATCTTTCAATATCAGCTGCTCAGTGGCATGGGGATAGAAACTGCAACTTCTCCACAACGTTCAATACCCAGTGGAGAGAAAAAACAACTCATAGTGCAGACATTCAAGTCATATTTTATTGATATAAGTGAAAAAAGAGATTGCACTCACATTTTTTCAAACAACATTTTTATTTATTTTTTGTTGCATTTTAGTGTAAATATGAAATCTGAGGTCTTTTTGACCCCACATCTCATATTTAAGAGGTCCTGTCATGCTTTTTTTACAATTTACATTCCTTGTAATAGGAATAAAAGTGACACCTTTTAAAAAAAAAAAAAAGAACAGTGTAAGAATAAAATATAAAATGTAAAATAAATAAGAAAAAAAATAAAAAAATGTTTTAACACTCCCCATCCCGCTGAGCTTGCGTGCAGGAGCGAACGCGATTAGCAGCGCCCACATTAGAAAACGGTGTTCAAACCACACATGTGAAGTATCTCCATGATCATTAGAGCAAGAGTAATAATCCTAGCACTAGACCTTCACTGCAACTCAAAACATGCTACCTGCAGAATTTTTTAAACATCGCCTATGGAGATTTTTAAAGGTAAAAGTTTGTTGCCATTCCAAGAGTGGGCGCAATTTTGAAGCGTGACATGTTGGTTATCAATTTACTCGGCATAACATTATCTTTCACAATATAAAAAAAAGTGGGCTAGCTTTACTGTTGTCTTATTTTTTAATTAAAAAAAGTGTATTTTAAGACCGCTGCGCAAATACGGTGTATGACAGAAAATATTGCAACGACCAGCATTTTTTTCTCTAGGGTGTTAGAATATATATATATATATATATATATATATATATATATATATATATATATATATATATATAATGTTTGGGGGTTTTAAGTAATTTTCTAGCAAAAAAAAAACAACAGTTTTTTAAATGTAAACACCAAATCTCAAAACGAGGCTCGGAGTTGAACTAGTTAAAATTCACAACACTATTAATAAAAATGTAAAAAACATATACATAAAAAAAAGGAGGAAGAAATTGATATCCTAGATGTGTTATATGGAGGAGACAGACCTGGGGCATAGTGAATTCCCCACATCAATTAACTATTATTAATGAAGAAATTGATATCCCACTTGATGTTCATTGCATGTGGAGCTTAACACTTGACCTGATATATCCACTTGGTCTCTAAACGTGATACTTCTCTTATCGTGTTACTACCTCTCCAGTTATTAGTAAATCTATCGATCCCAAGGAACACAGTACCTCTAGGATCACAATTGTGGCACAAATCATAATGTTTTGATAAACTGTGCTTCGGAAACCCTTTCTTTATATTGGCCACATGTTCACTTAGTCTCACATGAAGCATCTGTATTGTGCGGCCAATTTACTGGAGCCCACATGGGCACTGAACAACGTAAACAACATTCTTAGATGTGCATGTGATAAAAGGTTTTATGGGGAACTGCTCATTGGTGGAACATGATGCAAATGTCTCTGTCCTTCTACTCATATGTGCATTAATCTTACATTAGTGACACGTCCTACAAGGGAAGAAGCCTCCCATATTTTGAAATGATATTCGGTGCTATTAGTAACCTCAATGGAGGAACTTCTTTAAATACTACCTGTGGTTTCTCCGGTAGATGAGGTCCCAGAACCCTATCATTGAGGAGTACACCCCAATCAGGGCAGGACTTACGGTGGTGGGGGCCCCTGGGCTTGAGTCACTTTCGGGCCCTACCTTCTATACATTACCGTATTTATTGGTGTATAACACGCGCCGGCGTATAACAACCCCAAGTTTAGGAGGGAATTTTAAGGAAAAAAACTTACATTTAAATGTCCATCAATGCAGCCTTATCAGTGTCCATCTACAGCCTTGCCCATCCATCTGCAGCCTTGTCCAGTGTCATTGCAGCCTTGTCAGTGTAGCCTTGTCATTTGCAGCCTTGCCCCAGTGTCATTTACAGCCTTGTCATTGCAGTCTTGAAGTTTAAAAATGGTGCCACTGAGATACGGAGTCCTGTCTATCTCGGGGGCTCTCGGGTCCTCTCTTGGCAGCTCTCGCCGATCTTGGTGGCTCTCAGCGGGTCTCGGGTCCTCTTGGCGGCTCGGGGTCCTCTTGGCAGTCCCAAGCGGAGCCAAGAGTAGCTGAGTGTACTCACAGTCACACCCAGTCCCTGTATTATGTCCATCATAGGGCAGGACTGGGCATGACTGTGAGTGGAGCCAAACCATGTACACTCGGCTATGTATCTCGGCAGGGCCCGTGGGGCCCCCTATTGGGCGGGGCCCATGGGCTTGAGCCCAGTCAAGCCCAATGGTAAGTCCTGCCCTGACCCCAATGCTTCCTCATAATTTGCTTTACTGAATAGTGCTGGTTGGAATAAGCGGTGAAGAGGGCAGACCTGAAAGAGTCATCCCGGCCTCTAGCTTTGGGGACCAGTAGATCATCTCTGACTCTCTCATCTGCCCCTCTTATAGCATCCTCCAATTCCAATAGATGATATCCCTTCTCCAGGAACTTCATCTTAAGCACCAAAGCCTCCCGGAGAAAATCACTCCTCTTAGTACAATTTCTCCTGAGTCTTAGAAATTGACTCTCGGGCATTGACCTCAACCAGGCAGCATGACGACAGCTGTCGGTATCGATGAATCCATTTCTGTTGGTTTCTTAAAAATATGTGGATGTAATGATTTCTCTATCCACAATCTTAATATTAAAATCCAAGAAATAAACTTTGGACTTACTAGCCTTAAAAATAATACCTTTATCATTACAATACTGTCGTGGTCGGTATACCCCTCCTTTTCCTGTGTGAAGGAGAAGAAAGCATTTAGCGCAGCTGCCTTCTCCTCGTCATCTGTAGCCACTTTCCCTTCCTCGTCCTTTATGGGCCTATGTGTTCTGTCCTCGCCTTTTTACTGTTAATACATTTAAAAAAAACTTCTTGGGATTATTTTTACTGTCCTCCGCTATGTGTCTCTCATAATCCTTTTTGGCCGCACTGATTGCATTCTTACACCTCACATTGCGGTTTGTAGCTTTTAAAGGCCATATTTTATGTCCTTTATATGACATTTTACGTTTTGGTTCAGTCGCCCAGGTTTAACATTTGTTCTTCTATATTTATTACCCTTTAGATTGCATGCAATGATACATTTATTTAATATATTCCTAAAGCATTCCGATTTTTCCTCTGTGTTCAATGCTTTAAGGATTCGGTCCCATTTAATATGCTGCATCATTGAGCACAGTTTAGAAAAGTTGGCTCATTTGAAATGTAGTGTTCTTGTACTACCCTGTGTGCGTCCCTTTCCTATGATTTATGCGGAATGTAATTCTGTGGTCGTTCGTACCCAAGTTGTAAAATATTTCCACATCTGCAATCAGATCTGTATCATTTGTAATTAAAAGATCTAGCAATGCATTACTCCTAGTCTGGGAATCCACCAATTGGGACATGAAGTTATCCTGTAGAGCATTTAAAAAATAGTGGGCCTTTAATGAGTGGGCTGTCCCTTCCACCCAGTCAATGTTGGGATAGTTGAAGTCCCCCATTATGATGACGTTTGCCTGTCTTGCTGCCATTTCTAACTTTGAAAAGTGATCCAACTCCACCTCTTCTCTCAGGTTAGGGGACCTGTAACATACCCTCACTAGTAATTTCCTGCTTACTTCCACCCTTTGGAGATCCACCCATATGGGCTCCACCCTTGCCCCATCACTGATGTCAATCCACTCTTCTATTGTAAATCATTCCTGATATATAGGCACACCCCTCCACCTCTCCTACCCTCCCTGTCCCTCTGATACAAGGAATACCCCTGGATGTTTGCCAGACAGTCATGTGAGTTGTCAAACAAAGTTTCTGTTATTCCCATGAAGTCCACATCCTCCTAGTGTAATAGCAGCTCCAGGCACTTTTCCTCCTGCTGACACCAACAAGGGAGCATAATTCCTCCCACTGACACCAATGATGGGGCACTATTCCTCCCACTGACACCAACGATAGGGGGCACTATTATTCCCACTGACACCAACGATGGGGCACTATTCCTCCCATGACACCAACAATGGAGTGTAATGCCTTCCACTGACACCAAATGATAAGGCACTATTCTTCCCACTGACACCAATAATGGGGCATTATTCCTCCCATTTACACCAATGATGAGGCACTATTCCTCCTACTGACACCAATGATGGGGGCTATTCCTCCCATTGTCACCAAATGATGGGGTACTATTCCTCCCACTGATAGCAACAATGTGGCACTATTCCTCCCACTGACACCAATAACGGGCCACTATTCCTCCCACTGACATCTACGACAGAGCACTACTCCATCCACTGACACCAACAATGTGGCACTATTCCTTCTACTAATATCAGTGACAGGGCACCATTCCTCCCACTGACACCAACGAAGGGGCACTATTCCTCCCACTGACACCAACGAAGGGGCACTATTCCTCCCACTGACACCAACAATGGGGCACTATTCCTCCCACTGACACCAGCAATAGGGCATTATTCCTCCCACTAATATCAATGATGGGGCACTATTCTTCCCACTGATCCCAACAAAGGGGGCACAATTCCTCCCCCTAATACCATGATCCCTGTCTTGCCCCTGTAAAGTCTGAAGAACAGTAAACTGACCCTTTGTTTAGAAAGTTTAGAGACCCCTGTCTTAGAGCACTGAAGTCATGTCATCGCAGCCCAACCAGTCAAGATGGGCAAAAATGCCAAACCCAGAAGAAGACAATACAGTAGGTGACAACAATGAGTTTTTTTTAGAATACTGACTGCCTGTCTGACTGCCAGTTTATACGGTTTATGATTGAACCATAGCATTACATTGCAGAACCTTCCTAAATTAGTCACCTTTACGTTTTCCACAGACGTTCCGACCAGCTGGCATGTTGATCGAGAGGTCGTCAGATTTTGGGCGCACTTGGAAAGTATATCGGTATTTCTCCTATAATTGCACCAAAATGTTTCCCGGGGTCCCAGTTCATGCCTTGCAGAAGATTGATGACGTGATTTGTGATCAGAGATACTCAGATATTGAGCCGTCCACGGAAGGAGAGGTCAGTGTTTACCACCATGAAACCAGCAGTTAATGGGCAACTCCAGGGCAGCAAACATAGGAGATGCCAAGAGGTTTAAGTAATGTACAGCTACTGTATATATATTTCCAATTCACCCACCCAAGCTGATTTATTAAAATGATATCAGCTGATGCTGATTGGCCCATTGTCCCTTCCACTTTATTACTTTTGTATAGTCCAACTTCCAGAGTTAGTTGCTCTGAAGACAATCAGGGACAAAAGCTATACAATTATAACATACATTAATAAAATTCAATATAAACTCTTTCAAACACTTTTTTTTTAAGGTGATTTTCAAAGTCCTTGATCCGGCTATCAAAGTAGAAGATCCCTACAGTTTGGAGATACAAGGTAGGTCTCCCAATATCCAGTAGGTAAAGGAAGTCCTAAAAGTCGCACATCACAGGAAATACCTGTGAGGAGGTGTATGGCAGCCTCAGACCGGCCACCAACCAACGCGTTTCACTTCAGGATCACTGGATGACTCCTTGCAGTATGCACTGGACACTCTTCAGTGAGGGAGAAGTTAATGCTCACAATGCCACAGTTCAGCCAGAATCATTCTAAAATTCATTTTCAGTGAGCTCTCCAGACCAATTCTTTACATGAAACTCACTTTATTAGCTTCAGAAAAAGTGATCTTAGAAGGAGGCCCCCCAGCTATGCCACAGCTGGGACCTCAATGAACAGGCAGAAAACTCCAACTTCCTGTCCAGAGGGACACAGCCCTCAGGGCAGGGACTACTCCTGCAGGATTAGACCCAGAACTCTCACTCTCCCCTGCTCCAGGCTTCACACTATTTATGTGCTCTTTAGCCACCTACTGGGCACACCTCCCCAGGGATTTGCTGAAGCACAATAAATATTAAGGATGCCCATTTGCCTTGCCCAACCTCTTTTGTTCCAGAAGGCTCTAGAAAGCAGGGGAGTGCAATCAAACCTGCAGCATGTGAGAACCAAAACAGCCCAAAGCAATCAACAACTGCCCCACTGATAACGGAGGAGCCAAAAAAAAAAATGAATTTATCTACCATCCTAGCAACTTAACTAAGAGGGTGCTACACATATCATATACTATAAAATCTTTGGACTAAAGTTGACCATTTACCTTACATTGTGGTTGTACAATCCACCAACCATAATATGAGAGCTTGCCAGATTGGATAAAAACTGAATGAATGGTTTGGGGAAGGCTGCCATCTTACCTTTTTTTTCTATGGGAGATTACGAAGAGTTTGAACGTTCAGCTTGCAGCATGTATGGCCAGCGTGAGCATTGGGCATTTTAATGGAATGAGCTACTGGTGCCAGAATGTGGTCAGCTTTATATTCCCAGCTATGTTTTATTGAAACAAACCATCATAGTAAAGTATAGGGCAGGGATATGCAATTAGAGGACCTAAAGCTGTTGCAGAACTACAAGTCCCATGAGGCATAGCAAGACTCTGAGAGCCACAAGCATCACACCCAGAGGCAGAGGCATGATGGGACTTGTAGTTTTGCAACAGCTGGAGGTCCGCTAATTGCATATCCCTGGTATAGAGAGATGGTTTTGTGTCGTTTGAACTGTGTTGAGTCCTTATTCCATCGTCCCCCCGAAATCTTTATTTAATAAATTCAGTCCAGAGGTGACCAGAAAAGGAGGCATGACTAACCTCTGCACCCATTACTTTGTTGCCCAAGGCACTAAGCTATTAGCACCATTATGTTAAAAAACAGCCAGACCCCCAAGCTCACAAGAGCCCAGGACAACCAAGATACTTACGTAGCACCCTTCTACTTTAGAGCAGGCCACTAGGCAAATTTATTTAGTCTCCCCTGTAATCAGTGGAACAGGGGTTGATTGTTTAGGGCTGCTCAATGTTTCTGTTGTCTGATAGTCTGAGGCCTGAGCAGCAGTGTTCCTGGGTCCAGTCCTGCAGAAGGAGACCCCTGTGCAGGATTCTTGAGGAAGCTTTAAAGTGGAGTTCCACCCAAAAGTGTTACTCCCACTTTTAAGTACTCCTCGCCCCCTAATATGCCACAATTGGCATATCATTTTTTTTTGAGGGGGGAGGGGGTATCTGGTTTTGAGAGGAACTTCCTGTCTCTCTTCCTCCTTCTGTCTCCTGATCACCTAGGCAAATCCTCCTCTCCCTCTAGGTGACCCCTCCCATCCTGCAATCTTCTGGGACACGTCTCAGATCCCAGAAGATTGCCTGGCCACTGACAGAGCTCGACTCGTGGTGCATAGTGCGTGCCCAGCTGTGAAGCTGCAAGCTGTCACCCAAAGCTGGCACCATGGAGAGGCAGTGGAGAGGAGTGAGGCTTCGGGCCGCCGCATCGGTGGACCGTGGGACAGGTGAGTGTCTGTTTATGAAAAGTCAGTAGCTATAATTTTTGTAGCTGCAGACTTTTAATAAACTTGACAACCAGTGGAACTTCTCTTTAAAGAAGACACTGAGGTCCACGCTAAACTTAGCTGGGAGGGGGGGCTTTTCTCAGATACATTGTCTAGGGATAAAGTTGGGTCCGAAGGAAGCTCACTGGAGGGAGCCAGGAGAAAGTTGGTGGAAACCAACAGTCCAACTGTCCTGTGGAGGAGTGAGTCTACATCTCCTTCACATAGAAGAGCCTGGTGGATATAGAAAAGAGCCAACCGGTGATCCTGTGGCTAAGTGAGTAGATAACCCCCAATGTTGAAGGTCCCCAGCTGCATACAGGTCCTGTGGGGCATTAAGTATGAACAGAGCAGCCAACAACTTTGAGTAGTACAGCCAGCAGTTTGTTCAGTTCAGTCGGAGACTGAACCAGTGGAACTTCTCTTTAAAGAAGACACTGAGGTCCACGCTAAACTTAGCTGGGGGGGGGGGGGGGGGGGCTTTTCGCAGATACATTGTCTAGGGATAAAGTTGGGTCCGAAGGAAGCTCATTGGAGGGAGCCAGGAGAAAGTTGGTGGAAACCAACAGTCCAACTGTCCTGTGGAGGTGTGAGTCTACATCTCCTTCACATAGAAGAGCCTGGTGGATATCGAAAAGAGCCAACCGTTGATCCTGTGGCTAAGTGAGTAGATGACCCCCAATGTTGAAGGTCCCCAGCTTCATAGAGATCCTGTGGGGCATTAAGTATGAACAGAGCAGCCAACAACTTTGAGTAGTACAGCCAGCAGTTTGTTCAGTTCAGTCGGAGACTGAACCAGTAGAACTTCTCTTTAAAGAAGACACTGAGGTCCACGCTAAACTTAGCTGGGGGGGGGGCTTTTTGCAGATACATTGTCTAGGGATAAAGTTGGGTCAGAAGGAAGCTCACTGGAAGGAACCAGGAGAAAGTTGGTGGAAACCAACAGTCCAACTGTCCTGTGGAGGTGTGAGTCTACATCTCCTTCACAAGGAAGAGCCTGGTGGATATCGAAAAAAGCCAACCGGTGATCCTGTGGCTAAGTGAGTAGATGACCCCCAATGCTGAAGGTCCCCAGCTTCATAGAGATCCTGTGGGGCATTAAGTATGAACAGAGCAGCCAACAACCTTGGGTAGTGCAGCCAGCAGTTTGTTCAGTTCAGTCAGAGACTGAGGAGTCCTCAAGTTATTCAGTTCTGCAGTTCTAGGTTTATCCCATACTCCCTTCCCCTTTCCCAGTTCATCATTCCAAAAAAAAAAAAAAGAAGTCCCTAGACCCTAGAACCCCTAGTTTTCTGAGCCAGTGGAAGAATGAAGAAAATGAGATGTGCCTGGCTGTGTGGGCTCTTAGCCCTTGTACACACGGTTGGAGATTCCGACAGAATGTGTCCGATCGGACTGTTTTGTCGGATATTCCGACTGTGTGTGGTCTACATCGGACTGTTTCCGTCGGAATATCTGTCGGACCAAATTTTCCAACTTGCCGGAAATATTTTCCGACAAAATACTCCGATAGGACATACTCCGGTCATGTGTAGAGAATTCCGATCGGACAAAGTGCCACGCATGCTCAGATCAAATTCCTACATCAAAGCTATTGGCTACTAGCCTGAACGTAGTCCCGTCGTAACTAAATTCCGTCATCACGTTCTGAACGCTCGGATTTTCCGACAACTTTGTCCGACCGTGTGTATGCAACAGTTTCGGACAAGATCCGTCGGACAAAATCCGACAGATTTGATTGTCGGAATCTCCGACCGTGTGTACAAGGGCTAAGAGGGGAGACAGGATTGCATTTACCAGCAGCTCCTACGGGAGTGTGGGCCACTAGTTATAGTCATGAATTTACAAGAACCCCAAAATAAATCCAAACCAAAATTTAACAGACACCCCAACAAGTTGCATTTTAAACCGGGAATGTATTGGAAAGCCTTAAAACGCTCTCTTGGTAAAACTTGGTCTGTTTTCTACAGAGCTCCTTCAGATTACAAACTTGAGGATCAATTTCACCAAGCTTCACACGTTGGGGGACAATCTGTTGGATCAGAGGGCAGAAGTCCTACAGAAGTATTACTACGCAGTGTACGAGTTGGTGGTCCGCGGGAGCTGCTTCTGTTACGGACATGCCTCGGAGTGCTCCCCTGTGGAAGGGATTGAAGGAGGAGTGGAAGGAATGGTAATTGAATGCACCTTATGTCATGATGTAATAGTGGGTGACATCATCTTGGAATATCATCACTGGGTGGAGATTTTCAAAGACTGAAGCAAAGTAAGTCAACCAGTCATCCATTCATAGAGCAGGTATCCGTGTAGAGCCTGTGGTGTCTCAGGTCTCAAAGTTCCCTTTTGCTTAAAGAAGAATTCCAGATATGGCATTTTTACATATATGTCATATACTCCTAAACCTGCATTCTGTAAAATACATAATCCTGACACCAGCCCTGGTGGGGGTTATTTACTAAAGCTGCAGGGTGCAAAATCTGATGCAGCTCTCCATAGAAACCAATCAGTTTTCATTTTTTGTTTTTGTTGAAGCTTAGGCTGGCCATACATTATACAATTTTCTTCTATAGATTTTCTTTAGATTTACCAAAACCATATAATATGAGGTCAAATCTAAACACTTTCAGTTTGTGTGCAATCAGGAAGGCCCTTGTACTACACAGTTGAAGGTAAATCTAAAGGAAATTGAATAAGAAAATTGTATGGTGTATGGCCAGCTTTAATTGAATAATCTGAAGTTGGAAGCTGATTGGCTACCATGCACAACTGCACAGATTCTGAGTGCGCCAGTTTTAGTAAATCTACCCCTCTGTAACTGTATGATACATACTCCTGACACCTACACTCTCTATGATATATAATGCTGACACCTACACTCTGTATTATACATACCCCTGACACCCACACTCTGTATTATACATACTCCTGACACCCACACTCTGTATTATACATACTTGACACCTACAATCACTATGATACATACTCCTGACACTTACGCTCTGTACCATACATAATTCTGACATTTGCACTCTGTACATTACATACCCCTGACACCCAAACTCTGTATTATACATACTCCTGACACCTACACTCTATATAATACATAATATTGACAATTGCACTCAGTATGTTGCATACTCCTGACACCTATACTGACTCTGCACATGACATGCTCCTGACACCTACACTCTGCATTATACATACTCCTGACACCTACTCCCTCTATGATACATAATCCTGACACCTACACTCTGCATTATACATACTTCTGACACCTACTCCCTGTATGATACATAATCCTGACACGTACACTCTGCATTATACATACTCCTGACACCTACTCCCTCTGTGATACATAATCCTGACACCTACACTCTGCATTATACATACTTTTGACACCTACTCCCTGTATGATACATAATTCTGACACCTACACTCTGCATTATACATATTCCTGACACCTACACTCACTAAGATACATACTCCTTATACCTGCACCTCTGTAGAATACATACTCCTGATATTTGCCCTCTGTATATTACGTACCCCTGGCACCTACACTCTGTATTATACATACTCTCGATAATACATGATTTTGACACTTACACTCTGTATGTTGCATAATCCTGACACCTACACCGACTCTGCACATTACATACTCCTGACACCTACACTCTGTATTATACATACTCTCCTGACACCTACTCCCTCTATAATACATAATTCTGACACTTACACTGTGCATTATACATATTCCTGACACCTACACTCACTATGATACATACTCCTGACACCTGCACCTCTGTACGATACATACTCCTGATATTTGCACTCTGTATATTACATACCCCTGGCACCTACACTCTGTATTATACATACTCTCGATAATACATAATTTTGACACTTACACTCTGTATGTTGCATACTCCTGACACCTACACTGACTCTGCACATTACATACTCCTGACACCTACACTTTGTATTATACATACTCCTGATACCTACACCCTCTATGATACATAATCCTGACACCTACACTCTGTTTGATGCATATTCCTGACACCTGCCCCATGTATTACACATACTCCCTATAATAAACATTTGCTTTTAGGTTTAATAATGCTTTAAAGTAGGTGGTTAGTAGGTGTCATATTGCCTCCTTACTGCCTGTCAAATGTCAAACGCAGATCGCTTTTCAGAGGCCCACCAAAGCTTGTTGCACATCTATAGCCTGGATAGTTCTAGTGATGGGGCTAAAAATTACTGACGCGTTTTGCTTTACCGAGACAAACAAATTCCCACCCGCTGTCTCTTCCAGATCCACGGCCGATGTGTCTGCAAACATCACACGGTGGGTCTGAACTGTGAGCTGTGCCAGGACTTCTTCCACGATCTTCCCTGGAGACCAGCGGAACCCGACAACCCCCATTCCTGCAAAAGTACGCCTTCCCTCGGCCGATCGCCTTCCATGCCGCCAGCACCGGGCACAGGAAATAATTGGTGATCCTGTTTTTTATGTCTTCCAGAATGCAACTGTAACAATCACTCCACAAAGTGCCACTTTGACATGGCGGTGTATCTGGCCACCGGAGGGGTGAGCGGCGGCGTATGTGATGACTGTCGCCACAACACCATGGGGCGCAACTGCGAGCTGTGCAAACCTTTCTACTACCTGAACCCCTGGTCTGATATCCGGGCAGAGACGGCCTGCGTCCGTGAGTTCATTTCCCCTTCAGTCTTGCACACTTGTAGCGGCTCCTCTCCTGGACTGAAATGGCTTACTCTGATCTCACTGCACACTGTGAGCTTCTCACACTGTGCATCAGAAGACAGAATTTATCCTGGCTGCCCTCCCCTTTCATTCATTGGATTTCAGTTCTTTTAATCATGGAGCGTCAGCATCGTATGTGGTTGTTAGCTAGGGTGGTCTGCATGCAAATACAGCCTGCCTAGGAACGCCCACTTCTCCAGACTAACATCATCCCATCAAGGCATTTTGATATTTGCATAACTCCTCCCGCTGCTTGCATCAGGGCTGAGAGCTCTTGAGAGGAGTACTGAGACCGGGTCCCTCTTACTAGCCATGATCTGCCTGCATTGCACAGAGAAGCAGAGAGACCCAGTAATGATGTCATTGATGTCATGATGATGATGTCAGTGATGATGTAATGAAAATGGAAAGGTTTGATCCAAAAAAAATCTCATTAACATGTTGATGGAGTGGGATGGGGGTAGGGGGGCACCAGGGAGGGCAATATATAAGCAGATTAAACTTCTGTTATTAAAGCAAACACACAAACAAGAGAAAAGAGCGCACAGGCTCTGGTGCAATACCTTTTATTTTATTGTAAAAACAAGATAAAAATGCACTCACAAGAAAAATGAATCAGAGCTGATCAAGCACATCTCCCCACCACAGTACTGTGCACCAAATTCTCTCATTGCCCCTGATAGGAGCTCCAACTGACAGTGTGGGTAGGGCAGCAGTCATGGATCGAATGCAGTTGCTGCTGTGCACAGTGGTGTAGTGGTGAGCATTTTCACCTCGCAGCAACAAGGGTCACTGGTTCAAATCCCGACCACAGACACCATCTGCCTGGAGTTTGAATGATTTCCCTGTGCCTGCGTCGGTTTCCTCCAGGTACACCAGTTTCCTCCCACATCCTAAATACAGGTAGGTTAATCAGATCCTGTCTAAAATTGGCTCTAGTATATGTATGAATGTGTGTTAGGGACCTTAGAGTGTAAGCTCCATCAGGGCCGTTTTTAAGGCAGGGCAAAAGGGGCAGCTGCCCTGGGCCCTGTCATTGTTGTGGGGCCCAAAGCAGCTGCCTCATACTTGCCAACTATCCTGGTTTAAATTCCCTCGTCCCTTGAGGTTTTAGTCCTGTGTTGTGTCCCAATTTCTCAGTGTGAAGTGCTGCTACTAATGCTGCCCAGCTCTACCCTATTGTTGTGTAAAGATGACTCACCTGCAGACCCTGTGCTTACATGTAAATTACCAGCATTCATATGTAAATAGGGGCGGCCGGTGGCATTGATACGTATATCATGCCCCCCTGAGGTCATATCCACATTAATCTCTAGCAACCAATCGACAAGCAGAAATCATGTGCTGTAACCTCTAGCAACCTGTCAGTGAGCGGTAATGATACACTGTAACCTCTAGCAACCAATCACAATAGCTACCTGATCTGATTCAGTAAACTGATCTTGAGTCTAGCTGCTATTTATTGTATGTCTCAGAGCAGGTGGAGAGCAAAACTGCATGGGGGGGGGGGCCCAAGAAAAGTTTTGCCCAGGGTCCAATCAATATTAAAGACGGCCCTGAGCTCCATGAGGGTAGGGACTGATGTGAATGTATGTGTAAATTGCTGCGTAAATTGACGGTGCTATATAAGTGCCTAAAATAAAAATCTTATGCATGCTGACAGTTTCACCTGCTGATGTGTTTTCCTGCGCCCGTGAACTGTCAGTGTGCATGGGATCAAGCACATCAGGAACTGCATTCGATCCAGGACTGCTGCCATATCCCCACTGTCAGTTGGAGCTCCTATCAAGGGCTATGAGAGGATTTGGTGCACAGTAGCATGGTGGGAAAATGTGATTCATAAGCTCTGATTCACTTTTCTTGTGAGTGCATTTTTATCATTTTTTTTTTTTATATATATAGAATAAAAAGGTATTGCAGCAGAGCCTGTGCGCTTTCTCTGTTGTTTGTGTGTTTGCAATTTCCAGTGCCTGCTGGTTGCTAAAGCAGCAAGGTTGTGGTGCTATTGAAGATTAACCCTTTCAAGGCTGGAGTTATATTGAACTTTTGGACCCCCTTTGTGCCGCTCACCTGTGGCATTAGTGCGAATACTGGCTGGCATACATGTATACATGAGATGCTTTTAAAACAAACCTGTTGCTGTGTCCTGTATTGGCAAAGTACCGGCTCACTTCAAGGAAAATGCCACCCCAAAACTACTAATGTTTTATATCTCCCCCTTATTTGGGTGACTTTTCTGTCTGTTAAAAGGCCTGTCCACTCAAAAGTAATATTTAGTTATAGGCGGAGCTTACTTGCCTTAACTACTCCAAAAGCGAAATCTCAATGCCCTAATCCCTGACTCTGTTCCTACCCACCTGGAAGTTTCGGGTGTCCCCGCCCACCTTGGTGTGTGTCCCAGCCCCTCCTCTTACATTTTCCATAATATAAAATACATTTAAAAAAACCTCCAGCAGGGGGAGTGTCAGCTCCCCCTTTAATGGACACAGCCAGTGTGCAGAGGAGATGTCACCGGTCCCTCGCTATCATCTGCCAGAAAATCTGACATACGAGTTTCAGGGTGGGTTAACCCTTTACGTTTTCTGAAAAGACTTGGACATTGAAAATAATAATCCCGGTTTTATTCTTCAGCCTGTGACTGTGATCCGGTGGGCTCCTTGGACGGGGGGGTTTGCGACAGCCACACCAACGTCAACCTGGGGATGATCGCAGGGCAATGCCGCTGCAAGGAAAATGTGAAAGGGGAACGATGTGACAGCTGCAAGGAAAACTTCTATGGGCTCAGCAGAAACGACCCTCTAGGGTGTCAGCGTAAGTACTTCCCCCCCCCCCCCCCATATCACTAATAATGTATATCTAATATTACTTCATCAGTGATAAATTGGTGGTAATGTGGTTAACAAGCGTTTTGAAAGATGAGCAACTTTTTTTTTTTTTATTCAAGCTAATGGGGTGTGCTGTACCGCATTTGGCCAGAGGTGTGGGGGCATCAGGGACACTCGGAACGGTTCGGGGACATTCGAAAATACTCGGAATCACTCGGATATACTCCATTCCCGAGAGTTTCCGAGGCTTTCCGAGTTCAGCTGAGCTGTCCCCGAGTATTTCTGAGGCTCTCCACCCCCCCACCTCTGGCCACGTGTGGTATTGCATGTAATAGAAGTCAATGTGGAACAAATTATCTTCATTTCCATTGACTTCTATGGCGAAACGCGCTTTGATATGCGAGTGCTTTGAATTACAAGCATTCTCCTGGAACAGATTATGCTTGTAATCCAAGGTTCCACTGTATACAAATTGGTAATCCTAGGGGCACATTTGCATTTTCTGGTGCATTGAAGTGATTGTAAACCCTTCCATATACCCAGTGAAGTGACTGGCCTCAGGTAATACACAGAGATTAAACAAATCTTTCTACATAAGTTGTAGTACCTGTTTATCTGCAGTATCCTCTTCTCTACATTCAAAGAGCTAATCTGAGCTGTCAGAAAGCAGGGGGTGGGGGGCTGAGGTTATACTTTGCAGTGAGGAGAGCTCTGAGAGCTGATTGGAGGGAAGAGACCCCATCTGCACAGCACACAGGAACAGAGCTGAGGCTGTCAGTCACAGGCTGTGTGCTGGAGCTCCCTCTCCTGTCACCCTTGTTCTCTTGGTGTCAGGAAAACTTGCCAGGGAAAAAATGGACACTGCCAATACTGATTTATTTTTTGGGAAAATGCTTGTTGCCTGGCTGTCATACTGCTCCTATAGCTTTCATACCTTGTAAGTGGTTGATGTAGATAAAACATGCAGACCATAAAACTTGGAGAAAAGTCAGGATTTCTAACCTGCTTACTTACTTTGATTCAATTTATACTGAAAACATTGAGTCAGCATAGCAACCAGGCAACCAAGATTTTCAGAAGGAGATCTCACTAATGACACTTTCATACTTCTTCAGTACTGGTTCCTTTAGGTTGCTTGGGGGAGGGGCTTGGTAATTTCTACTAGAATGTAACAGGTAGAAAATATAAATACAATGTTGCACTTTTTGGGTCTTGTTTGTTTTCTTCTTGTTTTTTTTTTTTTTTTTTTTAGCTCTGTTTTGTGTTTGCACCTTACACATCTTTTTTCTTTTTTTTCCCAGCATGCCAATGTGACCCTCGTGGGATCGTGGCGGGTAACAGCCCCTGTGACCAGATTAGCGGTGACTGTTACTGTAAGAGATTTGTGACGGGGCGATATTGTAACCAGTGTCTGGTGAGTGCATGATAAAGCATTATGAATTCAGTAAACAAGAAGACCTCATGTTTTATAGATAGTAAACGTGTTTCTGGTAGGAATCAGATTACACCTGTCATTTTCTAAAGTGTGTTGGAAAAATAAAGGATTCCTACTTGTTGATCTAAGCAGTACTCGCACTTTTTTTGGATAAGCCCCTCATGGGTGTTGTCACAACAGCAATACATTTAATGCATAAGCCCCGCAGGGGTGTTGTCACAACAGCAATGCTTTTAATGCATAAGCCCTTCAGGGGTGTTATCACAAAAGCCATACATTTAATGCATAAGCCCCTCAGGGGGGTTGCCACAACAGCAATGCATTTAATACATAAGCCCTTCAGGGGTGTTGTCACAACAGCAATGCATTTAATGCGTAAGCCCCTCAGGGGTGTTGTCGCAACAGCAATGCATTTGATGCATATGCCCCTCAGGGGTGTTGTCACAAAAGCCATACATTTAATGCATAAGCCCCTCAAGGGGGTTGTCACAATAGCAATGCATTTAATGCATAAGCTCCTCGGGGGTGTTGTCACAACTGCCATACACTTAATGCATAAGCCTCTCAAGGGTGTTTCCCACAGTATCTTTACTTTTAATACATGGTCTCCATAAAGATGTTGCAAATAGCATCTACATTTTGACACATGAGCCACTCAGGTGCGTTGCCCACAGCAGCTGGATTTTGATTACAAGAGCCCTCAGGGGCATTGCACACAGCAACTAAAACTTTAATATATGATCCTCCCAGGGGTTTTGCCTATAGCATATACACTTTTAATACATGAGCCATTCAGAGGTGTTGCCTACAGCAGCTACCATTTTATTTCAGGAGTTCCTGGGGGGGGGGAGGCATATATGGGTTTTGCCTACAACAGATACACTTTTAATGCATGAACCCCTAATCATGGGTGGGCAAACTCACTGCAACCCTCCCTCCAGCTGTTGTGGAACTACAAGTCTTATCGTACCTCTGCCTCTGGTAGTCATGCTTGTAGCTGTCAGTCTTGAAATGCCTCATGGAACTTGTAGTTTCGCAACAGCTAGAGGGCAGCAGTTACCCACCCCTGCCTAATGGCATTTGCCTACAGCAGAACCATTTTTATTACATGTGCCATTCAGTGGTATTGCCTAAAGGAGCTACCATTTTAATCCATGAGTCCCTCAGGGGTGTTTTCACAATAGCAAACATACATATAACACAGGAGCCCCTCAGGGGTGTTGCCAACTGCAGCCACATTTTAATACACAACCTCCTTAAGGGTGCTACCTGTGGCAGCTTTACTTTTAGTACATTAGCCCCTTAGGCATGTTGCCGACAGCAGCTAAACTTTTAAGACACGAGCCACTCAGATATGTTGTCTACAGCAGCCACACTTTTCATTTTTTCATACATCATCAAAGCCATTTGTTTCATACATCTGCTCCTCAGGGGTGTTGCCCACAGTGGCCACATTTTTAATACATTACCTCCTCAAGGGTGCTAAATGCAGACGCTTTAATATTAGTATTTTAGCCCATTAGGCATGTTGCAAACAGCAGCTAAATTTTTAACACAAGCTACTTAGATATGTTGCCAACAGCAGGCATATTTTTCATACATCAGCTCCTCAGGGGTGTTGCCCACAGTAGTCATATTTTTAATACGTGACCTCAAGGGTGCTAAATGCAGCAGCTTTACTTTTATTACATTGGCACTTAAGGCATGTTGCCTACAACAGCTAAACTTTTAACACATGAGCCACTTAGATGTGTTGCCCACAGCAGGCACACTTTTCCTACATAAGCTCCTTAGGGGTGTTGCCCACAGTAGCCACATTTATTTACATGGCCGCCTCAAGAGTGCTACCTGCAGAAGCTTTACTTTTAGTACATTAGACCCTTATACATGTTGCTGACAGTAGCTACACTTTTAAAACATGAGCCACTTAGAGGTGTTGTCCACAGCAGCCACACTTTTCATACATCAACTCCTCAGGGGTGTTTCTCACAGTAGCCACATTTTTAGTGCATGACCTCCTCAAGGGTGCTACCTGCAGCAGCTTTACTTTTAGTACATTAGCCCCTTAGGCATGTTGCCAAGAGCAGCTAAACTTTTAAGACATGAGCCACTCAGATATGTTGTCCACAGCAGCCACACTTTTCATACATCAACTCCTCAGGGGTGTTGCCCACAGTAGCCACATTTTTAATGCATTGCCTCAAGGGTGCTAAATGTAGACGCTTTACTTTTAGTACATTAGCCCCTTAGGCATGTTGCCACTTGCCAACAGCAGCTAAACTTTTAACACATGAGCCACTTATTTATGTTGCCCACAGCAGCCATATTTCATATGTCAGCTCCTCAGGGGTGTTGTGCACAGTGGCCACATTTTGAATACATTACCTCAAGGGTGCTAAATGCAGATGCTTTACTTTTAGTACATTAGCCCCTTAGGCATGTTGTCGACAGCAGCTAAACTTTTAACACGAGCCACTTAGATGTGTTGCCCACAGCAGGCATATTTTTCATACATCAGCTCCTCAGGGGTGTTGCCCACAGGAGCCACATTTTTAATACATGACCTCAAGGGTGCTAAATGCATCAGCTTTACTTTTATTACATTAGCTCTTAAGGCATGTTGCCTCCAACAGCTAAACTTTGAACACATGAATCACTTAGATGTGTTGCCCACAGCAGGCACACTTTTCCTACATCAACTCCTCAGGGGTGTTGTCCACATTTATTTACACGGCCGCCTCAAGAGTGCTACCTGCAGAAGCTTTACTTTTAGTACATTCAACATGTTGCTCACAGCAGCTACACTAATTAAAACATGAGCCACTTAGATTTGTTGCACACAGCAACCACAATTTTCATACAATATCTCCTAAGGGGCATTGGCCATAGGAGCCAATGGGATGTTCACAATGCTTAGGCACAGATTGATAGCTCTTCCTACATCTGTCTCTCGGTCTCAAGTGTCAAGCTTGTTTTTTAGAGTCCCGTTTTTGATTGTTTCTCCTTTATTATAAAACACGATTTTATATGCAATAAAATTGCCTCCTTGACTTTTCTTTTTTTCCCAATTTCAGCCAGAGTTTTGGGGTCTTAGCAATGACATGATGGGATGTCGGCCTTGTAACTGTGATTTTGGAGGTGCTTATAACAACAGGTATGTCTAGCAATTTGTCGGCATTGTTGAGATGAAATATAATGGTGAACCAATGAATCCTTCGTGTTTATAGTTCAACCTGGATTGCAGTGATTGTCCTTCACTAATGTCACCTAATTCTCTTCTTAATTGATTGATTTTATTTTTTTTGGTAATATAAAAACAATGGTTCCTGTTAAAGAAATAAACCCATTAACTACAATAAAATGGGAACTGTATGTTGGTTTTAACCCAACTGGTTGGTGTGAGCACAGACATACGTAGAGGGTTCTTTACTGTAAGAGCGGTGGTCTCAGTGGGGGGGGGGGGGGGGGGGGGTGGAGGAGCATCAATAGCAATAGTTTCAAAAAACTATTAGATAAGCACCTGAAAGACCACAACATACAGGGATATACAATGTAATACTGACATATAATCACACACATAGGTTGGACTTGATGGACTTGTGCCTTTTTTCAACCTCGCCTACTATGTAACTATGTAACTATATGAATAAATAAATGTAAAATAAATACACAAATAACAAAAAATCATAAATAAATAAAAAAATAAATGAATAACATTTAATGATACATAAATAAATAATAATTAAACCATAACCTTAAAAAAAAAAAGCAATTTAATAATAATAATAATAATAATAATATTATTAATAATAATAATAATAATAATAATAAATAAACACCCCAACCCAAACAAAAAATAAATAAATTACTATTAATAATGATAATAATAATATTAATAAAATTATTTATTTATTTTGTGTTAGGGTGTTTTGTTATTTATTATTATTACTTAGTTTTATTTAAGGGTTAGGAGTTAAAGTGGATGTCCATGCAAAAAACTAAAATCCACCAGGGATCTAACACCAACCTCTCAAGAAGAAAAATCCCTGTCAAGAAGAAACAAGTATACATACCTTTTTGAAAGCCGATCTGACCCGCCCCGACCCGATCCCACGCTGAGCTGTCAGCCGCGGCTTCACTGTAGAGGTGGGTGCAGAGGAGACGGCGGACAATGGAATTCCCATAGTAACTCTATGGGTAACGTGACATAATTTCCCATTCACTTCACAGCCGTTGTCGGCCGTGTCCTCTGCAGAGCTTCCGCCGCTGGAGATTGGGTCGGATCGGCTAAGATCGGCTTCCAAAAAGGTATGTATACTCATTTATTGTTTACAAATATAGAGAGGTTAGTGTTAGATCCGTGGTGTCTATAGATGCAGGGATTTGAGTTTTTGCATGGACTTCCACTTTAAAGTTTGGGGTTAATTATTTATTATTACTTAGTATTCATTTATTGAATTTATTTATTATTTATTTATGTTTATTTTTTTTAATTGCGGATTTATTTTACATTTATTTATTCATTTATTATTATTATTGTTATTAGGTGGTGTCTATAGATGCAGGAATTGAGTTTTTGCATGGACTTCCACTTTAAAGTTTGGGGTTAATTATTTATTATTACTTAGTATTTATTTATTGATTTTATTTATTATTTATGATTTTTTTTTTATTGCATATTTATTTTACATTTATTTATTCATTTGATATTATTATTGTTATTAGGTGGTGTCCATAGATGCAGGGATTTGAGTTTTTGCATGGACTTCCACTTTAAAGTTTGGGGTTAATTATTTATTATTACTTGGTATTCATTTATTGAATTTATTTATTATTTATTTATGATTTTTTTTTTATTGCGTATTTATTTAACATTTATTTATTCATTTATTATTATTATTATTGTTATTAGATGGTGTCTATAGATGCAGGGATTTGGGTTTTTGCATGGACTTCCACTTTAAATTTTGGGGTTAATTATTTATTCATTTATAATTATTATAATTAGTATTAGTATTAGTATTATTATTATTAGTAGTAGTAGTAGTAGTAGTATTAACACCCTAACTCTGATAAAAAATAAATAAAATAACCCCACCTCCTAATGTTAACCCTAACCTAACCGTAACTCTAACCCCTTACTCAACAGTGTTATTGTTTAACAGAAAACATTATAAAAAATAATATTAACATAAAAAAAAAAAAAACTAACGAAGAAGCTAAAATACCTAGCAACAAATAATGCAACACAGTCTTTTCTTTTGGCTAAAAAAAATAAAAAAATAAATAATAATAAAAAATAAATAAAATAAATGGCAAAGCTTAAAAACGCTGTATGAAAACATGCATAAAAACACGCCGAAATCGCACATAAATACACAGGAAAAAAAACGCCCTAAAACCGCTCAAAGGCTCTACGCTCAGGTGTGAATGCAGCCTTAGGCTGGGTTCACACTGCTGCGGTGTCCATGATCGGATGTGATTCGCACTGCAGTGCAAATCACATGCGATCTCTGTGCGATGTGATTTCAGCCATACAGATAGTATGGCTGAATTCGCATCGCATCCGGCCCAAACTCGTACAGGACCCTTTTTTTTGGTCCGCAGCAGAATCGGATCGCATGGGTGTTCACACCATGCGATCCGATTCCTGTCTGAGTTTGCAGATCGCACTGCGATATGCCAACTGATCTGGAGGTGTCATTAACTTTTCACTGACACTCCCAGCAGTTCGCATAGGGCAGTGTGAACTGCCAGCGGGAGGCATGCGATGCGGGAACCCGCAGTAGATTCGCAGCGTTCCCGCATCGCAGCAGTGTGAACCCAGCCTAACATGTATTTCTTTGTATTTAGTTGTATTTTAGTTGAATAGAAGTGATTTGTCGGTGCACAGGTGTTCCTTGGAGGACGGTCAGTGTGAATGCCGAGCCAACATCATCGGGCGGCAGTGTGAGGATGCGCAGCCTGGATACTTCTGCATGCCGCTGGATTACTACACATATGAAGCGGAGAACGCCAAGGGGCTCTCCCCAACTGATCCCCAAACACCGGTAATGTTATTTAAGCTCCGGGGAGCCGCATTATTCACTTTAACTTAACCTTTATATATACAAAAATTATTGATAGCTTTTGAAATCTTTTATATATAGATATTATTTATTATGGAATTGAGGTATGAACATGCACTACAGACCAATGTTAATTTTGAAGTCAAATTTCAATTTAGTTTTAGTCTTAGTCTTTTGACTGAAATGCCATTTTAGTTTTAGTCTTTTTTTTTTTTTTTCATCTCAATTGTTTTAGTTTTGGTCATATTTTATTTGACTAAAATAGTATTCATTTAGTCGACTAAAAGGTTTTAGTCGTTTTAGTCGACAAAATTAACACTGGCAGGATGTTGGCATCCTAGAGAGGCAAAACATAGGTACATTTTCTATGCATTGCAGAGGTTTACTGACTGCAATTTTTTGCACAGACATCGCATTTTAGGTGTATTTATAAAGAACGCGCACAGCTGTTTGTCCATCAAATCAGCATAAAAATGAGTTCTGTGCAAATGGAGCAAAATGATTTATTCATTATATTCTCTATATTCCCTGCATATTGCGGGTGTCAGTGCAGGAAGTACAGCACTCTGGCCACTAGATGGAGCCGAGCACCATGCTTATTTCCTATGATAGTCAGCCCCATCTAGAGGCCATTATGCTGTAGTATCCACAGTCACACATTCTTGATCTGCAGAGGATGTAGCCTGAGAACGTTTGATTTTATCCCGTTCGTACACAACAAAGTTGTTTTAATGGATGGACCTCCCATTAGATTGTAAGCTCCATGAGCAGGACCTACTATTCCTTCTGTATTGAACTGTATTGTAATCCTACTGTCCCCCCTCTACATTGTAAAGTGCTGCGTAAACGGTTGGCGCTATCGTCTTACTCCCCCCATCGCGGACATTTCCAGGACACATTTGTAGGTCCGCCATTATCGGGATGGAGAAATTCCACCGGCGCGAAGTCCTAAAAAGAGCCCATTGTTATAGAAATGAAATGTGACCAAAGCGGTGGAGTTCTGCCAGTATCATTCCTGAGCCCTCTCCTTCCGACCTCAATTCCTTATCTCCTGAAAGTTGGAATCTGTAAATGACTTGTTTGTATCAAACGTTTCAGTTACAAGCATTGTATATTTTACATATTTTTTTGGCCTGAAAGAAAGCCATCGGAGTCCCAATTAGAGCCCCCCCTTTTAATTGGGGTCCACATCATAGTCCCCCCTTGCATCAGAGTACATATGAGAATCCTCCTTACATCTGGATCCCTATCAGAGTCCACTTTACATTAGAGCCCCTCCTTGCATCGGGCTCCCCATCAGAGTCCCTCCTACATCAGGGCCCCCCACTGAAGTCCCCCTCTTTAATTAGGGTCCTCATGAAGGTCCCCCCTCACATCAGCATCTAGTTCCATATCAGAGTCTCCCTTACATCAATGTCCCCATCAGAGCCCCCCTTATATCAGGGTCCCTATCAGGGTCACTCCTTACATCAGAGTGCATGTGAAAGTCCTCCTTACATCTGGGTCCATATCAGAGTACCCCTTACATTAGAGTCCCCCTTACATGAAGGTCCCCATTAGCATTCCCCTCTTTATTTAGAGTCCCCATCAGGACCCCCCCTCGTATCAGGGCCCCATCAGAGTCCAACCTTACATCTTGATCCATATTATAGTCCTCCCTTACATCAGGGTCCCTATCCAAATCCCCCTTACATCAGAGTGCATGTGTGAGTCCGCCTTGCATTTGTGTTCATATCAAATTCCCCATTACATCAGAGTCCCCCTTTACATCACAGTGCATGTGTGAGTCCGCCTTGTATTTGTGCTCATATCAAATTCCCCCTTACATCAGAGTCCCCCTTTACATCAGAGTCCCCTCTACATCAGAATCCTCATTAGAGCCATCCTCTTTAATGTGGGTCCTCTTTCACATCAGGGCCCCATCTGTGTCCCCCTTACATCAGAGTCCCCATCAGAGTTCCACTTACATCATGGTCCCCTTTAGAGTCCCCTCTTACATCTAGCTCCATATCAGAGGCCCCCTTGTTTTAGGGTCCCCCTACATCAGGTCCCCATTATAGTTCCTCTCTTTAATTAGATTCTTCATCAGGGTCTCCCCTCGTATCAGAATCTCCATCAGAGGCCCATTACATCTTGGTCCATATCATAATCCCCCTTACATCAAGGTCCTTATCAGAGTCCTCCCTTAAATCAGTGTGCATATGAGAGTCCTTATTACATTTTGGTCCCTATCAGACTCCCCCTTACATCAAGTTACCCATCAGAGTCCCCCTTACATCAGGGTCCCCATCAGAGTCCCTCCCCCTTACATCTAGTTCCATATCAAAGTCCCCCTTACATCATGGTCCCTTTTAGAGTCCCCTCTTACATCTAGCTTCATATCAGAGCCCCCTTATATCAGGGTACTCCCCCTACATCAGGTCAACATAGTTCCTCTCTTTAATTAGAGTCCTCATCAGTGTCCCCCCTCACATCAGAATCTCCATCAGCGGCCCCTTTACATGTTGGTCCATATCATAATCTCTCTTACTTCAAGGTCCCTATCAGAGTCCCCCCTTAAATCAGAGTGCATATGAAAGTCCTTCTTACATATTGGTCCTTATCAGAGTCCCCTTTACATAAGAGCCCCCCCTTTCATCAAGGAACCTATCAGAGTCCCCCCTTACATCAGGATCCCCATTAGAGTCCTCCTCTTTAATTAGGGTCCTCTTACATCAGGGCCCCATCAGAGTCCCCCTTACATCAGGGTCCCCATCAGCCTCCCCCTTACATTTAGTTCCATATCAGAGTCTCCCATACATCAATGTCCCCATCAGTGTCCCCTTACATCTAGTTCAATATCAGAGTCCCCCTTACATCAGGGTCCTCATCTGAGGCCCCCCCCCCCCCCCACATCAGAAGCAGGGACCATAGGCAGCTTCTGCTGACCTTAATCCTCAATAGTGCACATTGAGGATATGCCACTGACCAGATGTGGCCCATGGGTCGTAGTTTGGAGACTCCTGCTTTATTATATCACATATTCCCCTTTAATCACATTTTACTATTTTTGTCTTTTTTTACATGTGCACTTTTACACCTTTTACTGTTTATCACAGAGAGCAGGAGTGTGGGATTTTAGGGGAGAATAGTGTATGATTTCTACAGGTTGAGCTTTGTTCTGCTCCTGTCTGGGTTCACTTTTAAAGCAGAACTCTGGGAACAAAAAAGTATTTTAAATATATTCTGCAATAGCCACAAAGGATATAAGTCCTCCATGTGTGCACCAAATGCTTTTTACAAACCAAGTTCTTATCTTGTAAAAGTAGCAGTGAAATCATCATGTGTGCTGTACATGGCCTAAGCAGAGCTGTGGGAGGGGCCCAGCAGGCTCCACCCACTACAGGCTGCTTGCAGAAAACTACAGGAGGGGGGCGGAGACAAGACCAGTCTTCCTGCACAAGGAGAGAGAGCAGCAGTGAGCGGTCTTTATTACAGGAAGTCTCAAACTGGATTACTGCACAGATCTGAAAGAAATACACAAAGCACAGGAAGAATGCACGACTCTTGTACTTAGACAATATTTATTTAGGCCGGAGTTCAGCTTTAAGTCAGGAAGGTTAAGCCCTCAGTTCCAGTTCAGGAAGGCAGCAGTAATGGGCAGTGATAATTATTGTACATGTTAAACAGGGTAACCCCAAACCAGAGTCTCAGACGGACTGTGTGGAGTACTACAACGCCATTCAGAATGGAAAGAAAGTGAGGCTACGCCGACACCGCAGAACCATCCGCATCCTGCAGCAGAGGGCGTCCAAGCGGCGAGCGCGCCAACTGCAACAAAGGGTGAGCCCAATGCTCCCATATGTTAGGATCTGCTACTGTTATATCATTTGACAATATATGCTTCCAACACATGACATCCCCAGCTGAGAATATTTGGGAACACCTTCATTTGAAGTTATTTCCATATTTTGTAAAGGTGGCCACATATGGAAAGATTTTAATTCGTTGGTTTTACCAGATTTTCCAGCAACTGTGCAATGTTCGAACTAATAGTGGCCACTGCTCCCATGCTCACTTGGTATGTTGGTGGAAACTCAAGGGCAGGAATTGGATGGAGCTCATCCACGCCCGCCGTACGTCTATGCTGTACAAGCTGTCCTCACACCGATGATCTCTGCATCTCAACAAAACGTTTTTGTTCCAGACAACATGAACAAAGAAGCCCCGCCCCCACGGAACCTCCCTCTGAGTTCATCAGTGTGGAGCCTAGTTGAGCTTGATGGACATTCCATTCCAAACCATGTGCATTAAAGTGTATCTCTCTCTGTCAAGTTTTTATTGCTGTCTGTATCCCCGGAGAGGAGATTTTCCTTCTTGGTTTGTCTTGATGACCACTGCCACGAAAACAGAAAAGTGATGGGAAATCCAAAATGTTAGAGTTGTCACCAGAACAAGAGGTGAGAGCAAACCTTCCCCTCATAGCCCTTGTACACACGGTCGGAGATTCCGTCGGAATGTGTCCGATCGGAGCGTTTTGTCGGATATTCTGACTGTGTGTGGTCTGCATCGGACTGTTTCCGTCGGAATATCCGACGGACCAAGTTTTCCAACTTGCCGGTAAAATTTTCCGACAAAATGCTCCGATCGGACATACTCCGATCATGTGTAGCCTACTCCGACGGACAAAGTGCCACACATGCTCAGATCAAATTCCTAGACCAAAGCTATTGGCTACTAGCCTGAACGTAGTCCCGTCGTAACGAAATAACGTCATCACGTTCTGTACAATCGGATTTTCCGACAACTTAGTCCGACCGCGTGTATGCAACATCACTTCCGGACCTCTTCCGGAATGAATCCGTCGGAATTACTCTGACGGATTTGGTTGTTGGAATCTTCGACCGTGTGTACAAGGGCTTAGACAGTTGTTACCCATATGGAAGTTTGACCTTCACCTCTTGCTTGGCTAAGATCAAGTAAAGTGTCTGTTAGGTGGACCAAGTTCATATAAACCTTGTCCCTGTCAGGAGCCTTGTGTCTCGGGGGTTCTGGATAAGGTCCTACCCCTTCGGGGAGAGAGGGGGGGGGTGGACAAAAGCCCACCCTTAAGTGCACTTTTGTGTCTTTCTTGTTCACTTAATGGTTTTTGTTTTTTGCGGACCAACGTCGAGTAAAAAATTTAATAAAAGTCTATTCTTATCAGTTTTTGGGAACAGAATGCTGGTGACTCTTGATAAATGGGGGCACCGGTTAGTAATTCCCGATGTAAAAGGGTGGGTACGGTGGGAGGGATCCTTTTCCTTCCGCGTTGAATCTAGCCTGGTTCTCCGGGGCTTGTCCCCAGTTGAAATCAGGACTCTTCCTAATGCCCCATACACACGAGCGGAAATTTCACCATCAAAAGTCCGATGTGAGCTTTTGGTCGGAAATTCCAACCGTGTGTACGCTCCATCGGACTTTTGCTGGCGGAATTTCCGCCAGCAAAAGATTGAGAGCAGGTTCTCTATTTTTCCGACGGAAAAAAACTATTCGACGCATGCTCGGAAGGATTGAACTTCATTTTCTCGGCTCGTCGTAGTGTTGTACGTCGCCGTGTTCTTGATGGTCGAAAGTTCAGAGAACTTTTGTGTGATTGTGTGTATGCAAGCCAAGCTTGAGCAGAATTCCATCGGAAAAAACATCCAAGATTTTTCCAACGGAAATTCCGCTCATGTGTATAGGGCTTAAGAGTCTGCTGATAGGAATGGGGTTGCATCTGTCTGGATGGGGGCTGGGAGCTACAAAGAGCTGCCAGTGATGTGCCCCCTGGGATTGGCATCCCAGGGTGCCAAAGAAAACTCTTTGGCAGCAGTGCACCATTGAGTTCTTCACTGGCACTAAATCACACCAGTAATTGCTTTTCTTGCACGCACCTCTTGGTTATGCCTTTTGGCTAGACCAGGGGGCATTTGTATACAGGCCAAAAGGTCTGCCATGTTATTGACACTTTTTTATTTTTGACTATTTGTTATAGACACTTGCTGTGCATGTGTGCTTGTTGTTTTTTTTTATTTATGCACAGAGATTGAGGGTGCAGGTTACCGGGGCCTGCCCTGATGTCGTGGAGAGAATCTGTGGCTTTCAGGTCTTTTGACCCTCAGCAGGTCCCTAAGCAATGGGATCCACCTGGATTCAGCCTAGATTGACCATGGATTGTCTTGTGCCCTGGGGGGGTTCAAGGTTTGAGGCCCTTCTTCTTTGGAGGTTTGACCATTACTTTACCTTTTGTGCAGGTTTTTTTTTTTTTTTTTGTGGGCTGTTCGGTTCACTTTTTTGTTGACAGGGGTTCAACAAGCACGGTGGAGCTCCAGAAAACAAAAACTCCTACATTTTGGATTTCCCATTACTTTTTCTTTAGGTGGCAATAGTCACAGGACAAAGAGAGGGTGAATCTCTCCAATGGGGACACAGATACCAATAAAAATGTGAGGGAGAAAGATACACCTTAATGTCCATGGTTTAAAGTGAGTTGTCCAATAAGCTCATATAGGTACGATGGTCAACTTTTGGCCATTTAATGTTTTTGCAGCTGGCAAGGAAGGAAGATGAAGTGGAAGTCCGGTCAAAACCTTGTAGATGGGGTGCAGTGGCAATAACCCACTCAGGCCCAGTGCAATGAGAGAACTTGTATTTTAATAATGCAGAGGAGGTACACAAATAAGTACAGTACTGTCAGAAACCATGAATCAGACCGAGACAGAAGTACAATTAAATCACACCTGTTTATTAAATAAAAATAAAAAGGTAAATAGATAAAGCGTAGTCAAAGCATAGCCAGAGTCCAGTAACCGGATCGAGTAGTCAGCCAGGCCAGAGTTCAATAACCAGATCGGGTAATCAGCCAGGCCAGAAGTCAGGGATATAAGTAGAGCAACAGCAAGCAGGATAAGGAGCCAGAAGGGATGTCACCAAGCCAGTCTTAAAACAGAACCGCAGGAGATGGTTTCTTGTGATGTGACCAAGGCGAAGGCAGAGGTGAAGTGAGCTGGACAGCTTTAAGTAGGCAGGTCAGACGAGCATGATCAGGAACAGCTGGTAAATGTGGAGAGCGATGAGAGCTGGTAATTAGCCAACAGCTGAGCAGCCAGCCCAGAGAAGGAAGGGCTAAGCCAGCCCTGACACCACTAAGGAGATCACATGACCTGAGCGCCCTTATGCTGCGTACACACGGTCGGAGAATCCGTCGGAATGCGTCTTATCGGACCGTGTCGTCAGATAATCCGACTGTGTGTGGTATGCATCGGACTGATTTTGTCCGAATCTCCGTCGGACCCAATTTTCCAACATGTTGGAAATATTTCCCGACCAACTGGGCCGGTCGGACGTAATCCGATCATGTGTAGAGAATTTTGATTGGACCAAGTGCCACGCATGCTCTGATCAAATTCCTACATCAAAAGCTATTGGCTACTAGCCTGAATCTAGGCCCTATCGTAACGAAATTACGTCATCACGTTCTGAGAGATCGGATTTTTCGACAACTTAGTCCGACCGTGTGTATGCAACAGTTTCGGACACAATCCGTCAGACTAAATCTGACGGACAAAATCCAACGGATTTGGTTGGCAGAATCTCCGACCGTGTGTACAGGGGCTTAGATTAGGTAAGTATACACATCTTTCCTTTACAGAGTAGTTAGTGTAGGGCTTAGAATAGGGATGGGAGCAGGTTTAAGCTTAGTTTTAGGTTTTGGCGGGACTTCCACTTTAAATGAACTTCTAGGTTTTCCGTGCATGGACAAAGCACAGGTTCACTTTAAAGTGGGGGGGGGGGGCAAAAACTTCAACTACTCCTGAAAATGCTACCTGGCTTTTCCTTTGAATCTGGTTGCGTTGGTTGAGCATTACGTTATATCTCTCTGTACTTGTAGAGATTGACAAGTCTTTGGCAGCCAGGTGTTCAGGACACACCCTATGGCATTTAATTGTCTGTAAATCCTGAGTCTTTTATAAGAATAACACCAGGCGTTTCTGAACATGTGTGTGTGTGGGGGGGGGGGGGGGGGAGTGATGACGTTCCCTACGCTTTGATGGAAATCTCTTCCCTGTTACTGTCTCCCACAGGCAGACATTGAGATCATCCGCCGTGAACACTCTCCAGATCACATGATCACCTGGACCGGGCCTGGCTTCGCTCGAGTTAGAGATGGTGCTGGCCTCTTGTTTCACATCGACAACATCCCATACCCCATGGAATATGACATCATGATCCGATATGAGCCAGAGGTACCGACGTGACCTAAGCAATGTCTCAAATGATACATATCTATAGGATACAAATGTAACAATGTGATTACCGTAGAGGTAACCAGAGGGCAGTAATGTACAGTAACCTAACTGACCAATCATATCCTCCTGACCTGCCAGCTTTTCTCAACCTTTGTATCTGAGAGGAAGACTTGAAATCATGTTTAGGTCTTAGGGAACCTCAGGTAAACGCGATTTTCATCAGAGGGGTCAATGGAATGAATGTCCCGTACATTGGTGGTCAGTGAGAAGAATGTTCCTTACACTGGTGGTCAGTGGGAAGAATGTCCCTTACATTGGTGGTCAGTGAGAAGAATGTTCCTTACATTGGTGATCAGTGGGAAAAACGTTCCTTACATTGGGGGTCAGTGAGAAGAATGTCTTTTACATTGGAGGTCAATGGGAAGAATGCCCCTTACATTGGTAATCAGTGGGAAGAATGTTCCTTACACTGGTGGTCAGTGGGAAGAATGTCCCTTACATTGGTGGTCAGTGAGAAGAATGTTCCTTACATTGGTGATCAGTGGGAAAAACGTTCCTTACATTGGTGATCAGTGAGAAGAATGTCTTTTACATTGGAGGTCAATGGGAAGAATGCCCCTTACATTGGTAATCAGTGGGAAAAATGCCCCTTACATTGGGGGTCAGTGGGAAGAATGCTCCTTACATTGGGGGTCAGTGGGAAGAATGCATTTTACATTGGAGATCAGTGGGAAGAATGCCCCTTACATTGGTGATCACCAATGTAAGGAGCATTCTTCCCACTGATCAACAATGTAAGGAGCATTCTTCCCACTGGTCACTGGGAAAAATTCCCTCTTACATTGGTGGTCAGTGGGAAGAATGCTCCTTACATTGGTGGTCAGTAGGAAACGATGTCCCTCACAGTGGTGGTCACTCACAATGCCACCCTTACCACAGCTAATAGGATCATTGATGTCATGCTGCTGGCTCTGCCAAGTGGCTTTGAGCATGGAACTATGGGAGATGAACCTGTTACAAATGAAGGAACCCCTAGGTACCATCGGAGGAACCCTGGTTGAAAAAGACTTTAGTGGAGTGAAAGTAACACTCTATTTTTAAAAGAAGTATAGAGATATAAAAACAATATTGATTTTTTTTGATCCACAATGATAAATGAGGTCCCCAAGGATTTACTGTACATAATAAAAAAAAAAACAGAACTCCTGTGGTCATGTGATCCCTGCTTTTGTAAATGTTAAAGCAGCACAGGGTTCCATTAACTATTGTTCTCCATTGCTTTCCTCGTAGTCAGCAGAGGACTGGGAAGCCATCGTCAGTGTGACGTCTCAGATATTACCCATGAGCCCCCGCTGTGGCAACGTGCTGCCCTCTGAGCAGATGTATAGGGAAAAACTGCCACATTCAGAGAGGTGAGTTGTAACTTTGTACCGTCATCCTCAGAATGTAAAAAGAAGTTATGAAAAAGGTGTTTTTGGCCTTCATTTGTATATATCAATGGTGGTCAAATTACTCAAATGTGGCACTTGACATCTGACTGTAGAAATAATACAGGAGATGGCCAAAGACTTGCGGACATATTACTGGAGATGGTTGGAGACTGTAAACATGGTAAAAGAGATGGCCAGAGACTGTGTGGACATATTACAGGAGATGGTCAGAGACTGTGGACATATTACAGGAGAGGGTCAGAAACTGTAGATATGTTACAGGAGATGGTCAGAGACTGTGGACATATTACAGGAGAGGGTCAGAGACTGTGGATATATTACAGTAGATGGTCAGAAACTGTAGATATGTTATAGGAGATGGTCAGAGACTGTGGACATATTACAGGAGAGGGTCAGAGACTGTAGATATGTTACAGGAGATGGTCAGAGACTGTGGACGTATTACAGGAGAGGGTCAGAGACTGTGGACATATTACAGGAGAGGGTCAGAGACTGTAGATATGTTACAGGAGATGGTCAGAGACTGTGGACATATTACAGGAGAGGGTCAGAGACTGTAGATATGTTACAGGAGATGGTCAGAGACTGTGGACGTATTACAGGAGAGGGTCAGAGACTGTGGACATATTACAGGAGAGGGTCAGAAACTGTAGATATGTTACAGGAGAGGGTCAGAAACTGTAGATATGTTACAGGAGATGGTCAGAGACTGTAAACATGGTAAAAGAGATGGCCAGAGACTGTGGACATATTACAGGAGATGGTCAGAGACTGTGGACATATTACAGGAGAGGGTCAGAGACTGTAGATATGTTACAGGAGATGGTCAGAGACTGTGGACGTATTACAGGAGAGGGTCAGAGACTGTGGACATATTACAGGAGAGGGTCAGAGACTGTGGACGTATTACAGGAGAGGGTCAGAGACTGTGGACATATTACAGGAGAGGGTCAGAAACTGTAGATATGTTACAGGAGATGGTCAGAGACTGTAAACATGGTAAAAGAGATGGCCAGAGACTGTGGACATATTACAGGAGATGGTCAGAGACTGTGGACATATTACAGGAGATGGTCAGAGACTGTGGACATATTACAGGAGATGGTCTGTAATTGTAGACATGTTACAAGAGATGGTTGTAGATTGCAGATATGATGCAGGAGATGGTCAGAGACTGTAGGCATGCTACAAGAGATGGTCAAAGACTGCAGACATGACACGGGAGATGTTCAGAGACTGTAGATATGCTTTATGAGTTTTTAGAGACTCGGGACATAATCCAGGAGGCAATCATGGATGAGGTTATATAAAACTGCAAGAGATCACTTGTAGTGGGCTGGATGTAGTCTAGGCCCCATAGTTTGGGGGCCTCTAATCTCTAGCAGTCTCATGTAATGTGTCTCCAGTCTATGACTCATGAAGCATGTGCCCAGTTTCCAAGAACTCCTATAGCACGTTGGCAGTCTCTGCACTTCCATAGTCTCAGAGTTTTCTGTAGCATTATTTTCGCTGATTACATACAGCCCTTTGGTGATGTCAGTGCCAGCACCCGAGGCCCCCTATATTAAGACAGTTGACCACCCCAGGTATACAAGATAAGGGTTTTCTGTCTAATTCCACATATGTCTTTCATATCTAGGTATCTGGTGCTCTCGAAACCCTTTTGCTTTGAAAATAACAACCAGTATGAAATCCGCATCCGCTTCCAGCGTTTGGATGCCACCAATCGACAGCCTGGATCCTTCATCCTCGTTGATTCGGTAAATATGATAAATGTTTGCTGTTACATATTGGATGCAGGATTGCAATCACTCCTAGGACCATTATTACTCTTCGGGCCATAGATGATCTAGGTGTGAAGCATGGATGGAAGAAACAGGTAACTTTTAGAGAGTAAAGCCCCCATACACACCATCGGATCTTCTGCTGATTTTTTTTCTTCAGATTTACCAAAACCGTATAATATGAGGTCAAACCTTAGGAGTTTCAATGTGTATGCAATCAGGCAGGCCCTTCACTACATGGTTTTGATAAATCTAAAAGACAAAAATTTGCAGAAAATCTGATAGTGTATATGGCGCTTTAATGTTTCAAGTAGACAGAGATTGGTAACAGTTATAAATCTCAGTTTCAAATCTCATGGCCATGAGCAAGATCATGTGCCGTATCACAGCCATCAGTCAAATTCAAACCTGCATTGGGAAATGACATTCGGTGACTTAAGATTTGAATCCTATTGGTGGCTGGATGACATCCTAGAACAATTTTAGTTTAAGAGCCCTTACAGGGTTGTGGATATTTGTGGATATCAGCCTCAGATCTCCCCCTCCCCACTCCCCACTAGTAGATCCCCCAGTACAGTTTCTGACCCAGTGCTCATCTCCCCCTCCATTACAGATCTGCCTCCAGTACACCCCCCCCCCCCCCAGTATGGGTTCCCTCGTACAGTACAGCCCCCCCAGTACATCCCCCCCCCTCCATTACAGATCTGCCTCCAGTACACCCCCAAGTATGTATTCCCTCCTACAGTACAGCCCCCCCCAGTAAACATCCCCTCCTCCATTACAGATTTACAGATCTGCCTCCAGTACCCACTCCCCCTCGTATGTATTCCCTCCTAGAGTACAGCCCCCCCCCCCCAGTACACATCCCCCCTTCCATTACAGATCTGCCTCCAGTACACCCCCAAGTATGTATTCCCTCCTACAGTACAGCCCCCCCAGTAAACATCCCCTCCTCCATTACAGAGTTACAGATCTGCCTCCAGTACCCACTCCCCCTCGTATGTATTCCCTCCTACAGTACAGCCCCCCCCCCCAGTACACATCCCCCCTTCCATTACAGATCTGCCTCCAGTACACCCCCAAGTATGTATTCCCTCCTACAGTACAGACCCCCCCCCCCCAGTAAACATCCCCTCCTCCCTTACAGATCTGCCTCCAGTACCCCCCCATATGTATTCCCTCCTACAGTACAGCCCCCCCAGTACACATCCCCCTTCCATTACAGCTCTGCCTCCAGTACAACCCCCCCAATATTGATTCCCATCTACAGTACAGCCCCCCCTCCAGTGTAGATCTCCCCTCCATTACAAATCTGCCTCCAGTACATACCCCCCCCCCCCAGTATGGATTCCCTCCTACAGTACAGCCCCCCCTCCAGTGAAGATCTCCCCCCTCCATTACAGATCTGCCTCCACTACCCCCCCCAGTATGGATCTACCCCCCCTACAGTACAGCCCCCCACCCCTCCAGTGCAGATCTCCCCCTCCATTACAGATCTGCCTCCAGTACATTCTACCTCCCCCAGCATGGATTCTCTCCCGCAGTACATTGCTCCCCCTCCATTACAGATCTTCCTCCAGTACCCCCCCCCCCCAGTATGCATTCCCCCCTACAGTACAGCCCCCCCCCCACTCCAGTGCAGATCTCCCCCTCCATTACAGATCTGCCTCCAGTACATTCTACCTCCCCAGCATGGATTCTCTCCCCCAGTACATTGCTCCCCCTCTATTACAAATCTTCCTCCAGTACCCTTCCAGTATGGATTCCATCCTGCACTACTGTTCCCCACCTCAGTACAGTTCCCCCCAAGTACATATATTCTCACGGTACAGATATTCCTCAGTACAGATCTCTCCCTTTTATTTTGTTTCCACTTGGATCCCACAACTATGGCACATTCAACTCACATTGGTCCAAGCTGGACCAATGGACTATGTAAAAACTGCCATACCTGGAATTCACCTTTGAACATGCTTTGCGAATGGGAAAGTGTAACAAATATAAGGTAGGCGCTATCTCAATTTGGCTGCAAAAGCAGAAGTACACTTTAAATATGACATCATTTTAGGGCAACAGTGCCACCTTCAGGTGTGATCTTGTACTGCATATCGTAGTTTATCCAAAAATAGAAAGGTACAAGTCTAATCTTGTTTTATATATTTCATTTCTTTATATTAGGGATGCACCGATACCATTTTTTTTTTTTTACAATGAGTACAAGTACCGATATATATATATTTTTTTATAGTACTCGCCGATACCGATTACCGATACCTACCGCAACTGTTTTGTTTTAACTTGGTACAAAGCATTGAAAAGTTATTTACAAATGAAATAAATCATTTTTTTTTTTAATTTAGCACTTTTTCAATGTGAAATGTGTAAATATATGTTAATATATATGTGTAAAAATAATTACTAACAAAGCAAACAAAAAAAAAAGTTTTAATTGTTTATAGTTTATAAAATAGACGTGAACAAAAGAAAAAAAGCAGGAAAATAATAATTAATTGGAGGAGAATAAGGAGTTAATTAAGGCTGATTAGAGTAAATTAAGGGTTAATAAGGGGTTAAGCAGAGGAACATTTGTTCATCCCTTTGAGCTGCAGATGAAGAAACAGAAAGATTCAAAAAGAAACAATGTTTCTTTTTATTTTAGTGTTTCAGCAGTTGAGCAATGTTGTTAATAAACATTGCTGGCTGCTTTTTTTTTTTTTGACAGCTCCAATTACCGGACTTCTTTAACACTTCATTTGTCAACAGGGGAGACCCAGCTGACAGCTCAAAAAACCGAGCCTGAAAGTATCGGTTTCAGGTATCGGTGCATTTGCACGAGTACCGAAACTTGTGAAAATACTCGGTATCGGCGCAACTCTAGTTTATATTGATATTTTATATTATTCCAGTTTACTTTATACAGTATTTAGAGGAAATTACTTTGGTCTGGCACCTCCAAAGGAGCTAACAATCTAATATCCCAACCAAAGTCATATAGGCAAGACATGTATTCAGACCGCTATGTCTTGGGTACATGTAATGCCCCAACTCCTTTTCTTTTTTTTTTGTATTGAAAGTTTAAATGATTTCATTTTAAATATAAATTGGTCTTGTCGGAGTTCTTTTTTAACACTTGCTATATATCGTTTTTGTCCCACAGCTGGTCCTTCTGCCCAAAGTCTATGAACTGCCCGGTTTCCATGGTAACGACCCCATATCCACACACCACCGTGAAGAAATGGAGACCTACAGGTGCCTGGAGTCCTTCAAGATGGCCACCATGCCAGTCCTGGCAGAGATGTGCATCAAGCTGCTGTGTAGTATCTCCGCCATCATCCACAACGGAGCTCTGCGTGAGTGACAGGTCCACTTCCCATGATGGTGGACGGTACATGGACACACCACTGCGCTGCAATCAGGTGCATTGCACGCGGTTGCAGAATGGTTGCAGTGTGGCCTCATTCACTTAAATCAGTCAAGTATGGCAGGGGCGCCACCTACTGGAGGCTTTTTAAGGGTTTTTTTTTTTTGCTAATGCCGCAAAACAAAGAATCATAGCCACAGGATTTGTACAGCCCTGTGCAGCTACAAGCCCTCATTCATGCAGCGGTGGTAAAACCGCAAATCAACCACCTGATTTTACCACCCTCTGGCCTCTCATGGGAAGGAAAAAAAGTAAAACTGCCAGAAAAAAAAAATGTAAAGAAATGGGGAAAATTGGTGGAAGTGTTGCTAATCTGCTGAAAAGTAAAACATAAATATATATATATATATATATATATATATATATAGAAAGATATATATATATATATAAACAGTGTATATACAGTATATACTGTGTATGTATATATATATATATACACACACAAAAGGCCCCAAGCAATTGACTGTGATCAATTGCAGATTGTCTATCCACTTTTCTATGGGGACAATAACTTTTAAATTTTTCGCATGCATGTTAATATCTGCATTTTTTGCATTAAACCTTCAATTATATATTTCATGAAAGCAGGGGCCCTGTAGAAAGAAAACGGTGGACCTTTTTAATATTTCATGTCACACAATAGTAGTGCAACTGTTTATAAAACATAAAATAAGAAATAAAATGAGTTTTATATAATATCTTTTTAATAATAATCGTATATAACATAATATCTATTTTAAAATAGTTTCATATAATATAATAGCTATTTTATCAGAATTGTATATAATTTAATATCTATTTTATATAAATGTTATATAATGTAATAATTATTTTATAATAATTTTATATAATGTGATATCTATTGTATAATAATTTAATATTATATAATATCTATTTTATAATCATTTTATATAACATAATATCAATTTTTTTGGTAAACTATAAAAGATGGGGTTGCAATGAGTAAATACCCAATCCTTAAAACTGTAGACCAATGGTCCTCAAACCGCGGCCCCAGGGCCAGATGTGACCCCTTGCTTGCCTTTATTTGGCTCTCGGGGCACTATTCCGATGATAGGGCACCATTACCCCTACTGACACCATCAATGGGGCACTATTCCTCCCATTATAACCAATGATGGGGCACTGATGCTGGTGCACTTTCTACTACCGATGGCCACAGTCCGGCCCCCCCAGAAGCCTGAAGTGCAGTAAAATGGCCCCTTGCTTAGAAAGTTTGGAGACCCCTGCTGTAGACTATATAACATATTAATGTTATATAATGTAATAGCCATTTAATAATAATTTATATATATATATATATATATATATATATATATATATATATATATATTTATATATATTTTATATATATATATATATATATATATATATATATATATATATATAATCGCTATTTTACATCTATTGTATAATAATTTTATATAATATGATATCTATTGTATAATAATTGTATATTATATAATATATATTTTGGATCGATTTTATATAATATGATATCTATTGTATAATAATTGTATATAATATAATATCCATTTTTTGGTAAACTATAGAAGATGGGGTTTCATCACGTAAATAGACGCTGAAGCCTTAAGGGCCGGTTCACACAGGGGGTGATGCGAGGCGACACGACTTGCCGCGCCGCGACCTGCCGCGACCTCAGCGGCGACTTGCAAATGACTTCTGTATAGAAGTCAATGCAAGTCGCCCCGAGGTCGCCCAAAAGTAGTACAGGAACCTTTTTTCTAAGTCGGAGCGACTCGAGTCGCTCCTCTTAGAACGGTTCCGTAGTACAGAACGGGGGTGACTTGTCAGGTCGCGGCACGGCAAGTCGTGTCGCCTCGTGTCGCCCCCTGTGTGAACCGGCCCTTAAACTGCAGACTAAAGACCACACTTTTAAAAGTTTTAAAGGTTATCAGTAAGGAGTTAACGTAGAATTGCTGCTCTCACACTGTTTGCCGTGATACCTCACATGTGTAATGCCATTGCTTTTTACATACAAATTTGCACCCTATGACCTCATTTGCCTTTGGGTGTGTGCATGGGGCAACAGGGGTGCTTTTTATTTTATTTTTATTTTTGTTTTATTCTAATTAATTGCTCACTTTTTTTAAGTGACTTTATTGCTATCACAAGGAGATAAAAAGCCCCCGGTGTGATAGCACGGCCAGGTGACAGGTCCTGTTCATGGAGACATCCGGGGTCTGTTAGACCCCTGATTTCTCCCCTGTTCTCAACTGCAGCTAATAAAGCACAGATTATGTGGTGCTGGGTTGGGGGGTAGGTGTGATGGGCACCTGCGTTTCTTTTTCTAGTAGTAGACATCATGGTTGTATTTCTTGTCAGTGGGTCACTTTCTGCTCTGTTTGTCTTCCAGCCTGTCTGTGTGATTTGCAAGGCTCGCTCAGTGCAGTGTGCAACAAAATCGGAGGCCAGTGTATGTGTAAGCCCAACGTGATTGGCCAGCGCTGTGACCAGTGCGCTCCTGGGACCTATGGGTTTGGCCCGTATGGATGCAGCAGTAAGTAGAGATCCTAACACATTTTTTTCTATACATTACATTATCCTAAAGAGAAAAGAGAACAGAAAAGATTGCAGACGCACTCAGCTACTACTGTAATTGCTTGAACAGAGGGAGTCCTTCTTTAAAGCCCGACTTTAGCCAACATTTTGGATAGAGTGTGGCTGGTTAGAACCACTTCTTTTTTAATTTGCAGTCCGTGTCCTCATTTAGTACATTTCCCTCACTTCCTGTGATGAAAAATCCTTCCAGCGGGGACACAGGGTATAACAATATTTTTTACAATAATTTTGAGCAGCAGTTATTGATCGGTTAGTGAGGTGTATTAGTCTAGCAGAAGCATTCATAATATACTGAAGGGGGGATAGCCTGTGTAAGGGTAGGCCATTGAGGAGAGAGGAAATAACACAGTTTCATAGTTAGTAAGGTTGAATAAAGACACCAGTCCATCCAGTTCAAACTGAGTGTCTACAATTGTCCCCATCCCTGTACATTGCACACTCATATTGGTCCCTACCCTCAAGGAACCCACAATCCAAGGTCCCCATTCATATACTAGGGCCAATTTTGGGCAGAAGCCAATTAACCTACCTGCATGTCTTTGGTTTGTGGGAGGAAACCCACGCAGGCACAGGGAGAACATGCAAACTCCAGGCAGGTAGTGTTGTGGTTTGAACCAGCAACCCTTCTTACTGCTAGGTGAGAGTGCTAACCACTACACCACTGTGCCACCTAAGTAAATAAGTTGTTTTGTGGTGTCATTAGTCATTAAGAGGCAAATTCTGGAAATGTTGTGGGGGGAAAGGCGGCAAGATTTAGCCAGTGATTGGATTCTAGGATTAGATTGGAATCTAGGATTACATCCAGAACCTTGGCGTGTGAGGAGAAACCAATGGTTGTGCTGGTGGTCTCAATGATAAAGCTCAGTTTTAGAATGATTGAGTTTGAGGAAGTGGTGTAACATCCATACTGATATTTTGCTCAGTAAGTTTGTGATACGTGAGGATATTGGGGGGGGGGGGGGGTTGAGTTGTGGAGTGGGGAGATAGATCTGGGTGTCAGCATAGAGGTGGTATTGGAAGCCATGGGAGGTTATCAACTGGCCCAGGGAAGAGGTGTAGAGAGAGAAGAGGCGCAGCCCAAGGACAGAGCCTTTGGGTACCCCAACAGAAAGGGGAAGAGGACCAGAGGAGATGGTGTATGTGACACTAAAAGTGTGCTGAGACAGGTAGGAGGAGAACCATGAAAGAGCAGAATCACAGAGGCCAAGGAGTGGAGATTGTTGAGGAGGAGTAGATGGTCAACTGTGTGGAAGGCATCAGAAAGGACAATGAATAAGAGTATGGAGCACTGGCCATTGGTTTTAGCAGTTAGTAGGTCGTTGGTGCGTTTTAACAGGGCAGTTTCAGTGGAATGTTGTGGGTGGAAGCTGGACTGTAGGGGATCAAGAAGGCTGTTGTCAGTGAGGTAGGAGCTCGTACAGTTGTGCACAAGGCATAACGGGAACAGATCTTCTGCTTACCCAAATCTTTACGCTCGATGTTCCGTTTTCTTGCTAATTCCCAATTCCCCAGCCATTAATTGTAGAGTCAGTTGGCGATCTTGTGCCAGCATTTGTCGGACACTCGCTCGTTCAAGTCTGAGGTTCTGCTTGTTGGCAGTTGACCCGAATGTGGCTCATCCTCAGTTGTTTCCATCCCATTGTGAAAGCGTTTGAACCAGTTGTAAATAATGCATTTTCTGCTCACTGCTTCCGTCCCGTACACTTCCACCAACATTTCACACCCCTAGGTCACCGGTTTCCCCAATTTGTAGCAGGACTTGATGTTCACTCATTGCTCCATGGCACTGTGACCCTACCTCTCACACTGACTACGTTTGACTGTCCCCCGTGGGTTTACCCTGACGGTTACATGTACTCCACGCTAGGTGATGCTTCTCAACATGTCTCTGAATAGCCATGTGGATGCATGCGCACCTGGCCCATGTTGCCGTTGAGATATGGGACCATTCACCAAACTTTTTAGACACGCCTCGTAATACATTTCTGTAAACTAAATATTCTGATTCCTTCTGTGAGTACTTATTAGGGCAGAGCACTACACTGTACATATTCTAAAGTCTCCATACCTGCTGTTGGATAACATGGAGATAGGGTTGCAAGTTTTCTGAATGTTCGATAAGACCGTCTGTAAACCAAAAAAATCGATTTTATTTCGCAACAGAGTGCGACTGTGACTCTCAGGGCTCCATCTCCCGGTTCTGCAACCCCGTAACGGGCCAGTGTCAGTGCCACAGCAGTAAGGCTGGGAGACAGTGCAACCAGTGCCTTCCGGGACAATGGGGCTTCCCCCACTGCAAGCCCTGCCAATGTAATGGCCACTCCGAGGACTGTGACCCCAAGACCGGTGCCTGCATCAGCTGCCGAGATTTCACGAGTGGGCGGCACTGCGAGAAGTAAGTTCCAGTTGGGTCACCTACAGCCAGCACTTCTAGTTCTGGTCTCTTTTGTGTGTTTGTACGCAGAACAGGTGTAAACACATTCAGGTGGATGTATTAAAGGGATGCTGTGGTTTTGGGTCAATTTTACTTTAATACTTTTTTATTTTTTTTGCTATTCCTATATAATCTCTGTTTTTACAAACAAAAATATAATACAGGATAAACTTTTGGCACAGGATTCTCAGAGCTTTATGAGTTTTTAAAACAAATGTTTGCTTTCATACGCTCTCTCACTGATTGAAATTAAAGACAGGTGAAAAGAGTGAGGGGAGATGAGTCACTATGTTTATGTTGTGAGTGCAACTCAGAGCTTGAGCTATTGAGCCCTGTTAACAACAAGCGCTTTTATTCTCAACAAAGTGGATAAGGGTAGCCCAGAAAAAAATTGAAAAAGAGGTTATAGCTCCACCTACTGGCTGAATATGAGAATAGAACAATTTCATATGCAATATTTCTTATTTGATTAGGACAGGAAAAAGTAAAAAAAAAAAAAAAAAATGTTTTAATTCTGACTATAGGAAACAAAAAAAAGCAAGTACCGTAGGCTCAATTCATAAAGCTGGTTAAGAATATTTGTTTTCAGCCATGTGACCATAATTGAAGTAATTGTACCAGGGAATGAAATACCAGAAATATGATATTAAACCATGTTGCCTTCCAACAATAATCTTCATTATTGAACTTAGTTGGAAGCAACCGAGGCTGGTTTTACCTACCTTTGATGAGCCTTTGGTGGGTCTCTAGGGACAAAATTAAAGGGGGCAGTCCCAAGATTTAAAATTAAATAATGTTATCAGTTTTTTCCTTATTTGTTCCCTTTTCTGTCCACATTTCTATATTTGTTGCTAAATTTAGCCAGAGAACTCTAGGGGGCTTCAGGGGATGATTTGAGGAGTTAGAAGACTCCAAGGAGCTTCCTCAGGTCTAATGAGTGTTCATAACAGACCCAACCCAACATTTATACCCACTTCGGTCACCTTCATCTAATCAACAGGATCATACCCCCCGTGACACTTACTGAATTGGAGAAGCCACTCAATTGAGTGATGAAACATCTTTAATACCCCAGAACAAGTCCAGTTGACTTCTTCAGGCCCAGTCTAGTAGACTTGTACTAGAAACACGATGACCTGGATGATAAGAACTTTCATAGACATCAGGAACATCATCCTAATTTCAGATGTCCCTCTTAGGTGTCTGGATGGCTACTACGGAGATCCTATTCTTGGCACTGGCCAGCAGTGCCGTCCATGTCCTTGTCCTGGCTATCCCGGTACTCAAAACTACCACGGCAGCTCCTGCTACGCGGACCGAGACTCCAGCCATATCGTGTGCCTGTGCGCTCCTGGCTATACAGGTAAGAAGCTGAGCATGCGGGTGGCCTTCAATACCCATGAAGAATGTCCTCACTGACTCATAAATGCCATAAACACCAAAAAATAAAAATTCTAGCAATAATATAATATTTTCCTTTTTAGTCTTCAGGATTTTATTTTTGCATTTTTGGGCTTACATATACGGTACCTTGAATATTAAGCATGTGCAGAACAAAATTTGCTTTGTTTCGTTTTGATTCATTATTTAAATATTTTGTTTAGTTAAATTTGTTAACTTCGTTTAATTCGTTTTCTAATTCAATTCGACTTTGCCGAATTCGGTTGAATTGAATTCAGTTCGACCGAATTCGGAAAATTCTAATTGAATTTTAATTCAAATTGGTATTTGAATATAAATTTATTCTATTCGAATTTCGGAAGACGGTTACATTCTTTCTAATTCATTCTGTTCTATGCTCTTGTTTCTTTCTATTCTGTTCTTTTATGTTCTATTCTAATTGATTATTTTCTTTTTTATTCTAATAAATAATAATAATAATATTAATTTAATTTCTATTCTATTTTACTCTATTTTTTTATTTTCTATTCTATTTTGTTATGTTTTACTCTACTATTTTCTAGTCTATACTTTTCTATTCTGTTCTTTTCTTTTCTATTCTGTTCTCTTTTTTATTCTAATAAATAATAATAATAATATTCCTTTCATTTCTATTCTATTTTACTCTATTTTTTTATTTTCTATTCTATTTTGTTATGTTTTACTGTACTATTTTCTAGTCTATACTTTTCTATTCTGTTCTTTTCTTTTATATTCTGTTCTGTTTTACTCTATTCTTTTCCAGTCTATTATTTTAATATATATTCTATTTTATTCTTTTATATTCTATTCCTTTATTTTCTATTATATTCTATTCTATTATTTTATTTTTATTCTAATCTGTTTGGTTTTACTCTTCTTTTCTAATCCTGTTTTCAAATTAGAATTTTCAATTCGGTCGAATTTCGTTTTGTTATTTCGGATTCGGTTAAGTTTGTTACTATTGTATTCAGTAGACATGTTTCCATTAGGTTTATCATTATGTTTCATTCTGAATCTAAATGCGGACAAATTTTTCATTATTCGGGAATTCGAATTATGTATCAGAATTTCCGAATAATGAAAAATTTGTCCTCATTTTGATTCAGAATGAAACTAATGGAAACATGTCTACTGAATATAATTAGTTGACAATTAATAATTAGTTGACAAGACTGGACTAGTAGTCAGAAAGTAAGTTGCAGAGATTTAAAAATAAATGAGGCATAAATGGAGGCAGACAGTTTGTCCTATACAGCCCAATCTGAATTCTTTATGGATGCAATTAGACATGTGTGGTTCAAATCAAAATTTGGATGAAATTTTTGTGATTTGGAAATTTGGATGTATCCGAATCTCCAAATCACAATAGTAATGAATTTCTCTCCCGCTCCTGGTAAAGAAATGGCACTTTTGGGGGGATGGGTACCTGATTTGACAGGTACCCGCTCCCACTTTAGTTCCAATCACCTAGGTGATCGGAAGTGGAAGTTCTCCACCCTCCCTCCCCTCAGTCTTCTGGGAACGTGGCAGGTCCAAGAAGACTACAGGACCAGACACAATGCGCAGAGCGGCTCACACATGCACAGTGGGCAGTCAGCAGTGAAGCCGAAAGCAGTTACAGCTGGGTGCCCACAGTTAACATGGTGGCTCCAGAGACAGACAGACAACAGGAGATGAAAACGGTTGGGGGAGTACACCGCTGGATCGTGGGACAGGTGAGTGGCTGTTTTTTAAAAAGTCAGCAGTTACAGTTTTTGTAGCTGCTGACTTAATTTTTTACACAAGAGACTGGAGCTCCTCTTTAATGAATGAAACCGAAACAAATTTTGCAATATCTGTGTGACACATTACCAGACATCATCAAGTATGATGCAGGACCAATAGCCCATGATGGATTCTCAGAATGAAGAGGAGAGGCCTGAAACGTGCTGGACAGAGGTAAAAGGTAAGTATTACATGCAGTGGCGGCTCGGCCATAAGGGGTGCAGGGACACTGCCCCCCTAATCTATGTGCCGACCCTAATCTACATGCAGGGTGCCGGATGCATGGATTTCAATGTTTTTTTTTTTTTTAAACACATAATGAAAGCCTGAGGCTCTAATTGGCTTACAAAAAGGGTAGGCTTGGGGAACAGAGCATTGCGCCCCAAGCCCACCCAGTTGTGTCACAAATTAATATTCGCTATTGTCTTCCTGATTCTGCTCCTGTCCAAACTGGAAGCGGGTCCTGAGACCCGATTGCCAGGGAGTCTTTGGACGCCCTGCCAGTCGGGTCTCAGGAGTCGGACCTACTTCCTATTTGGCCAGGAGGAGAAGCAATGACCCCGGAGCAAGGTCTCTTCCCCTTGAAAGACAGAAGCCATCAGGGTGAGAGTCAGGGAGCTACCTCTTCCAGGGATGGCTCAACTGTAGCCACATCCAGCACTCCATCCCAGAGCGCCACCGTATACTGTCCATCCCGGAGCTCCACCGTATACTGTCCATCCCGGAGCTCCACCGTATACTGTCAATCCCGGAGCTCCACCGTATACTGTCCATCCCAGAGCTCCACCGTATACTGTCCATCCCAGAGCTCCACCGTATACTGTCCATCCCAGAGCTCCACCGTATACTTTCCATCCCGGAGCTCCATCATATACTGTCCATCCCAGAGCTCCACCATATACTGTCAATCCCGGAGCTCTACCATATACTGTCCATCCCGGAACTCCACCGTATACTGTCCATCCTGGAGCTCCACCGTATACTGTCCATCCCGGAGTTCCACCGTATACTGTCCATCCCGGAGCTCCACCGTAAACTGTCCATCCTGTAGCTCCACCGTATACTGTCCATCCCGGAGCTCCACCCGTATACTGTCCATCCAGAAGCTCCACCATATACTGTCCATCTTGGAGCGCCACCGTATACTGTCCATCCTGGAGCTCCACCTTATACTGTCCATTCCAGAGCTCCACCTTATACTGTCCATCCCAGAGCTCCACCCGTATACTGTCCATCCCGGAGCTCCACCCATATACTGTCCATCCCAGAGCTCCACCGTATACTTTCCATCCCAGAGATCCACCATATACTGTCCATCCCGGAGATCCACCATATACTGTCCATCCCGGAGCTCCACCATATACTGTCCATCCCTGAACTCCACCATATATTGTACATCCTGGAGAACAGCAGCCCTTCCCTGAATCCTCGTCATCTGCCTCCTAAAGTAAGGGTCCATCTCCCGCACATGTGGGGGGGGGGGGGCAATTGCCGCCTTCCTGTCCGTCTCTCGGGGGGGGAGGGTAGTCATCTTTACCTTCCTGTCTGTCTCCCGCAGGGGGAGTTAGTCGCTGCCTTCCCGTCCATCTCCCGCGGGGTTGGGTGGCGTTGGTTTTTCCGCCCCCCCCAATATTGAGCACCAGCCACCACTGATTGCATGTAAGAAAAAAAAAATCAGCTTTATATATTGAAGCGTTATTTTTATATCTTTTTGTTAAGGTTCACGGTGTGATCGCTGCTCCCCCGGTTACTTTGGGAACCCGGACCAAGACGGTGGAGAATGTCGCCCTTGTCAGTGTAACAACAACATCGATCCCACCGATCCAGAAGCATGTGACTCGAGGACTGGCATGTGCTTGAATTGTCTCCACAACACTGATGGGCATCACTGCGGAGAGTGCAAAGCTGGTTATTTCGGCAGCGCCATTCTGCGCAATTGCCGCCGTAAGTACCCGCAGATTATTTCATTTATTACATTCACCACAGAAACAAAGTGCTGTAAGGCTCCATTTACACTCGTGCGACTCCAAAGTTGTGCGATTTCCATTGCAACTTTGATGCAACTTTAGATAAGTGCAACTTGGATGTGACTCTGGTTTGACTGTTGCACAACTGCCGCATTGATAACATTAAGTCTGACCAAAGTAGTGCAGGAACCTTTTTACAGTCACTGTAACTTTAAGTCGCATAGATTTTAACAGCTTCCATTAAAATACATGGGCTGAGACTTGTCATGCGACTTTATGTGTACAAACTCACATGACAAGTTGCAAAACAGTAAATACTTAAACCTTGATTATTACCTATATATCCTAACATTTTACAACAGCCATTAGCATTCCTGTGTTCAAGGAAAGAACAGTTGTATTTTATTGTATCTCTCCTTTGTTGTTTGTTTCTAAATACTATATGCAGTTTTCACACCCAACATTGTAGAATTTCTGACTAAAAAACTGAAAGTTTCAAAAGTTTGTATCTTATAGGCCGGGTTCACACTACTCCAATATGGAAGTCAGACAACTTCCAATCCAACTTCATGTCTAACCTCCATGCAAGTTCCATGAACGGGATCCGACTTTGATCTGACAATACCAGGTTCTTCGAGTCTGGTGTGAATCTTGAGGGGGAGACCCCACACCAAAATTTGAAAAAAATGAATAAGTGGCTTGTCCCCGTTTGGCCCCGTCCCAACATCATACCAGACCCTTCGGTCTGGTATGAATTTCAAGGTGAATCCTCACGCCAAAATTTAAAAGAAAAAACGTCATGGGACCCCCCCAAAATCCATACCAGACTCTTATCTGAGCATACAGCCTGGCAGGTCAGGAAAGGGGGGCGGCGACAGAGCGTCCCCCCTCCTGGACCATACCAGGCCACATGCCCCCAACACAAAAACAGGGTGGTTGTTTTGGGGCAGGGGGGCACTGCGCCCCTCAACCCAAGGAACCTTGTCCGGATGTTGACAAGGGCCTCTTCCCGACAACCCTGGGCAGTGGTTGTGGGGGTCTGCGGGCAGGGGGCTTATTGGAGTCTGGAAGCCACCCTTTAACAAGGGGGCCCCAGATCCCGCCCCCTCCCCTGTGTGAATGAGTAGGTTGTACCCCTACTCATTCACCCAAAAAAGTGTAAAAAATAAAGGACACAGGTTTTTGACAAAGTCTTTTATTAAAAATGAAGAATGTCCCCTATCGTAAATCCACTGTCTTCTCTCTCCACTGCTGATGTCTTCTTCCTCTGGTTCTTCTCCCTCCACTGTCTTTTTCCTCTGGTTCTTCCTCTAGTTCTTCTCCCTCCGCTGTCTTTTTCCTCTGGTTCTTCTCCCTCCGCTGATGTCTTCCCCCGAAGCTGGCTTCCGCTTTTGTCGGCTCCTGCTGTCTGCCATTTCTTATATAGCCATGGAGCATGGCCGCCCAGTTACATCATCCGGAGACCTCGCCCCTTGTGACATCACCGCCCGGGGCATGATGGGGCAGTGTTGTCACATTATTTATTTATTTAATTTCTTAAAGATACTTAATGGACCCTCCAGCAACATAAGCCCCCCCCCCCCCCACCCAGCAAACTAGCAACAAGAGACCTCCCCAGCAAAGACAGACTACCTTGCAAAAATAGATACCCTCCAGCAATAACAGATCCCCCAGCAGCCAGCATCAATAGACCCTCCAGCACACCCAGCACCCCTTGCCATTACATACATTCAGTACTGGAGTTGCCGAAATGGCATTCCCAGTGAAAAAAATCCCTGGCGTTGTCAATTTGTGCAGCGCTTTATACATTTGCCTGATAACTGAAAAGGATTTGGCTGTTAACATTGGGATGCAGTCGCCGCCCCCCTATCCATGTGTCCAGCCCCCATGCAGGACGCCAGATGCATGAATTCCAATGGATGGGGGGTGTTTTTTTTTTTGAAGCACGTAATTAGAACATGAGGCTCTAATAGGCTTCAAAAAAAGGGTGGGCTTGGGTCGCAGAGCACTGCGAACCGAGCCCACCCAGTTGTGTGGCAATAGCAAATGAATATTCGCTATTTGCCCGCGGAGGAGAGAGGGGAAGCCGCCTGTGATGCCCGACGCCTGGCAACCATAGATATAGGGTAAGTGCTCCAGACCCAACCGACCAGACCAGGGGGTGGCTGTGGGTACACTGTTTACCGCCCCCCCCCCCAAAAAAAATTACCACCAGCCGCGACTGCATTAGTTTATACTGTAGGTCTGCATTAATTAATGTTGCATACCTAGCTATGATCTCATACCCATAGGATACTCATAGGATACTCATAGGATACTGTTTATTTTCTAGGCTGTACCTGCAATGAGCTGGGCACCCTGCATTCCCACTGTACAAGGGACACCTGCTACTGTGACAGGGTAACTGGGCACTGCCCTTGCCGGGCGAATGTCATAGGGAAGAACTGCGATCAGTGTGCCCCTAACTACTGGAATCTTGGAGCGGACCTGGGCTGTGAGCTGTGCGCCTGCCTGCCGGAGCACTCCCTGAGGCAGGACTGCAATGTGGTAAGTGGGGCCCCATACAGGACCTGGTGCCATTCATAGTAATGTTACATTAAAGCGGGAGTCCGCCGGTACTCCGCGTTTTTTTTTTTTTTAAAAGCCAGCAGCTACAAATACTGCAGCTGCTGACTTTTAAAATAGTGACACTTACCTGTCCAGCGCGCCCGCGATGTCGGCACCCGAAGCTGATCTCTCGATCGTCTCTCGGGTGCTGCTGCCGCCATCTTGGGTATGGGAATCAGGAAGTGGAGCCTTTCGGCTTAATTTCCTGGTTCCCTACTGTGCATGCGCGAGTCGCACTGCGCAATAAGGATGGACCTGCTGCCTCTGGGATCTGTGTGTTTCCCAGCAGGCAGCGGGGGACTTTCGGAAAGAGGCGTAATCTACGCCCCTTTCCGCAGAGAGCTATCCCGGAAGTGGGTGCAGATACCTGTACTGTACAGGTACCTGCACCCCCCTCCCCCCTGAAAGGTGCCAATAGTGGCCCCAGAGGGGGGGAGGGTTCCGATGAGCGGAAGGTCCACTTTAGGGTGGACCTCCGCTTTAAATCATATTTAAAGTGGCGTTCCACCCAAAAATGGAACTTCCGCTTCAAGCGCTGGTGACCCCCTGACATGCCACATTTGGCATGTCATTTTTTTGGGGGGAGGAGTGAGTACCCCGTTTTTACAGGCACCCAGCTCCCACTTCCTCCCCTGGCTCTGCAGCGCTGAGAAGGAAGATCGCCTCTCCCCCCTCCCACCCTGCAATCTTCTGGAACACATCGTTCAGCATGACCGGTTTGGTGGTGGGCCAGTGATGGTCTGGGGAGGCAAATCCATGGAGGGACACACAGACCTCTACAGGCTAGACCAGCCTTTCTCAACCTTTTCAGCACAGAGGAACCCTTGAAATAGTTCTCTGCTCTCGGGGAACCCCTGCTAAAAATTAGAAATCTACAACTCATGATACATTAGTGTGATGGTCAGTGGGGAGAATGGTCCTTACACTTGTGGTCATTGGGAAGAATTACCTCCTTACAGATAGATAAAAAGATCAATGGTGTGAGTGGGAACTTATCTGAAAGGCGGAAATTGCCCAATGCTGAAGGAACCCCTACCAACTTTTGTAGGAACCTTGGTTGACAATCATCGGGCTAGACAATGGCACCCTGACTGCCATTAGGTATTGGGATGAAATCCTTGGACCCATTGTCAGACTCTACGTTGGTGCAGTGGGTCCTGGGTTCCTCCTGGTGCACGACAATGCCCGTCCTCATGTGGCGAGAGTATGCAGCCAGTTCCTGGAGGATGAAGGAATTGATACCATTGACTGGCCCCCCACGCTCGCCTGACCTAAATCCAAAAGAACATCTCTGGGACATTATATTTGAGTCCATCCGCCGCCGCAAGGTTGCGTCTTAGCCTGTTTTAGGAGCTCAGTGATGCCCTGGTCCAGATCTGGGAGAAAATACCCCAGGACATCATACGATGTCTCAGGAGCATGCCCCGATGTTGTGAGGCATGCATACAAGCACGTGGGGGCCATACACACTACTGAGGACCATTATGAGTTGCTGCAATGAAATTTCAGCAAAATGGACTAGCCTGCTCCATCGTTTTTTCACTTTGATTTTCGGGCGTCTTTTGAATTCAGCCTTCTGTAGGTTGATCATTTTCATTTCCATCAAACGATTTGGCATCCTTTTGTTTTTAACACATAACCCCGTCCATTCCAGTATAGATATCCAGTGTAAGATTTTTCCCCATTGAGATCTGATGTGTTTTCAAAGTGTTCCTTTCATTTTTTTGAGCAGTGTACAATAACTACCATAAACTCTTATAGACTTTATTCTGTTGTCTTCTCCGTAGTACACAGGGCAGTGCCACTGCCAGCCTGGCTTTGGAGGGAGAGTCTGCTCACAGTGCCAGGAGAATTTCTGGGGTGATCCGAAAAAAAGATGTGAAGGTACGGTGACCCACAATTTGTCTTACTTACCGATGTGTGAAAAACCTAAAGTGGTTGTAAACCTCAGACATGAAATATGAACAAAGCATATCCCTCTATAGTATGTGCTTATCTCAATGCAGAGCATTAAGTGTAATTTCTGTCTGCTGCCTACTTCCTTTATCAGCATGAGTCACTTCTGACAAGTTTTCCTGACACCAGGAGCAAAATGGTGACGTGGGGGGCACAGCCTGTGATTGACGGCCTCAGCTCTTTTCCTGTGTGAAGAGGAGGTGTGTCCCTTTCCTCCAATCAGCTCTCAGAGCTCTCCTCACTGATGTAACTTAAAGTGGTTGTAAACCCTCCTTCCTGACTTTTACCTATAGGTAAGCCTAGAATAAAGCTTACCCATTAGGTAGTGGAAATATCTCATAAACATGCGCCGTTTAGGAGATATTACCCTTGTAGTGCACTGATGACATCATCGGCGCATGCACTGTGAAGAAACAGACCTCCGTGGTGTTTCTTCCCCAGCGTGTGCTGTGACCGACGGGTCCAACGCGCATGGGGCTCCAACCAGTCACAGAGCTGAAATCCACAGCACCGGAAGGGAAAGGGGCGAAGATGGACACGGTCTGCACAGGGGACAGTGCGGTTTTCGTTTGCAGGTAAATGTCACTAGACATGCGCACTGACAAAAAATGTGTTTGTTTTTGTTTCATTCGCTTTTTTCCTTTTTTCAGAAATTGGAAAATTCGGAAAACTAAAAATTTGGATTTTCAAATTTCCGAATGTCCAAATTTTGGAATTTCCGAATTTAGAATTTTTGGAATTTTGATTTTCGAATTTCCAAATTCCGACTTTCCAAATTTTGAAATTCTGAATTTCTGAATTTTTTAATTTCCGAATTTTCAAATTTCCGAGTTTTAGAATTTCCAAATTTTGGAATTTACGAATTTTGAATTTTCGTAATTTAGAATTTCCGAGTTTCCAAATTCCAAATTTTGAAATTCTGAATGTCTGAATTTTAGAATTTTGAATTCCGAATTTTCAAATTTCTGAATTTTAGAATTTCCAAATTTCCGAATTCAGAATTTTCTAATTTTCAGAATTCGAATATTTGGAAATTCAAAGATTTGAAAATCCTAAAATTCGAAAATCTGAAAAAAAGAAAGAAAATCTGTAAAATCTGAAATAATAGCTAACTTTTAAATGATAGATATTGGAATTTCCTTTCAAATTTGTGAACGTAACGAATAAAACATTTTCTGAAGTTACGAATTATCCGAAATAATGAATGTCGCATCTAAACAAATAGAATGGAACAAGTTAATAATATATAATAATAATAAAAAAGGTTTTATTATTATTATTGTTTATCATTATATATTTATTATTATTAGATTGTTACGTTCCTATACAGCATTGGTTATTTCAGATTATTCGTAACTTCGGATAAATTCGTATTCGTTATATTCACTAACAGCCAAATTTGAAAGGAAATTACAATACCTATAATTTAATATTTATTATTAGTTAGTTATTATTTTAGATTTTCAGATTTTCATTCTTTTGAATTTTCAGATTTTCATTCTAATGCCCTGTACACATGGTCAGACTTTCTGACGACAAAATTGGTCGGATTTTTTTCTGATGGATTTTGGCCCAAACTTATGCTGCATAGACACGGTCACACAAAGTTGTCGGAAAATTCAATCGTTCTGAACGCGGTGACGTAGAACACGTCGGGACTATAAACGGGCCAGTAGTCAATAGCTTTCTTCTCGTAATTTATTCTGAGCATGCATGCCACTTTGTCCGTTGGAATTGTCTACACACGATCAGAATTTAAACGATCGGATTTTGTTGTCGGAAAATTTTTTGATCCAGCTCCCAAACTTTGTGTGTTGGAAATTTCTGATGAAAAAAGTCAGATGGAGCCCACACACGATCGGATTTTCCGACAACACGATCCGATCGCACATTTTCCGTCGGAAAGTCCGACCGTGTATACGGGGCATTATTCTTGGTTTTTCATATTTCCAAATTTTTCAATTTTTTAATTTATGACATTTTGATTATTAGAATTTCATGATTTCGAATTTTCGAACTTCCGAAATTTAGAACTTCTGAACCTTCGAATTTGAATTTTCAAACTTTCGAATTTCTGAAATCTCCAATTTCCGAAATTCCAAAATTTTGAATTTTAAAAAATTCAGAAATTTGAAAATTCATAATTTCGAACATTCGTCATTTCGGAAATTTGGAAATTGAAAAATTGAGAAATTTGACAAAATTTGTTAAAAAACTAATTCGGAACTAAACAAATTGCCCCTATCTTATACCCCATACACATGGTCGGAAATACCGATGGAAAAAGTCAGATCGGATTATGTTGTCGGAAAATCCGACTGCGTGTGGGCTGCATCGGACTTTTTCTGCCGGAATTTCCGACAGAAAAAGTTCGAGAGTTGGATCTAAAATTTTCCGGCAACAAAATCCGATCGTACTTTTTCTGATCGTGTGTAGAGAATTCCGACGCACAAAGTGCCACGCATGCTCAGAAAAAAATTGGAGACGAAAGCTATTGGCTACTGGCCTCTAAGTAGTCCCGTCGTACGTTCCGAACGTCACCTTGTTCCGAACGATCGGATTTTCCGACAACTTTGTGCGACCGTGTGTATGCAAGACTAGTTTCAGCCAAAATCCGACGGATTTTGTGGTCGGAATGTCCGACCGTGTGTATGGGGCATAAGTGTCACATAATGGGCTGGTATGCAATGCATACCAGCCCATTATGCTTTTAATTTGCATGGTTTGCAGGGAGAAAAAAAGAAAGTAAAAGCCGTCAGGCTTTACTTCCTCTTTTAGCGCCCCACCCTCTGCTTTTCAGAGCTGAGAGATCCTGTGTAAATTGTGCACTTTGAATGGATGTAGGGGAAAGATATGTAGGAGGATTTGTTTCATCTCTTTATATCACCTGAGGCCAGTCACCTCTCTGGGAATATGGAAGGGTTTACAACGCTATCTGCTGAGACAAGACCCAACTTTCGCACCAGTATGTCTTAAGATTAGCAGCAGCAACCCACACCTGGAAGCCTCATACGCGTTGCGTCCATGATAGTGATTAAGCATAAAATCCCAGCGCCGTAAGGCATCAACGCTAACCAGCAGTGCCAGAGCAAGCAAAAAGGCCAAAATGTACCCCTCCCTCCTAATGAACATTGATTTATTTCTGCAGGATATTTTTAAGGTCCTTCTTTTTATTGCACCCCTCTTCTGCTGAAGCACTCAAGGCCCCCGCCACGTCTTCCTATCCCTCGGCCCAGCCCTGCCAATCATTGCCCCACCACCTTGTCCAATGCTGCCCCGTTATTTTTCCTGCTTTCTGATCACTTCTCTCTTTTCTGCAGCTTGCAACTGTGATGCGTACGGTTCGGAGATCCGACAGTGCGATCACCGTACAGGAATGTGCCACTGCCGGGAGGGGTTCACCGGGCAGCGGTGTAATCAATGCGCCAGAGGTTTCCGGGACAATTATCCCAGGTGTTCCGCCTGTCACCAGTGCTTCTACCAATGGGATGCCACCATCTCCGAGCTCCAGAACCAGCTTCGGGTTATACAGAAGAAGGTGTCCGACCTGCAGGACGGAGTGGAAGCTCCTGAGCTCAGCAACAGCCTCATCAAAGATCTGGAGGACAAACTCAGGATCATTAAACAAATTATCGGGGAGGGGACCATCGAAGGGACGCGCATGCTGGAGCAAATGAACAAGCTGGTCAACAAGATAAGGTAGGCTCTCTTCTACTGGTTGGACCTCATCACACACCTCCCAACTTTTTGAGATGGGAATGAGGGACACCTATCAGCAAAAGTATTCAGGCATAGGACACACCCCCTTGCCACGCCCCCTTAAAAGAGACTTGCACAAAAAAAACAAGATTTTTTAAACCCGCAAGTGATTTTTTTACCACTACTATTCCTTTTATATTGGCTTTTGGAATTTACAAATGCAGCAATTTAGAAATCAGATGAAAGGTTTAGTGCTGGAAAACACTTTTTGATAGATAAAAAGTAAATTTTATATACAACTATATAGATCAGAGCAAAATGAGGGACAAATGAGGAGGAATGAGGGACAGAGGGACATTGTTCCAAATCAGGGACAGTCCCTCGAAATCAGGGACAGTTGGGAGATATGCCTCATCACTCATAGAAAAATAGAAAAAAAGACTGAATTGTCCATCAAGTCAAGTCTCCAGTTACTTTGAGGTCATGTCCCCGTGTTCTTCATTTTGGATTCCTACTTTTACAGCTTTTAAAGCTTAACTCTGGGAAAACAACTTAATACACAGAATATATATAAGGGAGCTTGTTTAACTGCCACATTATGTCTTAATTCTGTCCACCCAGTCCTGAAATCTACACAGCTCTGCCACACAGTATACCTCTGCCCAGCAGGGGAGGATGTCCTGATTTTTTTTTTCTCTCTGCTACAGTTAAATTACCCCGTAAAGCTGGCCATACACTTAGGGCTCATTCACATGTATGTTGCTCTCTGAAATGTGATACGCATTCAGATCACTCTTCAGAGAACATTTGACAGGCAGTGAGGTGGCGCTGTATTGCCAGTTCACCGCCTCACTACGGAGACAGCCTCTGTCTCCTGTTCCTGAAGCTACACAGAAAGGAATTGAAGAATCTGTGTGCTCAATTCTCTGTCTCAAAGGTGAGATGTTAGGGGTCTGCTTAGACCCCTGATATTTCACCAAAGCAGCCCAACAGCATTGTAAAAAAAAAAAAATGTAAAAAAATAAAATAAAAACAATTTAACAAATTTAAAAAATAAATTACTTTTAAAAACAATAAAAAATTATTTAAAGAAATTGTGAAAATAAAAATAAATGCATTATATATATATATATATATATATATATATATATATATATATATATATATATATATATATTATGTGTGTGTGTGTGTGTGTGTGTGTGTGTATCTATATGTATAATTGATTTATTTTTATTTTTTTAAATACACTTTTACATTTCTTTAATTAATTTTTTATAGTTTTTAAAAGGTATTTTTTTAATATTTTTTTAAAATTTGTTAAACTGTTTTTTTTTATTTTTTTTTACAATATCTATCTATATTAATAGATAAATATATATATATATATATATATATATATATATATATATATTCTTTTTTTCCCCCAAATATATGTTTATTAAAGCTGTGGCGCAGCAAAATGTATATATACATTAAATGATCTATCTATTTATCTGTCTGTCTGTCTACTGTATCTATTTATCTGTCTATCTATCTTTCTATCTATCTAGATAGATAGATAGATAGATAGATAGATACAGTGCCTTGCGAAAGTATTCGGCCCCCTTGACTTTTTCAACCTTTTGCCACATTTCAGGCTTCAAACATAAAGATATAACATTTTTATTTTTTGTGAAGAATCACCAACAAGTGGGACACAATTGTGAAGTGGAACGAAATCTATTGGATAATTTAAACTTTTTTAGCAAATAAAAAACTGAAAAGTGGTGCGTGCAAAATTATTCGACCCCTTTACTTTCAGTGCAGCAAACTCACTCCAGAAGTTCAGCGAGGATCTCTGAATGATCCAATGTTGTCCTAAATGACTGATGGTGATAAATAGAATCCACCTGTGTGTAATCAAGTCTCTGTATAAATGCACCTGCTCTGTGATAGTCTCAGGGTTCTGTTGAAAGGGCAGAGAGCATCATGAAGACCAAGGAACACACCAGGCAGGTCCGTAATACTTTTGTGGAGAAGTATAAAGCCGGATGTGGATACAAAAAGATTTCCCAAGCTTTAAACATCCCAAGGAGCACTGTGCAAGCGATCATTTTGAAATGGAAGGAGTATCAGACCACTGAAAATCTACCAAGACCTGGCCGTCCCTCTAAACTTTCAGCTCAGACAAGGAGAAGACTGATCAGAGATGCAGCCAAGAGGCCCATGATCACTCTGGATGAACTGCAGAGAACTACAGCTGAGGTGGGAGAGTCTGTCCATAGGACAACAATCAGTCGTACACTGCACAAATCTGCCCTTTATGGAAGAGTGGCAAGAAGAAAGCCATTTCTCAAAGATATCCATAAAAAGTCTCATCTAAAGTTTGCCACAAGCCACCTGGGAGACACACCAAACATGTGGAAGAAGGTGCTCTGGTCAGATGAAACCAAAATCCAACTTTTTGCCCACAATGCAAAACGATATGTTTGGCGTAAAAGCAACACAGCTCATCACCCTCAACACACCATCCCCACTGTCACACATGGTGGTGGCAGCATCATGGTTTGGGCCTGCTTTTCTTCAGCAGGGACAGGGAAGATGGTTAAAATTGAGGGGAAGATGGATGCAGCCAAATACAGGACCATTCTGGATGAAAACCTGTTGGAGTCTGCAAAAGACCTGAAACTGGGACGGAGATTTATCTTCCAACAAGACAATGATCCCAAACATACAGCAAAATCTACAAAGGAATGGTTCACAAATAAACGTATCCAGGTGTTAGAATGGCCAAGTCAAAGTCCAGACCTGAATCCAATCGAGAATCTGTGGAAAGAGCTGAAAACCGCTGTTCACAAACGCTCTCCATCCAACCTCACTGAGCTCGAGCTGTTTTGCAAGGAAGAATGGGCAAGAATTTCAGTCTCTCGATGTGCAAAACTGATAGAGACATACCCCAAGCGACTTGCAGCTGTAATCGCAGCAAAAGGTGGCTCTAAAAAGTATTAACGCAAGGGGGCCGAATAATTTTGCACGCCCCCCTTTTCATTTTTTTATTAGTTAAAAAAGTTTCAAAAATCCAATAGATTTCGTTCCACTTCACAATTGTGTCCCACTTGTTGGTGATTCTTCACAAAAAATAAAAATCTTATATCTTTATGTTTGAAGCCTAAAATGTGGCAAAAGGTTGAAAAGTTCAAGGGGGCCGAATACTTTCGCAAGGCACTGTAGATAGATAGATAGATAGATAGATAGATAGAAATATATTTATGTATGAACACAGCCACATGTCCTAATCTGGTAGGTGTGGGTGAGTAGTCCTGAATGCACACTGTTAGTGTTTGGGGGCCACACACCTGTATCCACACCCCTGTATCCACACACCTGTATCCACACACCTGTATCCACACACCTGTTTCCACACACCTGTATCCACACACCTGTCTCCACACACCTGTTTCCACACACCTGTATCCACACACCTGTATCCACACACCTGTATCCACACACCTGTCTCCACACACCTGTCTCCACACACCTGTATCCACACACCTGTCTCCACACACCTGTCTCCACACACCTGTCAAAAGAGGATCTGAGGCTGTGTTCATACAGCTGCTGCTGCATCATCATAGTGTAACATAGGCTGCCTGCACACAGCTCCAGCCACATTTAAAAAAACATTGATTCACATCACCCATGTGAAGGGGCCACAAGATCTAATTTATACACTTTTTTAACTCAATACAGTTTTATCTTTTACATTTAGCAGGAATTGTGTAAATTAAGTCAGGTTTGTGACCCCTAATAAGGATTTTAGTGTATTTTTTGTGAAAATATTGTGTTGATATGTTGGGGGGGGGCCTTGTCTGGTAGGGTATAGAGGGCCCCGTGATGTCTAACAAACAGCCCCGGTATCCCGTACAAGTCTGAAGGGAGAACTAGAGGTCAGATTTAATACATGGTGACATATCTTAGTAATTGTACTTATATAACTTCCAATGTCATGCAGACTTGTCTGTACAGAGAGACGTGGCTGGGGGGGGGGGGGGGGGGGTGGAGGGGGGACGACAACTGAGTGTTGAGCTAAATATAGGTGCCCAGAGCTCTATTTATAATGGTGTGCTATTAATAGCGGAGAGTTTATGAGGCTCTATGATGAATGATCGAATGCTTTCTCACCAAACCCCTCCCCCCACCTCTCTGCAGGACGGAGGTGGCCCAGCTCTCCTTCAAACTGCATTCCCAGGAGAAGAGGATGAATGACACCATGACCAAAGACGGAAGGCAAAAGGAGAAACTGGACAAGCTGAACATAGAGCTCAGCCTGCTCAATGTGACCGTGCACAAACTCAAGACGCAGACAGAAGCCATCGCAGCCTCAGGGTTCAATGGTAACACACCGTCTGGTTTAAAAGTAGAACTATTTTTGCAACACATTATCCATTTTAATAAATCCAGGGACAATAAGTCACTTTACAGATCGACTTTTCTCTCCCGGTGTGCTGAGATCAGCCATCATAGGTCCAGTTCAATGAAAACTTTGCTTTGTTTAAAACCATCATGTCTGCAGTCTGCGCTGATCAGGGGTGTGAGCATCCACTGCCCTACTGACCGTGTCCACGGCCCTGCTGACCGTGTCCACGGCCCTACTGACTCCGTCCACTGCCCTACTGACCACGTCCACTGCCCTACTGACCACGTCCACTGCCCTACTGACCACGTCCACTGCCCTACTGACCACGTCCACTGCCCTACTGACCGTGTCCATGGCCCTGCTGACCACGTCCACTGCCCTACTGACTCCGTCCACTGCCCTACTGACCACGTCCACTGCCCTACTGACCACGTCCACTGCCCTACTGACCACGTCCACTGCCCTACTGACTCTGTCCACTGCCCTACTGACTCTGTCCACTGCCCTACTGACTCTGTCCACTGCCCTACTGACTCTGTCCACTGCCCTACTGATCCTGTCCACTGCCCTACTGACCGCTTCCACTGCCCTACTGACACCGTCTACTGCCCTACTGACCATGTTGACCACCCTACTGACCACGTCTGCTGCCCTACTGACCACGTCTGCTGCGCTACTGACCGCGTCCACTGCTCTACTGACTCCGTCCACTGCCCTACTGATCCTGTCCACTGCCCTACTGATCCTGTCCACGGCCCTACTGACCACGTCCACTGCCCTACTGACCCCGTCTACTGCCCTACTGACCGAGTCCACTTCCCTACTGACCATGTCCACTGCCCTACTGACCGCATCCACTTCCCTCCTGGTGCGTCCACTGCCCTACTGACCCCGTCATCCACTACCAGGGTTGCAAAGATCGCACTTGTGACTGGGCCCGTTACGCCACCATGGCGAGGCCCAAGACTGCAGGAACGGAGTGCCACCTGCAACCCTTTGTTCTATGATGTGTGGCCCTCAGTCTGTAGTGGGAACATTGATCAGGGTAATAACATTGATCTCTATTAGCCTCATATAATATGTTCCCAGTTACGTATTGTCTTCTGGAGCATCTCCCCAGCCAACAATGTATCCCGTCCTTACTCTCTGACCCTCATTTGATTTGGGTCTGTTGTTTCTGGCAGTCCTCTCAAGAATTATGTGCGGTCCTTGGATGATGTCAGGGGCTGCATTTGAGGCTCCCTTTAGCTTATAGGCAATCTAGACCAGTGGTGGTCAACAATAAAGCCATCAGTGCTCGCTTCAGGTTGGTCCACCAATAGATTGCCCTTGCAGATATCCAGAGAGCAGATTTGGCTCATACCGTGACAGTGCAAGAATGAGGAAGTGGATAACCACACACCTTGAAGGAATAAAACTCCAGCTTCTTCATTTCAACAGTTAAATATTTTTGACAGGAGCACAGCTACACAAGGAACACGGTTGACGCGTTTCACGTCAACACTAATCTGTGTCCAGCTGAGATAGAGTTGAGCTGTGATTGCTGGCTCTATATATGTTCTCTGCACACAAATGAAGTAGGTTATGCTTAAGCATCTGTGATGTGAAATGCATCAGCCGTGTTTCTCGTGTAGCTGTGCTGCTGTCAAGATTTTAATTGTTGAAATTAACCAGCTGGAGTTTTATTCCTTCGAGGTGTGCGGCTTTCTACTTTCTCATTCTTGCACCAGGGGTGGTCAACTTGAAAATTCCAGAGGGTCGCACAGTAGCAGCTCATTCTTATAATGTGCCAAACTGGGCAGCCCATACATAATGATTGCACTATAGCACATCTCAACAACCAAATGCGGTCCTGTTGCATTTTTTACAGAGAATAGCAATGCACGTGGAAGAAGAATTTGGAGTACCATAACCCCCAGCATTGGTGTCAGTGGACTCATTAGTAACCCCCAGCATTGGTGTCAGTGGACGCATTATTAACCCCATGCACTGGTGTCAGTGGACACATTAATAACCCCCAGCATTGGTGTCAGTGGACGCATTAGTAACCCCCAGCATTGGTGTCAGTGGACGCATTAATAACCCCTAGCATTGGTGTCAATGGATGCATTAATAACCCCCAGAATTGGTGTCAGTGGATGCAATAATAACCCCCAGCATTGGTGTCAGTAGACGTATTACTATTCCCTAGCATTGGTGTCAGTGGACGCATTAATAATCCCTAGCATTGGTGTCAGTGGATGCATTAATTACCCCCAGAATTGGTGTCAGTGGATGCAATAATAACCCCCAGCATTGGTGTCAGTGGACGTATTACTATCCCCTAGCATTGGTGTCAGTGGACGCATTAATAACCCCCAACATTGGTGTCAGTGGACGCAATAATAACCCTCAAAATTGGTGTCAGTAGACACAATAATAATCTTCAGCATTGGTGTCAGTGAATGCAATAATAACCCCCCAGCATTAGTGACACTGGATGCAGTAATAACCCCCAGCACTGGTGTCAGTGGCAGAATAATAAGCCCTAGCTTTGGTGGTAATGGAGGCAGTAATAACACCAGCACTGTTGTCAGTGGATGGAACAATAACCCCCAGCATTGATGTCAGTGGACACAATAATAACCTCCAGGATTGGTGTCAGTGGATGCAGTAATATAAAAATGATAAAATATAAAAGTATAAAACTCTATATCATAACTATACAATTATGAAGAGATAGTTTCCCTATAGAATCAGAATATTTTGTAAACTCGCCTTTGGTTTAGCTGCTAATTGGAGTTTTTATTTGTAAGGGGATTACATGTACTGGAGATCAGCGGTTAATGTCAGGATCGTGTTTTTCTCCCTTTCTTTTTTTTTTTTCCATGCCAGATATTATTTCGAGATTGTATCAGCAACATTTCCACTTTATTAGATTTCACCCCAGAAAAAAATCCTGCCTGTGTCAGATAAGCGTTACTCCGTGTTCCTGACATGGTCATAAATGGAAGCACTTTGTCAGCCTTTTACTAAATATAGATAATATACTGGCTGTGTCTGAGGTTTACCAAGAGTCCAAACACTTGTCAGAGGATAACTCCGCCCATAACTACAAAATGTTGAGCTCCAGGCAAAAAAAATATAGTTCCAGTTTTGTATTCATTAAGTTACTACATGTAGACCTAAAGCTGAATCCAGGCACAACTATTTTAATTCATATATACAGTATGTACAGTAGATTTTCAATGTATTCATTTATTTGATTTTTCTATTGGTTGAGCTTGGTGGACTGTCACGGTCAGGGGTCAGGCTCGGAAACCAGTAGCTATAGCAGTAGAAAGGCTCCCACCGACCAGCTGGATAAGTACACAAGCAGGTCACCCCTGGCAGATGACGTAGCAGAGAGTTTGTTGATGAGTTTTTAGATGTTGTAGGGTGTTGAGAGAGCTTCTCTATGTGGAATGCTTATCCAGGAAGGAGGTAACAGGAAGGGTCTTGGGGACGCTCCCTGCGGTGAAGGATGCATTGGGACTCTATGGGCTCTCTTAACTGCAAACATAGGCAAAAGGGTGACTCCCCAAAGGTGTCAGCTAGCCACGCTTCAATAAATGCCACAGGGTTCTTGCCTTCTGCTCTCTCAGGGAATGCACACCGCACGCACATTGTTTCTGCAAAGGCGGTTTTCCATGTCCTCCAACCTATCTGCATTAGTAGAGGCCACAGAATGAACAAATTTAACATCTCTCTGCAATGGCTGCCAGTCATCCACGGGCGTGCTAATACGCCCCTCCACAGCAGAGGTACGCTCCCACAGCTTCTGTATATCTTGCCTCACGAAAGACATTTCCATCTTCATACCTTTCTCCTCCCCTGTAAGATCTGCAATTGAGGAATTACAGACAGTGACAGCAGCTAGTATATCCCTAAGGGTTGGCTCAGGATCGGTGCTGACATGCTGGCTAGACAACGCCATGTCAGATGCCTGTGGCTGTGTGAGGCCTAGAGTCACAGGGGACAGAGCAGGTGGATCAGCCAAGATCGTAGGGTTGTCATCCAGGTCTACCAGATCCTCCTCCAGATTATGTCCACTAGGCACTGGAGTTGGTGGGGGGGTCTTTTCCCCACTTAGAGAAGAGGCATTGGGCAGCCTCTCTAGCTGATCAGGCGGAAGGCCGCCATCTTGGACGGGAGCATCTAGCAGGACTCAAGGGCCTTGTCCTCGCCTAGCCATGATGGGGCACTTAAATATTGCCAGCAATATGAATGACAGGATCAGCGGCACTCAGCAGTGACAGTCCCGAGTCTGTAGGGTACAGGATGGCAGTGCGGCGACACACATTCCTCAGGATATTCGGTGGAGCTAACGCCTGCATTTCCTTCTACATGCCTCGCTCGGCCACGCCTCCCACTGATAACATCACTGTATCAACGAATTTGTTCCACAGTGAAAGTCCCCACCTGAAGGCCTCTTTCTTTAATGCCTTTAACCCCACCAGGCTTAATCATAGAAATTCTAGAAAGGGCAGTTTCTAAGTGGGGACTATCATTCTGGTGTCTGTGGAATAAAGTTGCTGATACGGTGACGTCATCGGTGTGCCACTGTTCGGCTTTTACAAGGTGCATTTAGAGCATGGATGTCTCCTATTCAACATGAAGCCCATCTTCAGGAGATGGTGGGAGTTTCTTGCTTTGGAGTGGTGGATGGTTCTTACCTTCTCAAAGTGTATATAGTAACTATGGACGTTGAGTTGAACCCACTAAAAACCTGTTGCGGTTATAATGTGGGTAACATGAAACAAAGATAAAAGTGGTTGGAATTATTCCACTTGAGCCAATTGTCATATTTCGAAGTAAGCACTGTATGTAAGGCCCTAGTGAATGCCAAACTAAGATCTATAACAATTCAGAGCTGTCATACTAGACTCAGATCAGCCTACTAAATGAAAATGTATCAGTTATCCCGAATTCCTTGTAACACATCCAATTTCCTAACTTGACTGGTGCCATTTTATTTTTCAGAGACATATGGGAGCGTCCTGAAGGCCTATTTAGATTCCACAGCTGCTGAGAGACTTGCCAATGACTCTGTATATGGACCTGGTAGTCCTGTGAGCCACTCAAAGGAAACACGAGATGAGACGGAGAGGCTTCTGAAAGAGAAACTGGACAATTACCGAAGGAACGTGACCGCCCAACGGACTTCGCTGAAAGAATTGCAAAAGAAGACCAAGGATCTTAATGTTGTTAAAATCAATGAGAAGGTACAAACCTAATATCAATGAAGTAATTACCTTACATTAAAGCCTAGGTTGAGCCACAGAAATGAATATGAAGTCTGACAGACTTTATACCAGGGCTAGGCAACCTTAGTGGAGATCTACCTGAACAACATAAAAGAAAATAAAGATCAACGTGATTTGGCTTCCTTTTTTTATTTTTTATGACTTAACTAGTAAGGCTTAACTATTAGGGAAAACTTAGAAAAATGTAAAAAACAAATGTAACTTTAAAAATATAAACATAGCCTACCTTAAAAGAGGACAGTGTGAGTCAGTAGGACATTGAACAGTGTCAGTAGGGCAGTGGATGGTGTCAGTAGAGCAGTGGATGGTGTCAGTAGAGCAGTGGATGGTGTCAGTAGGACAGAGGATGGTGTCAGTCAGTAGAGCAGTGGATGGTGTCAGTAGAACAGTGGTAGTCAGTAGGACAGTGGATGCTGTCAGTCAGGAGGGCAGTGGATGGTGTCAGTAGGACAGTGGATGCTGTCAGTAGGACAGTGGATGCTGTCAGTCAGGAGGGCAGTGGATGGTGTCAGTAGGACAGTGGATGCTGTCAGTCAGGAGGGCAGTGGATGGTGTCAGTAGGGCAGTGGATGGTGTCAGTAGAGCAGTGGATGGTGTCAGTAGAGCAGTGGATGGTGTCAGTAGGACAGAGGATGGTGTCAGTCAGTAGAGCAGTGGATGGTGTCAGTAGAACAGTGGTAGTCAGTAGGACAGTGGATGCTGTCAGTCAGGAGGGCAGTGGATGGTGTCAGTAGGACAGTGGATGCTGTCAGTAGGACAGTGGATGCTGTCAGTCAGGAGGGCAGTGGATGGTGTCAGTAGGACAGTGGATGCTGTCAGTCAGGAGGGCAGTGGATGGTGTCAGTAGGACAGTGGATGGTGTCAATAGGATAGTGTCAGTCAGTAGGACAGTGAATGCTGTCAGTCAGTACAGCAGTGTATGGTGTCAGTAGGACAGTGGATGGTGTCAGTAGGACAGTGGATGGTGTCAGTAGGACAGTGGATGGTGTTAGTAGAGCAGTGGATGGTGTCAGTAGAGCAGTGGATGGTGTCAGTAGGACAGTGGATGGTGTCAGTAGGACAGTGGATGGTGTCAGTAGGACAGTGGATGGTGTCAGTAGAGCAGTGGATGGTGTCAGTAGAGCAGTGGATAGTGTCAGTAGGACAGAGGATGGTGTCAGTCAGTAGAGCAGTGGATGGTGTCAGTAGAACAGTGGTAGTCAGTAGGACAGTGGATGCTGTCAGTCAGGAGGGCAGTGGATGGTGTCAGTAGAGCAGTGGATGGTGTCAGTAGAGCAGTGGATGGTGTCAGTAGGAAAGTGGATGGTGTCAGTAGAGCAGTGGATGGTGTCAGTAGAGCAGTGGATCGTGTCAGTAGGAAAGTGGATGGTGTCAGTAGGGCTTTCTTTCCTTCAAACATATTAAGTGTTGAAGGGAGAAATCCTTCACGCTGCACTATTGTATTCTGACAGCGGGTGGTTCCCCTGGTATCAGAATACATTCATTACCAGCTATAGCCAGTAATCACAGGAAAAAAAAAACTGACAGGCTGGTTGTACTAAAGTCAAGCAATAGATTGACTTCAGTACATCCAGCCTGCCCATAGATGGAGTTCTTGCTGAACCAGCTCAATTTTGATCCCTCTATGGCTGGCTTTAGCCCCAGCACACTCAGTACACAGACACGCCTCCTCTTTTCTTCTGCAATACAAGTCTGTATGAAAACACTGGTGCTGATGGGTGTGGCTGTCACTCAGCTCTGTCAGTAAAGCACTGGAGAGGTCAGGAAGCAGCATTTGTACTGATAGTCATTTTAAAGCATTTCAAGCAAAAATCTGTCACAAATTATAACAAATGGGGGTACAAGACTATAAAGATATGAAAAGGGTCTAAGACTTCGATTGGCTTTTAGGCACTTCATCTCTCTAATACTGCTTGATAAATAAATAATTAGCACAAACACCAAGTGCCATATAGAGAAAAGATGTGAGCAGCAAATCAATTTGAAATTAACAAAAAAAAAAACACTTTTTTGCCCGCCTGTAATCTATGAGGCTATGGGGTAAGTGCCGACCGACCTAGAGTGGGCTAGGGGGATGTTGTTTTCCGACCCCCCCCCCCCCCCAAAAGAAAAAACACCAGCCACCACTGCAACCAAGAAAGGTATCGTTACCTATGAAGGACATTTTGAGGGCAGTTGAAGACCTCTCGTGTGGGCACACCAGCACCAGGTTTGCTAACCGCCAGTAAATTTACTGACAGTTTGTAAAATGCCAGTAAATATCAGGGGCTGATAATTTCATGCTGTGTTGACTTTTTAAGTGTAAATCAAGCAAATGACTTTGTTATAGGTATTGTCAGTGTTTCCATATCATGTTTACACTGTTCAAATATTCACTGTGTTAGTTGCCAATAGGAGTTCTGTAATGTTTCCGTTTGCCAGTAAAAAATGTGATCCGCCAGTAAATTTCCCATGTCTTGTCAGTAAAAAATGCTGTGGGAGATTGGCAACCCTGACCAGCACTGAGAAAGTAAATGTGGCAAGCAGCTTATGTTTATCACCAACAAAAGAGACACAAGTGTGCATGGGACAATTTACAATACGAACTACAAACAAGTACATTTTTCAGCATTAACTGCTTGCCAACCGCCCTGCAGCAGTTTTATGTATACGTGATTCTGCACTTCCAGGTAGGGGGCGTAACGTTCACGTAAACCAATCAATATATGCTTATTGGGATTTTTTTTACCAAAAATATATGGAGCAGAATATATTTTGGTCTAAATTTATGAAGAAATTTTATTTTTATTTTTATTTATTTTTTGCATATGTTTTAAAGCAGAAAATAAAAAATATTGTTGTGTTTTTTGTTTTTTTCAAAATAGGCGGCCTATTTTTGTTTTTAGCGCAAAAAATAAAAAACCCAATGGTGATCAAATACCACCAAAAGAAAGCTCTATTTGTGGGGAAAAAAATTACATACGTTTTATTAAGGTACATCGTTGCATGACCAAGCAATTGTCAATCAAAGTAATGCAATGCCGTATCACAAAAATTTACCTGGTCATGAAGGGGGGCAAATCTTCCGGTGTGAAAAGGGGTTAATCCAGGCACCCACCTAGAGCTACTTCTGTAATTCAAACCTAAATAGAAGTCATTATTGGCAAACCTGTGGTGATGGCACACATCATGACTAATGCCGCGTACACACGATCAGATTGTCCGGCGTACTTAGTCCACCGAAAACGGATTTCAGTGGACAATTCGATCGTGTGTGGGCTTCAGCGGACTTTTCCAGCGTGAAGTCCGACGGACTCAGAAAGTATTTTTGCACTCCAATCTTCCCGTCGGACTTGGGTTTCAGCGGACAATACGTTCATCAGTATGCTAGTCCGGCGGACTAAGAATGACGCATGCTCAGAAGCAAGTACGAAAAAGGAAGCTATTGGCTACTAGCTATTGAACTTCCTTTTTCTAGTCCCGTCGTACGTGCTGTACGTCATCGCGCAAGCGAACGTCGGACTTTCTGTGTGTCCGTGTGTGGCCAAGTCCGTTCAGTAGAAAGTTCGCCAGACTATCTGCCGGATTGTATGTCGGACTAAGTACGCCAGACAATTCGATCGTGTGTACGCGGCATAAAGTGCCCTATCCAAAAGCAGCCATGCAGATATGAGTTAATATTCTGATTGGCTGCTGTGGGGTACTGTCAGGGTTTGGCTTGTGGGAGCTTGTAGGCAAACAAATACTGCAACTGATTGGATGCAGTCATTGTTTGGATTCATTTTTTTCACCCAGCTCCTTAGATTTCTCAGTCCAAATTCATCAAGTCAGTTGGTGTTGGAAGGGCCGTCCACTGGTCGAATGTCAGCCAATTCACAGGAATCAGCCAAAATTTGAGCCAGCTCAACACGATCGGAAATTCCGCCAGAAAAAGTAAAAATTCCGCCAGCAAAAGTCCGATGTGAGCTTTTGGTCGGAGATTCTGACCGTGTGTATGCTCCATCGGACTTTTGCTGGTGGAATTCCTGCCAGCAAAAGATTGAGAGCAGGTTCTCAATTTTTTGGTCGGAAAAAGTTTGATCAGAAATTCTGATCGTCTGTACCAATTCCGACGTGCAAAATTCCTACGCATGCTCGGAAATAATTAGACTCATGCTTGGAAGCATTGAACTTCATTTTCTCGTCTCGTCGTAGTGTTGTATGTCACTGCGTTCTTGACGGTCGAAAGTTCGGAGAACTTTTGTGTTACCGTGTATATGCAAGCCAAGCTTGACCGGAATTCCGTCGGAAAAACCATCCAAGATTTTTCAGAAGGAAATTCCGCTCGTGTGTATGGGCCATTTGACTTATTCAACCTTACTCAATAAACAGCACAAGAACAAGAACCATGTTCAGTGCATCCCTGTGCCGGCAGTCGCATTGCTGTCATTGGGACGCCGTAGCTGTACAGACACAGCCGCTGCTCCCAATGTTCCCTCCATGCAGGGGTGGGTGCATGGCCCGGAACACTTCCCTGCACGGGACATGGATAAAAACACCCCATGTGAATGAGGACTATTGAAGCCGGATTTGTCCAAGAAGGATTCTTATTGGATGTAGCACTTTCCATTTGATCATTGTGTCAATTTATACCAAACAGAATAGACCTGATAGCTCAAGTGCAGTCAAACAGACAAAACAGATGTTTTCTGAGGCCAAGTTGCCTAATTTTGGTGAATGTCTTGGTTTCATTCTTTTAAATGGTTATTCTCCTGTGCCATACCTAACAGGACTCACATAATCAGTGCTCTATTAAGGCTATTGTGACTCATTGTGCGTTTTCTCTTTTTATAAGATTTGTGGAGCACCGGGGGACAAGCCTTGTGACCAGGCTCCATGTGGTGGAGCCAGCTGCAAGGATGACCAGGGCAAGAGGAAATGTGGCGGAGAGAACTGTAATGGAGCTCTGCCAATCTCAGCAAAGGCCCTCGCCTCTGCCCAGAATGTCAAAACGGACCTGGAAAACATGGCCACCCAGCTGAATGACATCTCTGAGAAGGTAGGCGTACCATGCCCTGGAAGGAGGGAGCCCAAACAATATACATTTTTTAATAAAATTGAGTAGAATTTCACATTTATTTAATCCTGATCAACTTTCTCAAGTCTTTCCTTCTTGAGGGAAAAAGAGGTACAAAGATAGATAAGATATATGATGATTATTTTGTAAGGACGCCTCAGTTGGTAAATATGGTGAAAGAAGTCTTAGCCCTTGTACACACGGTCGGAGAATCCGTCGGAATGTGTCCTATCGGATCGTGTCGTCGGATAATCCGACTGTGTGTGGTATGCATCGGACTGATTCCGTCGGAATATCCGTCAGGACCCAATTTTCCAACATGTTGGAAATATTTCCCGACCAACTGGTTCGATCGGACATACTCCGATCATGTGTAGCGAATTTTGATCGGACCAAGTGCCACGCATGCTCAGATCAAATTCCTACATCAAAGCTATTGGCTACTAGCCTGAATGTAGTTCCATCATAACTACATTACATCATCACGTTCTGAAAGATCGGATTTTTCGACAACTTAGTCCAACCGTGTGTATGCAACAGTTTCGGACAAGATCCGACGGATTTGGTTGTCGAAATCTCCGACCGTGTGTACAGGGGCTTAAAGCCCCCCGACCAGTTGTCTTCTTCGCTCCTTGTAATTACATCTTATTTTATATCCTTTTACTCACACAAATTTTGAGTTTCAAGCTAGAAATTTGTAAAAAATAAATGAAGGCATTCTCAAGTAATGCTCTTTGAATTGTAAAAAAAACATTTGTAGATCCAGGAAGTCCAAACCATTGCCCAAGAAGCCAAAGAGAAAAGTGAATCCACCTTGAGCAAAGCCAAAGACACCAAGCGGAAAATTGAAGACTCTACAGAAAAACTAAGAGCTTTCATCAAGAAGATTAAAGATTTCCTAACTGGTAATGCCAGTCTTGTCTTTGTATTGTGTTTGCCGTGGCTTGCTTTGTCTTGAATTGCTTTCCCTTTCCCAATTCCATTTCCCTTTCTCTTCCTTTCCCTTCCTTTCCACTCCCCTTCTCAGGATCGTTGCTAGGTCTGCAAAAGATCTGGTGCTAGAGCCCATAGAAGAGGTCACCAACCTTTTTGCAGGCCCTGGGGAGGGGGGGCTGGGGAGCACGCCGGTGGTAAGCAATTTTTTGCAGGCAATGGCTGGTGTTGGCGTTTCAATCATCATGGAACCATGGTTGATATGGTGTCAGGGAGATCGAAGCACAGTGTTTCTATAGTTACATTCTAATATATAATAAAGTGGTTCAACTCACCATAATGCAGAATCAGTGGGAGCCCTGGTCGTGTCACTTGCCACATCTCCTGCCCCCACTTGCGGCTTGTTACTTGCCACCGTCACCTGCCACTAGATGTGGAATGTCACTTGCCACGTCACCTGCCACCATTTTCAGATTGTGACTTGCAACGTCACCTTCCACCTGATGCGGATTGTCACTTGCCATGTCCCCTGGCACCAGATGTGGATTGTCACTTGCCATGCCAGCCAGTGCCACCAAATGTGCATTGTCGCTGCATTGGTGGCAGGCTGGCGGCACCGGTCCATTCAGTGTGGGCAGGATAACGCGGATGCGTGGCGGGCAGTGAGAGATGATGTCATCTATCTGCTCACCACCGCACCTCGATCCCACATTGAAGAGGCCTAGCTGTGAGGGCAGAAGAGCGGTGATGTGGAGCAGACGGAGAGAGATGATGTCATCTCTGCTCTTCTGCCCGCTTGCTTCTCTCCTCCACAACTCTCATGTAGCCCGCCGGTTAGACAGGAACCCTGCGGCAAGAGACTCATTGCTATGGGCCCCAGATTCAGGGCTGTAGCCTACAGATTCGGGGCTGTAGCCCCAATAGCCACCCCCCTAGCGACGCCACTGCCCCCTTGACTAACCAATGGGCCTCCATAACCAATAATCATATTGGAAAATTGTGATATTGAATCTGTTTGTATGTCCTTTCCACAGAGGAAGGAGCTGACCCAGAGAGCATTGAACTGGTAGCAAGGCAGGTGCTAAACATCTCACTCCCGGCCAGTCCTGGAGATATCGCTGCGCTCATCAAGCAGATCACGGACAGCATTGGTAACCTCAGCGGGGTGGACATGATCCTTAATGTGACATCGGAGAGCGTAAATACTGCCAAACTGCTCCTGCAAAAAGCCGTGGAGGCCAGGTAAGATAATCAAGATACTTACCTTGAGGCACTTTCTTTTGCCCGGTTACCTTTATACCTGGAGACTATTGCATTCAGAAGAGCCACTTTCTCCCTTTGAACTGATCTTCCAAATAATTGGCTGGCCAAGAAAATCGCTACAAAATTTTTTTTGCCCGGAATTGGCCCAGCTGTAGAAAGGTTAAAGCTGTGGCCACTAATCGATGTTTGGAAAGTTTGTCCAAAGCCTTTTAGCAGAGGATGTGTTCATTATTTTTGCAGATGGGTTAATCATAAAATACGTGGATAGACGGATGGAAAGCTTTGTGTGTAAATTCCAGATGTGTCCACACAAAACCTCTGGGCTGTAATAAGCAAAACCCGCTTATTATTTTACAGATGTCACGGAGCTCTTGTAGTTAGGAAAATATGTGATGATGATGATGGGAGCCGCTCACGCAGCTTGTTTGCAAATTCTCATTTTGGTCATCACAACTCCAGAACAGAAAAGTCCAGTCTGGATCCATCCTAACATGCAAGATTCACCCAACTTTTACCCAGGAACAACACACTTTTTTTTTTTTTTTCAACTGAATCCAATTAGAAAAGTGTGTGAATCTTGGGTGAAAGTTGTAAGAATCTTGTGTAAAAACAACAAAACCTTAACCCTAGGTTCCCATCTATGTGGCTGCGGTTGATGCGTTTTTCTGGCCCGTTTCGGGTTTTTAAACACAGGTTTTCGATACGTTTTTGCGTGCAGTTTTCATGCGTTTTGCACTGTTTTTTTTTTTTCTCTTTAACAAACTGTAAATAGCTGGTTGTTAACCACTTCAGCCCCCGGAAGGTTTGGCTGCTGAATGACCAGAGCATTTTTTTGCGATACGGCACTGCGTCGCTTTAACTGACAATTGCGCGGTCGTGCAATGCTGCACCCAAACAAATTTGAGGTCCTTATTTTCCCTCAAATACAGCTTTCTTTTGGTTGTATTTGATCGCCTCTGCGGTTTTTGTTTTTTGCGCTATAAACAAAGAAAGAGCGACAATTTTGAAAAAAAAAACACAATATTTTGTACTTTTTACTATAATAAATATCCCAATTTTTTTTTTTTTTTTTTTTTTTTTTAAAGCTATTTTTTTCCCTCAGTTTAGGCCGATATGTATTCTTCTATATATTTTTGGTAATAAAAATCACAATAAGCGTATATTGATTGGTTTGCGCAAAAGTTATAGCGTCTAAAAAATAGGGGATAGATTTATAGCATTTTTATTATTATTATTTTTTTACTAGTAACGGCGGGGATCTGCGATTTTTATTGGGACTACGACATTATGGCGGACACATCGGACAATTTTGAAACATTTTGGAGACCATTGGCATTTATACAGCAATCAGAGCTATAAAAATGCATTAATTACTGTATAAATGTCACTGGCAGTAAAGGGGTTAACACTAGGGGGCGATCAAGGGGTTAACTGTGTTCCCTAGTGTGTGTTCTAACTGAAGGGGGGATGGTATGGGATGGCATGAAGCTAGGGGAAGAGATAGATCGGTGTTCATACCTTGTATAAACACACAATCAGTCTCTTCTACCCTCAGAGAACCAGGATCTCTATGTTTACCCGGTTCTCGCCGTGTCACGAGCGATCGTGGGAGCCCAGCGGTCATCACGACCGCCGGCCACTCGCATCGGCTCCGGGGATGAACAGCAGGCACGCGCCCCTAGTGGCCACAAATAGAAGCAACGTAACATGACAGCCGAGCCATGTTGCCGCAGTACAAGTGTGGCGGCTGGTCGGCAAGCAGATAAGGAGCGGGCCAGGAAGCCGGGCCATCGCATCTTTAGCAACCGATGAGTCATCAGTTGTCAGCGGTGTTCCCCGCTGACAGCTGAATGTAAAAACAAGAATTGCCGGAAATAAAAAAAAGTTGGGGGGGGGGGAATGACGTGGTGTCTCACCAAATCCATACCAGGCTCTTCGGGTCCCTTCGGGGTTCCCCGTTGACAGCTGAATGTAAAGACAAGAATTGCCGGCAATAAAACGAAAAAAAAACTGTGTCTGGTCCCCCCTCAAAATCCATAGCAGACCCTTATTGAGCGTGCAGCCCGGCAGATCAGGAAAGGGAGGGGACAAGCGAGCGTCCCTCCCCCTCCTGAACCATACCAGGCCACATGCCCTCAACATGGGGGGGGGGGTGCTTTGGGGCAGTAGGAGTTCTGCCCCCCTCACCCCAAAGAATCTTGTCCCAGTGTTGATGGGGACAAGGGCCTCTTCTCCCTAACCCTGGTGAGTGGTTGTGGGAGTTTGCAGGTAGGGGGCTTATCAGAATCTGCAAGCCCCCTTTAGCAAGGGGGGCCCCAGATCCTGCCCCCCTCCATGGGAATGAGTATGGGGTACATTGTATGGGGTACAACCCTACCCATCTGATGACTCATCAGTTGTTAAGGATGTGGCGGCCGGCTTCCTGGCCTGCTCCAAATTTCAAGGGGTATGAATACTTTTTCAATGCACTGTACACATTCATTTTGTCAATTATCTATATTTTTTTTACCTCATCAGTGCCCCGCCTTTAAAACTATATCCATATTTCAACCATATTCATGAATTGTTTGGTACTTTCCGAATGTCATGTCGAGATCTGTAGTTGCCCTGCTCATGGTGAATACCAATTAGGCTTTAAAATGAAAGCAGTTCCAGTAAAAATGTCCTCATTCCCCTTTTCCTGCAGAGAGAGAGCTGACGGGGTGAGCGGGAACATTGCCGAAACCAAATCTCTGCTGGAGGAGGCCGGGAACAAAGCGAAGGTCGCAGAGAAGGCGCTGAATGCCACCAAACAGAGCGTCACCAGGCTGAAGAACACCGTGGACAATGTAAGGACCCTTGACCAGTGTTAGGCGGATTACCAACCCCATAGATTGTTATCATTTCTTATTTAATTCAGGAAATGTTACAAATGTGCAAAAGGTAGAAGTTCCGCGTGTTATATTCACTGTGGAACATAAAGGGTTAATCCTCTGCATTGTGTTAAAAGGCTGTTTAATCCTGTCTTCTCTGATCCTCCCCTTCTTCCACTGTCCCCAATCCGTCTCCTGATAGAAATGAGCCCTTGGAGGCGCTCTGCACATGCTCAGTTTGGTGTGTATTGCTAGAGAGTTTTTTTTTTCTTGGGCGAGTGCATGTGATCAGCACAGGGCCAATCAGCACTGCCCAGACAGAGGGTCAGGGGTTGTGCAGCCTCATAGGACAGTCAGGGGAGAATGAAAACTCCTCCTACAAGATTTAACCAGACACTTATAGAAGTCACAAGACTGCTCTATACTGCTGATGAGAAAAGGTATTTAGCAGTTTTATATTTACTAAAATAATTGCATTTCCATGTTCTGTGTGCTGTGGGGGACCAGATATAGTGAGTGTAGGGTCCGGGGGGTTAGTAATACGTTAAAGTGTATGTTATCCTAAAAATATATATATATTTTTTCTATGTATGTGGTCCCAGATGTGTATGTTATAAAATAGACATGTGCACTGCCAAAAAATGTGTTCATTTTCCTTTTTGTTTGATTCGTTTTTTTTCGTTTTTTTTTTTTTGGGTCATTCGTTATGATTGAAAATTGTTATTTCAAATAAATCGGGAAATTTGGAAATTTGAAAATTCAAATTTGGAAACTTAAAAAGTGGACAATTCGAAAATCCGAAAATAAGAAAGAAAATTTGAAAATAAGAAAGAAAATCCAGAAATAATAACTAACTAGCTAATAATAACTATTACCGTAAATTATAGGTATTGGAATTTCCTTTCAAATCTGACTCTTAGTGAACGAAACGAATACGAATTTATCTGAAGTTATGAATTATCCAAAATAACGAATGTCGCATCTAAATGAATGGAACGTAACAAATTAATAATAATAATAATAACATTTTTATTATTGTTATTATTATTATTCATTATTATTAATTAATTATGTTCCATTATTATTATTCATTATTATTAATTCATTATGTTCCATTATTATTATTATTATTATTCATTATTATTAATTCATTATGTTCCATTATTATTATTATTATTATTATTCATTATTATTAATTCATTATGTTCCATTATTATTATTATTATTATTATTATTATTCATTATTATTAATTCATTATGTTCCATTATTATTATTATTATTATTCATTATTATTAATTCATTATGTTCCATTATTATTATTATTATTATTCATTATTATTAATTCATTATGTTCCATTATTATTATTATTATTATTATTATTCATTATTATTAATTCATTATGTTCCATTATTATTATTATTATTATTCATTATTATTAATTCATTATGTTCCATTATTATTATTCATTATTATTAATTCATTATGTTCCATTATTATTATTATTATTATTCATTATTATTAATTCATTATGTTCCATTATTATTATTATTATTATTCATTATTATTAATTCATTATGTTCCATTATTATTATTATTATTATTCATTATTATTAATTCATTATATTCCATTATTATTATTATTATTATTATTATTATTCATTATTATTAATTCATTATGTTCCATTTGTTTAGATGCGGCATTCGTTCTTTCGGATAATTCGTAACTTTGGATAAATTCGTATTCATTGCGTTCACTAACAGCCAAATTTTAAAGACAATTCCAATACTTAAAATTTAATAATTAGTAATAGTTATTATTAAGCCCCATACATTATCAGATTTTCTGCTGTTTTTTTCCTTCAGATTTACCAAAACCATGTAGTAGAAGGGCCTGCATACAAATTGAAACTCCTAAGGTTCGACCTCATATTATATGCTTTTGGTAAATCTGAAGGAAAAAAATCAGCAGAAAATCTAGGATTTTCGGGTTTTCTAATTTTCGGATTTTCATTCTTATTTTTTTGGATTTTGCTTCTTTTGAATTTTCAGGTTTTCTAATTTTCATTCTTTTGAATTTTCAGATTTTCATTCTTATTTTAAAATTTTTGAATTTCCGAATTTTCTGGGGGGAAAAAAAACAGGTTTTCGTTAATTCGAATATTTCCAGGTTAACGAATTTTTTTGAATTTCGTCAAAATGAATTTGGAACAAAACTAATTGCACATGTCTATTATAAAACATAGTCTATCTATCATTTTCATGTATTTATTCCATCTGGTTGATCCTGCCAGTCAACTTTTTTCTTTGTTCTAAACTGACCACACAAAGCACAGAAGCTGATCTGTGGTCAGTTTTCATCCTTTGACTGGCAATTCAGAGGGAAAGGACACTGTGTAGACACACAGCATGCCTGTATTGGGTAGCTTGTTCAGTCACCATACCCCCAAACAATCACAGCTTGCCTCTGGCACACATACCTCTCCCAGTCACAGCCTATTTTGGGAACATGTCCCCTACACAAGCACATTCTGTGTCTTGTCCCAGGCTGAGCAGACTATGGAATATGGGCTCTAATAGGTTAAAATGTTTATAAAGAACATTTTTTTTGGAAACAAAGTAATGAGGAAATCCCTCCAAACTGAAGGAAAAAAAGTGTCCCAATGGAAGATTTTCCCTCTATTCCAGTTCTGGTGACAAGTTTTTCCCTCACTTAATTCCTGGTGACAATGACCTTCTCTGCCTGATTTAGGGAACAATTGGCTGACCAGGATACATTTTCTCAGCTAGTCACCATTGTATTGGCCATAGAAAGCCACCATCTACTGCAGTTCTTTCACATTCTATAGCAGTGTTTCTCAACTGGAGTGCCGTTTGGGTTTCTTCTTGTACCTGAGGACAAGACCCAGTTTCTCCTGGATCATAGATGGATGAGAGGACTCTATGATGGGGGGGACTCAAAATTTTTGATGGGGGGGGGCTTTGATGTGATGGGAGAACTCTGATGTGAAGGGGAGAACTCTGACGTGAAGGGGGCCTCTAACATGAAGGGGGGACCTCTGATGTGATGGGAGAACTTGATGTGAAGGTTGGACTCCTGACGTGATTAGGACCTCTGATGTGAAGGGGGACTTCTGATGTGATGGAGCCTCTGACATGAAGATGGGACCTCTGAAGTTATAGGGACCTTGTGATGGGGGTCTATAACTTGAAAGGGAGGGGGCCTCTAACATGAAGAGGAGGGCCTCTGATGTGAAGATGGGCTTTTGATATTATGGGGGCCTTTGACATTAAGGGGGGGCCTCTGACATGATGGGTATCTCTGATGTGAAGGGGGACTTCTGCCATGATTAAGGCCTCAAACATGAAGGCGAGACCTCTGATGTGTTAGGGACCTATGATGTGAAGGGGGGCTTCTGACGTGATGGGGGCTTCTAACATGAAGGGAGGACCTCTAACATGGTGGAGACTCTAATGTGAAGGGGACTTCTGATGTGATGGGGGCTTCCAATATGAAGGGAGGACCTCTGACATGATGGAGACCTCTAATGTGAAGGGGACTTCTGATGTGATGGGGGCTTCTAACATGAATGGAGGACCTATGACATGGTGGAGACTCTAATGTGAAGGGAACTTCTGATCTGATGGGGGCTTCCAACATGAAGGGAGGACCTCTGACATGATGGAGACCTCTAATGTGAAGGGAACTTCTGATGTGATGGGGCCTCCGACATGAAAGTGGGACCTGTGAAGTGATGGGGATCTCTGATGTGAAGGGGGGCTTCTGACGTGATGGGGGTTTCTAACATGAAGGGGGGACCTCTGACATGGCTGAGACCTCTAATGTGAAGGGGACTTCTGATGTGATGGGGCCACTGACGTGAAAGGAGGACCTATGAAGTGATGGGGACCTCTCATGTGAATGGGGGCTTCTGCCATGATTAAGGCCTCAAAAATGAAGGGGAGATCTCTGATGTGTTGGGGACCTATGATGTGAAGGGGGGGCTTCTGATGTGATGGGGGCTTCTAACATGAAGGGAGGACCTCTGACATGATGGAGACCTCTAATGTGAAGGGGACTTCTGATGTGATGGGGCCTCCGACATGAAAGGGGGACCTGTGAAGTGATGGGGACCTCTGATGTGAAGGGGGGCTTCTGAAGTGATAGTGGCCTCTAATATGAGGGGGGACCTCTGATGTGAAGGGGGGCTTCTAAAGTGATGGGGACCTCTGCCATGATGGGGGACACTGATGTAATGGGCAGCCTCTGATGTGGAGTTGATATCACCAAGGTTGTTGAGTTCATCACTCCAAGCTCAGGTTTCCCATTCATAAGTAACATTTATGTTATTTAGACTGCCGTGCTGCAAGATTTTGCATTATTTTAAAGATTAAACAACTGAAAAAAATGTTGAGAAACTCTACTCTTTAAGCACAAACCCACACATTTGCTCAATGCAAACATACACTACAGGTCTGTAAGGTGACTGTTTATGAGCAATCCTGAATTCATCTATAATCTGTAGGCCCTTGTGTAGTAGAGGAAAGGAACGAAGTCCCATGTGAGGACTGCAGGCCAACGTCCCACAAATATTATGGAGCATGATGGGGTTAATGTGACCCTTCTAAGGATAAGAGAATATATCAGAAGAATGCCCACCTGTGGTTTTATGGTAATAATATGCCATTTGTGATCAGCCATCATTTGTTGTGTGCACCAGTGATGGGTTAACCATTGCGGAGGAATTGCTGCCTCTGTATTACAATGGTGGCTTCCTCCCTTTCCTGTTATTATTCCCATACAACTCTGGCCGTGTCCTCCCTCTACTATTACGGTGACTTGCTTCCTCTGCTAGAGTCTGCCAGATCAGAGCAGAGATTGCACAGCTTGGGAAGGGATCCAGTTGGTTAATGTGAGCCGGGGGAGAAGTCATAAGCTGTGATAATGGCCATATCTTTCACATACAATGGACATTTACTCCAGATATAGGCCCGGGTTGTCTTATCTGTCCCCTGTTTACGCTGCTTCACTAAAATGTCTGAATTGATTTTTTTCCAGCTGAGCTGGTCACCGTGTTTACTATGCACTACTGTGGGTTGCATTTATACAATGTCACTTTCTGCTGAAATAGTTTAGGCCAGTGATGGTGAACCTTGGCACCCCAGATGTTTTAGAACTACATTTCCCATGATGCTCGTGCACTCTGCAGTGTAGTGGAGCATCATGGGAAATGCAGTTCCAAAACATCTGGGGTGTCAAGGTTCGCCATCACTGGTTTAGGCCTTCAATTAAAGTGTGTGTCTGGTGTAAATATTGGGGAGCCCAGGTTCACCAGCCAACCAGATTGGTCAAATCAAGCAGTCTTTTATTTTAAAAAGTTGGGAGAAAAAAAACAGCTTGTTTGTAGCATCAAATAAACAAAACAGTCCACACTCTTGGTACAAATCAAACTTTTGGCTCGCCGCCTGAAAAACCTGTCCCGTACCAGGGTTACGTTCCCCGCCTGCCTCACGTTCCCAAGGCCAGGTCACCAGCCGCTTCAGACTCCCATGCACAGCCAGTCCACCTGTCTTTCTCATACTCACAGACACCTGCTGGCTGTTTCCTGTTCCTTTTTTGGCCTCTCGTGCAGACGGGTTAACCCTATCAGGACAAAAGTCCCTGTAATCAGGGTTTAGGGGCTCTTTCCTATTCAAAGTCACTCTGAATCAAAAGGACTTGCCAAACCTGAGAGCACTGTAAATCAGTGCTCTCATCTCCAACTGGACTACCCTGGAACCCCGTCGACCTACATGGGTGGGAACCCCTGAAATATCAAATTTGCAGTCAAATCATCCCCCTTAAAGGGACGACAACCCAAATAATAAGCCACGTATCTCCCATGCCAGGACCCATCCCTGGCATCCTGTACGCTGAGCAAATGAAAAAATAAATCATATTACGTTTATCTTTGCAATACGTGCACGTTTTCCTATGTTCTTTAAAATTGGGCAAGTACAGAAAAATATTTGATTTGCCAGAAAACCAGAGCACTCCTAACCTAAAGTGGCTGTTAAGTCACTTACCCCCATTACTTGTATTACTTTTTAAATTCTAATTCAAAATACATTTTCTCACACTGCCGCTCTGTGGTCATGTACTCCTCTCCACTTTCCTTCCCTGATCTAAGAAGAGCTCTAACATCACCTGGCCAGCAGATGGAGGTCACGTCACCGCATAGTGGTGCTGTGAAAGGAGGCACTTAGGATTATGTAAAAAATAAAACAAAAAAACAAAACAAAAAAACGGACACTCTATTTTAGATCTTAATAAAACAGAGAGGATACAAGTAATGGGGGTATGTATTGCAGCGGAAATAGCGGCAAGAGGAGAGGGGTGAAGGGCAGGGAGGAGATTGTCTCTCAGTACACAGACTGAGCTGACAGGCAGGGAGGGAGGGGGAGCGGGAAAGACTGTTGGATGACGGAGGCACGTAAACTGACCACAGTGCCATGGATTAACAGCCATGATTACGGTGGTCAGTTCACATAGGGGACATGGGAACAGGCAGGATCAACCAGGTATTTTAGAACATAGAAAGAAAATTATGCTGCAACAGCATTATGCTGTTATTCATGCTTTAAAGGAACAGGAGCTTTTTATTTTTAGTGTTACAACTGCTTTAACCTATTCGGGCTGACAACACAGTGCCTCTTCTGCACTAAAATCACAAGCAGGATTGTCAGCCCTGCCTGCTGGACTACAGGACCCATCCCTGTCCCTCTCAGTCCCTCTCTACATACATACATACATACATACATATATACATATATTACTTTCTTTACCAGATAAACAATGCTGCTGTTTTGACATCCCAGAGCCTGTCCACACACTGTATGTAGGGAAAGATGTATTTCTGAGCGCAAGACCTGAACTCCCAACAGCTCAAAGAATTTTACACTCTAGTGATGACATCAAAGGGAGTAATAAAAAGCTGTTTTCTGATACAGGAACAAGATAAAAGGAAAAAACAATGCTGAAGAGAGGGATGTTTGGGGGTAAATTGGGGTAATGTCTACACAAATCATTTAATTAGGCAAAGACCATTGAGGTGAGTGTAGCAACCCAAGGCAAAGCATCTGAGTATGCAGTAAGGAACCGCACAGCGTTTTTCCAAACGTTTTTGGCATTCACTAAATAGCTACTAAAATATTGCATGAGTTATTTTATGAAGTTGTGCAGTATTTTAGGAGTGGACGCCTGTGGCAAACAGCTGGTTGTTAAGGAGCAAGCAGCCATTGCGTCCTTAACAACCGATGAGTCATCAGCTGTCAGCGGGGTTCCCCGCTGATAGCTGAATGTAAAAATATAATGCAGGCAATGAAAAATTAAGAAGAAAAAAACGTTACTTGAGCCAAGCAACAGTGTTCCATAGTTACTTGAGCCAAGCACCAATGTTCCAGAGTTACTTGAGTCAAGCACCAGTGTTCCAGAGTTTCTTAAGCCAAGCACCAGTGTTCCAGAGTTACTGGAGCCAATCACCAGTGTTCCAGAGTTACTTGAGCCAAGCACCAGTGTTCCAGAGTTACTGGAGCCAAGCACCAGTGTTCCAGAGTTACTGGAGCCAAGCACCAGTGTTCCAGAGTTACTTGAGCCAAGCACCAGTGTTCCAGAGTTACTTGAGCCAAGCACCAATGTTCCAGAGTTACTTGAGTCAAGCACCAGTGTTCCAGAGTTACTTGAGCCAAGCACCAGTGTTCCAGAGTTACTGGAGCCAAGCACCAGTGTTCCAGAGTTTCTTGAGCCAAGCACCAGTGTTCCAGAGTTACTTGAGCCAAGCACTAATGTTCCAGAGTTACTTGAGTCAAGCACCAGTGTTCCAGAGTTACTTGAGCCAAGCACCAGTGTTCCAGAGTTACTTGAGTCAAGCACCAGTGTTCCAGAGTTACTTGAGTCAAGCACCAGTGTTCCAGAGTTACTTGAGTCAAGCACCAGTGTTCCAGAGTTACTTGAGCCAAGCACCAGTGTTCCAGAGTTACTTGAGCCAAGCACCAGTGTTCCAGAATTACTGGAGCCAAGCACCAGTGTTCCAGAGTTACTTGAGCCAAGCACCAGTGTTCCAGAGTTACTGGAGCCAAGCATCAATGTTCCAGAGTTACTGGAGCCAAGCACCAGTGTTCCAGAGTTACTTGAGCCAAGCACCAGTGTTCCAGAGTTACTTGAGCCAAGCACCAGTGTTCCAGAATTACTGGAGCCAAGCACCAGTGTTCCAGAATTACTGGAGCCAAGCACCAGTGCTCCAGAGTTACTTGAGCCAAGCACCAGTGTTCCAGAGTTACTGGAGCCAAGCATCAATGTTCCAGAGTTACTGGAGCCAAGCATCAATGTTCCAGAGTTACTGGAGCCAAGCATCAATGTTCCAGAGTTACTGGAGCCAAGCACCAGTGTTCCAGAGTTACTTGAGCCAAGCACCAGTGTTCCAGAGTTACTTGAGCCAAGCACCAGTGTTCCAGAGTTACTTGAGCCAAGCACCAGTGTTCCAGAGTTACTTGAGCCAAGCACCAGTGTTCCAGAGTTACTTGAGCCAAGCACCAGTGTTCCTACCAACTGTTTAGAAAACAGATGGATACTTGTAATATTTTGTGTACTATGATTGACAGACCTCATTGATGTCTGCTGTTACTGAAATGTCATATTCTGTAAATATATATTTGTGTGTTCTGGCCCTGTTTTACTGTTGTATCTTTTTCAGTCCTTGAAAACAATTACAGGTGTGGAAGAGAAGGAGAACTCCATAATGGATCGTTTGACCAAGGTGGCCAAGGAGGTGGAAGCTTTAATGAAGAAAGTGGATTCCAACAGACAGATGGCCAACGAAGCAAACCAAAAGGCCACCAAGGCAATGCTGGCCACAGATGGGCTTGACAAGGTACAAAACCGGTGTTCAGGAATTAGCAGATGTTCAGTTCACCAGTTCATCCAAAATATAAGATATATGAGGACATTTTACATCTAAAATGTATGTTTTTGCTATAGCTTGGCTCCATTTAAGCATAGTGTCTGGCCTGTCTATGTTGTCCAGTAAGGGCCTAATTTATCTCCTAATTTTCATTGGATATCTTATTTTCTTCAATGGACAACACAAGACTAACTTTCTGTCTTGGGAAAGTGGCCCATTGGTGTTGTTTTAAAAGGGTCTTAAAAACTCAAAATAATATTCTTTGTGGGCATATTAATTAAAAAGTTAAAAATATGGACTTACAGAGCAGAGTACGGCAGTTTGGGTAACTCACAGATTTTCCATAAAAAAACTCATCCTCATGTCTGGTGATTTTACTTACAGGAGATGGAAGAAGTCAAGAAGAGCTACAGAGACCTGAAAGACAAGGTTGGAGGAGTGGACACCTCATCAGGGTCAGCCATGCAGAAAGTACAGCAGATAAAAGACGAGGCTCGGGACTTGTTAAAGAAAGCGACGGACGCCAAGGAGAAGCTAGATAGTAAGTGATACACACCCTTGTTTCTTCATATCTCAAGATATTCTTTACTTGCTCTCCAGCTATATGCTCTTCTTATCTGTCGTTCCAATCTTGACATCATTTTCCAGTCTATTTGATGTATTTCTTTTATACAGAAACAGCCTATCCTGCTTCAGTTTACAGAGCACATCAGTCTACTCCAATTTGGATCACACTCTGGTGTCCCCAGCAAAGCCATGTAGATTCTTAAAGAGTAACTGCACTTTTGTTAAGAAAAAATAATCCCCTCTGCGTGATCTATGTACATTGATAGAGTTTTAAGAAACCCTTTTTCAGATTCCGACCCTTTGTTGCTATGAAGAAATAGCTATTTGTTCCACCATGTACTTTGTGGACTGATTCTGAATGGGAGTGCCTGGTTATTTATAATCACCTGGTGCACTCTCAGCATTCTAATAGGAAAAGCTGCAGAGTCTGCAGCCCTTCAGAAGTATTTAACTCTTGGTGAATATCTCGCCCAAAACTGAAATCCTTATTGCAGGGGGTGCCTAAAACTTGACTTGTATCTTAATGCAGACCTCTGGGAAAAATCAGTAAGCCAATCACATAAGTAAGAAATAACATGAAGTTGAAGCAAAGACCATAGGCAGACTTTGCTCACCTTAATCCTCAATCTGGGAACATAGGGCATACCTCACTAACCCTAGCTTCATGCCCGATAAAGTCTTGTAGCAGGCCATAGTTTGGAGACCCATGCTATGGGGGTTCTGCTGGGGTTCCTGCAGATAGTTAATGGTCCCTTGGGTTTTTATTTTGACATATCTGTTGTATTATCTTTTTGTTATTCAGAGCTTGAGCAGAAGTTCAAAGACAATGAACAGAACATGAACAAGAAAATGGAGGAACTTCAAGACCTGGAGAATAGAACGATGATTTTACTGAATTTTATCAGAGAAAAGTCCAATGTCTATGCAACTTGTTAGCACGGCTAACATCTCTTCTATTCCACACATCTCCATTCATTCCACTTCTTAATTTTACTCTAAACCTCCCACCACCACCACTGTCCAGGTCTGTCACCTTTACATGCAGGAACTGTTTGGTGGACAGACCTAATTATCATTCATACTGCCAGAAGCTTAGTATCTGTACCGCAATTTTGGCTGGTCATGTATATCACTGCCAGAGAGGTAAATGATGAAGAACCTCATTTACATTGGTGTCTACCAGAAAATGGCTTAGATACATTGCTGGTGTGACAGGCACACTTTTCATCTATCTTTTAAAAGGAGAAACTCCAACCCGGTCCACGGCAGGCCAAACACATTACAATCTGAATGTACTCTCACTTTTACCAACAGCTAGTCAGTGCAAGGGCATTTTTTTTAAATCTGAACTCTGGTCAGAACAAACTAAGTACTAATGAAAATTTTACCAAAATTTTGCTTCAGTCTATGGATGTAAACCTCATATATAGTTGAGAGGCCCCAGGGTATCAGATTCCTAATAAGATGACTGGTGACCACTGGTGACTGATCTTGTTACCACCCCTTTGTGGTTGAAGCAATGACATAGGACATATGACATAGGGCTCCTTGTAAGTTGATAAGCCAGGTCATGCACCAGGAGGCCTACCATAGAACATGAGCAGAAGAGGTTGGGTTTCCTCTTCCTTGTATGCAGAAGAGTTATCGTTGGACATATTACAACCTCTGGGGCTTGCCAAGTTATGAACATTCTCGTGGCCCAAAAGAGCAGCAACCTCACAGTCCCTTGGGCAATTTACCTGGTTGGCCTGTATCTGTACAGAGACTTGACATGCCCAAATCTTCCACAGAACAGTCTCTCACTCTCTCTCTCTTACACTCCAGGACATCAGTGGCAGCGGAATCCTCCATGCTCTGCATGACACCCTGAAGACACCATAAAAGGGACACAGTACACCTACCCTCACTGTTCACAAGACTCGACAAGGGTTTATGGGCCTTTTTTTCGCACCATGCTCATCTCAGCTCAACTATTAATAGGACATCCAGTCTTTTCTGCCATCTTTACTGAATAGAAAAAAGGCCCTACGGGGTCCAAATAATGGAAGAACATTCCACGGTAAAATCTCTTCAATTGGGGTCAAAGTACATGGCCACCAGTGATCTAAGTCTGTATCTTTTGCTATAGAGTTCAAAGTACATGGCCTCCAGTGATTTAAGTCCGTATCTTTTGCCATAGGGTCCAAAGTACCTGGCTACCCCTGATCTAAGTCTGTGTCTTTAGCTATAGGGTTCAGAGTACATGGCCACCAGTGATCTAAGTCTGTGTCTTTAGCTATAGGGTTCAAAGTACATGGCCACCACTGATCTAAATCCATTTCTTTAGCTATAGGGTTCAAAGTACATGGCCACCACTGATCTAAATCCATTTCTTTAGCTTTAGGGTTCAAAGTACATGGCCACCAGTGATCTAAGTCCGTAGCCTTAGCTGTAGGTTTCAAAGTACATGGCCACCACTGATCTAAATCCATTTCTTTAGCTATAGGGTTCAAAGTACATGGCCACCACTGATCTAAATCCATTTCTTTAGCTTTAGGGTTCAAAGTACATGGCCACCACTGAGCTAAGTCTGTGTCTTTAGCCATAGGGTTCAAAGTACATGGCCACCACTGATCTAAATCCATTTCTTTAGCTATAGGGTTCAAAGTACATGGCCACCACTGATCTAAATCCATTTCTTTAGCTTTAGGGTTCAAAGTACATGGCCACCACTGAGCTAAGTCTGTGTCTTTAGCCATAGGGTTCAAAGTACATGGCCACCACTGATCTAAATCCATAGCTTTAGCTTTAGGTTTCAAAGTACATGGCCACCACTGATCTAAGTCCGTGTCTTTAGCTATAGGGTTCAAAGTACATGGCCACAAGTGATCTAAATCTGTATCCTTAGCTGTAGGTTTCAATGTACATGGCCACCAGTGATCTAAGTCCGTAGCCATAGCTGTAGGTTTCAAAGTACTTGGCCCCAGGGATCTCAGTCCATAGCCTTAGCTGTAGGTTTCGACATACATGGCCACCAGTGATCTAAGTCTGAAGCCTTAGCCAAAGGGTACAAAGTACATGGCCACAGGTGATCTATGTCACAAACTGTCCTCACAGAACTATTCTCCTAAATGACTGGACTAGGTCCTGAGCTGGGCCCACTTAGGTGGTAGAGGAACCCATGGCTCACCCACTGTCACCTGCTGGAGTCCATATCCTTAGCTGTAGCCTTAGCCTTAGCTTAAGCCTAAGCCATAGGCTTCGAAGTATATGGCCACAGGTGATCTATGTCATAGGCTGCCCCCACAGAACTCTATTCTCCTGAATGACTGTATTAGGTCTAGAGCTGGGCCCACTTAGGGGTTTAGAAGGATCCATGGCTCACCTACCATCACCTGCTGGAGCTCTCCATTGTTCTACTAATTCCATAGACCACCATACTGACAGTTCCATCCCCAGTATATATACCCAATAAGAGGAAAAGGAAGGCCAGCTCAGAATGGTTGGAGATTAGATATAATCCCATTCTAAATTCCTACCCCAATTCTACCCCCCCCCCCCCCACCCTTATAAACCTCCCCCACATTGCTAAAACATTGAAGTGATGACATTAAGGAGGATACATTTTACTGGGAAAAGGTGTATGCAATGTAAAATATGTGTAAGTGTTTTTAATTGTTCAAGGGGAAAGGAAAAATTGAGAGAAAAAAAGGAGTTCAACCATAAGGAATCCCTTGCACTACATAGATTGTATAGAGATTGTATAATTAGATTGTAACGTGATTGTGTGCTCAACTTTAGGTCCGCTAATCAGGTCTGACCAACCGACAAGAAGGAGGCCATTCCTCTGCTTAGTCACTTTTTACCTTTTTATGACCCTTACTCCTATTGGCAGGCAAAAAAATGTTTTAGATGGAACGGGAGAGGGTTAAGCTGGCCATAGATGGATAGAATTTCTAATAAAAATTCTTACGAAAAGTCTTCGAAAAATCTTAGAAAATTTTCTGAACTTTTGAATATTGTTCAAAAGATTTTTCTTGTCAATGCGGTTGAAAATGAACATCAATTTGACCCCTCTAATAATTAGAAAAGTGAACAAAATTTCTTAGAAGTTTAATTTTCTAAGAGTTTTTGTTGAAAATTCTGCCCATCTATGGCCAACTTTAGAGCAAATGTCAACTTTTCATTGTCGTCCTTGTTTCTCTCTGGAAAGATTTCCTGTTACTGCCTTTTAAGGATGAGAAGTGTGGAGAGAATGAAAGTGCCACGGCTATAATAGAAGTCCAGTAAATCTTTAAAGGAGGTTACAAGAAAAGACTGACGCGTTTCGGGGGCCTAACACTGGCGTTTATCGGGGCTTAGAGGCTGATCGTAAATAAGGGGAGAATCCTGGACAACAGATTGTACGGTAAATCTCTCCAAAAACACATTTAGAGGGAGGAGAGGTTGAAATGTTGGTTACACAGTGTCCAAATTTATGTATGGAGAGAGGAAGTGAGGGACAATTTCCCCCGAAGTGGCCACAGACAGACTTAAAAAAAAACGTTTAGGCTCGGTTCACACATATACGAATTGGACGCATTTTTAACCACATCCACTTCGCAAAGGATATGAACATGAATGGCTTTCAATGCAGCCAGTTCACACATGTGGGGGGGGAGGGGGGCCGCGGTGCGGTTTCAAAAAGAGTCCTGTGTATTTTTGGGTCTGGTTTCAGGTAAAAATTTGCACCTAAATCATCCCCGGTGAACAGAAATGCACCGGACTAGACATCTGCACTGACAAAAAATGTGTTCGTTTTCGTTTCATTCGTTTTTTTTTTTTCTTTTCTGAAATTCGAAAATTCTAAAATTTAAAAATTCGGATTTCCGAATTTTCAAATTTCCGAATTTCTGAAATTTTGGATTTCGAAATATAACGGATGAGCAGAAAAACTAAAAGAAAAATTCCAAACAAAGAAATTCCAATCCCTTTAATTTAATTTAATAGTTATTATTTCAGATTTTCGGATTTTCAAATCTCCGGAAAAATTAGTTAAACGGATTATCATAATTCGGAAGTTTCCAAATTACTGAATTTATCGAAATTCGTTAAAAAACGGACATCGGAACGAAAGGAATGGCGCATTCCTACTTTTTACTGGTATTACTGAAAGTGGAAGGAAACCCCAGAGTTTTGGTTGTCACCAATGGAGGAATAGAGGGGAAATTTTCCCAATGGGGACACTAGTTCTGGTGACAACCAGGGTTTCCCTCACTTTGGAGGGATTTCCTCTCACTTCCTATTTTGTCTACGGGACAGGAAGTGAAGGGAAATCTCCCCAATGGGACACAGATGGCAAAGAAAAAAAAACTGACCGAGGTTACAACCCTCCCTTACTTTATCCCCAAAAAATGTAAAAGTTTTTTTTTTTTCACAAATTTTTATTTTTATTATTTTTATTCAATAAAAGTTTTGCCTTTATTCTATGAAAACTTTCATCTAAAATTGGGCTATAGCTTTAAACACATTGGCCATCTCCATCTCGTCCTCCTCGTTCTGCCCCATATCTGCCCCTATGTACGCTGTTTTTATTCGGTTATAGTCTGTGTACAGGAAACCAGATCAGCTACTTTAGACTATCTCATCCATGACCATGTCTATCTCTATGTGACCCTGGAAGGTCACTAACTACTATAAGTTGTTGTGAAGGAAAAAAAAAAAATGTAAAATAATAACGACTGGAATTCAGTGTGTTCTAGGTGAGTCTGAAATATGTTTGTATTTGCAGATTGTTCTAAAATTTGTACTTCAAGCAAATAAATATATGGAAAAAAAAACAGCCCACCCGGTAGTTGACTTTTTGTGTTTTACTCCTTTTAAGGATCTATTTATGAAAAAGCCGCCACAAATAATCCCCATAATTTTCCTAATACATTTATTTCCGTCAGCGCCATCTAGTGGCCATAATGCAGCATTTTCCTGAAATACCTCAATTGAGAAAAATACCACATTATGGCCACTAGAGGGAGCTGACGACCACAGGGAATAAATATATTAGGCAAAACATGCGGATTATTTGTGATGGCTGTGCAAATGTCTCAAGCGTTTTTTATAAATACATTTTACAAATGGACCCCCCCCCCCAAAAAAACATGTTTTTGCTCATTCGTGCCTTTGTACTAAAGTAGACCTAAACTCAGTCATTAAAATCTCATTTAACCTTAAATGTGTATGTAATATCAAATGTCATTTGATACAATATAAATGGTCATTTATAGTTTTAAAATCTGAATTTTTTAATTAATATAATACCCAGTGATTTTCAGGCATTTCCTCTTGTAGGGGGCAGTGGCACAGAGCCATGTTTAGAGTGTCCCCCATCCCCAGTTTCATGCAAGCACCAGGGGAGAGTGGAGAAGAAAACAATTATGTGATTCAGCTGCATACAATGTATCCAAATTCCAATATACATTGTGTATGTGTATATAAAAAAAAAAAAATATATATATATATATATATATATATATATATATATATATATATCTATACACAGTATATATATATATATATATATATATATATATATATATATATATATATATATATATATATATGTATGTATATATATATATATATATATATATATATATATGTGTGTGTATATATATATATATGTATATGTGTGTATATATATATATATATATATATATATATATATATATGTATGTATATATGTATATATGTATATATGTATATATATATATATATATATATATATATATATATATATATATATATATATATATATATATATGTATATGTATATATACTTACCGGCCACTTTATTAGGACACCTGTCCAATTTCTTGGTAACACTAATTGCTAATCAGCCAATCACATGGCAGCAACTCAATGCATTTAGATCTAGACGTGGTGAAGACGACTTTCTGAAGTTCAAACCGAGCATCAGAATGGGGAAGAAAGGGGATCTAAGTGACTTTGAACGTGGCAAGGTTGTTGGTGCCAGACAGGCTGGTCTGAGTATTTCATAAACTGCTGATCTCCTGGGATTTTCACACACAACCATCTCTCGGGTTTACAGAGAATGATCCGAAAAAGAGAAAATATCCAGTGAGCGGCAGTTGTGTGAAGGAAAATGCCTTGTTGATGTCAGAGGTCAGAGGAGAATGGGCAGACTGGTTCCAGATGATAGAAAGGCAACAGAAACTCAAATAACCGCTCGTTACACCCAAGGTATGCAGAATACCATCTCTGAACGCACAACACATCGAACCTTGAAGCAGATGGGCTACAGCAGCAGAACCCCACACCGGGTGCCACTCCTGTCACCTAAGAACAGGAAACTGAGGCTACAATTGGCACAGGATCACCAAAATTGGATAATAGAAGTTTGGAAAAACGTTACCTGGTCTGATGAGTGGATTTCAGCTGCAACATTCAGATAGTGGGGTCGGAATTTGGTGTAAACAACATGAAAGCATGGATCCATCCTGCCTTGTATCACTGGTTCAGGCTGGTGGTGGTGTAATGGTGTGTGTGGAGGGGAGTGGGGTATTTTCTTGGCACACTTTGAGCCCCTTAGTACCAATTGAGCATCGTTTGAACCGCACGACCTACCTGAGTATTGTTGCTGATCATGTCCATCCCTTTATTTCTACAGTGTCCCCATCTTCTGATGGCTCCTTCCAGCAGGATAATGCCCCATGTCACAAATCTCCAATCATCTCACCACCGGACAATGAGGTCCCTGTCCTCCAATGGTCTCCACACTCACCACATCTCATCCAATAGAGCACCTTTGGGATGTGGTGGAATGGGAGATTGACATGATGGATGTGCAGCCGACAAATCTGCAGCAACTGGGTGATGTTATCATGTCACTATGGGGCAAAATCTCTGAGGAATGCTTCCAACACCTTGTTAGATCAATGCCATGAAGAATGAAGGCAAAAGGGGGTCCAACCCGGTACTAGCAAAGAGGACCTAATAAAGTGTGTAATGTAAACAAGCATCTCCCCGTTCTGCCTAGTGACAGTGTCACTGATCTCTGCTCTCTGATTGGGAGCAGAGATCAGTGACGTGTCTCACACAGCCACGCCCCCCCCCAACAGTTAGAAACATGCCCCAGGACACACTTAACCCCTACACTGCCGCCTAGTGGTTAACCCCTTCACTGCCAGTGTCATTTACACAGGAATCAGCGCATATGTATAGCACTGATTGCTGTATAAATGACAATGGTCCCAAAAATGTGTCAAAAATGTCCGATGTGTCCGCCATAATGTCGCAGCCATGATAAAAATCGCTGATCGCCGTCATTTAAAAAAAAAAAAATTAATAAAAATGCCATAAAACTATCCCTTATTTTGTAAACGCTATAACTTTTGCGCAAACCAATCAATCGCTTATTGTGATTTTTTTTTTTTACCAAAAATATGTAGAAGAATACGTATCGGCCTAAACTGAGGGAAATAATAGTTTTTTTTAATATATTTTTGGGGGATATTTATTATAGCAAAATGTAAATAATAATGCGTTTTTTTCAAAATTGAAGCCGTTTATTTTGTTTATAGCGCAAAAAATAAAAACCGCAGGGGTGATCAAATACCACCAAAAGAAAGCTCTATTTGTGGGACAAAAAGGACGTCAATTTTGTTTGGGAGCCACGTCGCACGACCGCGCAATTGTCAGTTAAAGCGACGCAGTGCCGAATCGCAAAAAAGTGCTCCGGTCAGGAAGGGGGTAAATTCTTCCGGTGCTGAAGTGGTTAATGTTGCTGTAGGCCTCTTGGCAGCCTCCCTGACCAGTTTTCTTCTCCTCTTTTCAGCAGTTTTGGAGGGACGTCCAGTTCTTGGTGATGTCACTGTGGTGCCATATTTTCTCCACTTGATGAGGACTGTCTTCACTGTGCTCCATGGGATATCTAATGCCTTGGAAATTCTTTTCTACCCTTCTCCTGATACCTTTTAGCAATGAGATCCCTCTGATGCTTTGTAAGCTCTCTGTGGACCGTGGCTTTTGCTGTAGAATGCGACTAAGAAAATGTCAGGAAAGACCTACTAGAACAGCTGAACTTTATTTGGGGATAATCAGAGCCACTTTAACCACTTGCCGACCAGCGCACGACGATGTACGTCGTCAGAATGGCACGGGCAGGCATATTGGCGTACATATACGTCCCTTTAAGTTTGCCGCCCTGCCATCTGGAGCGCGCCGGGACCCCTGTGAGTCCAGTCGCGGGACCCGCAGACTCGATCGCCGCGGGCATACCCGCGATCGTCTCACGGAGCGGCCGAATGAAGAAATGCCGTTGTAAACAGCATTTCTCCATTCTGCCTAGCAACTAGTGACGCTGATCTCTGCTCCATGTGATTGGAGCAGAGATCAGTGTTCACTAAATGAAAGCCCAACCCCCCCACAGTTAGTAACACACCCCTAGGAACACTTAACCCCTACACTGCCACCCACTGGTTAACCCCTTCACTGCCAGTGTCATTTACACAGGAATCACTGCATTTATATAGCAGTGATTACTGTATAAATGACAACGGTCCCAAAAATGTGTCAAAAATGTCCGATGGGTCCCCCACAATGTCGCAGTCACAATAAAAATCGCTGATCGCCGCCATTACTAGTAAAAAAAAAAAAAAAAAAAAATATTAATAAAAATGCTATAAAACTATCCCTATTTTGTAAACGCTATAACTTTTGCGCAAACCAATCAATAATCGCTTATTGCGATTTTTTTTTTACCAAAAATATGTAGAAGAATACGTATCGGCCTAAACTGAGGGAAAAAAATGTTTTTTTATATATTTTTGGGGGATATTTATTATAACAAAAAGTAAAAAATAATGCGTTTTTTTCAAAATTGTCGCTCTATTTATGTTTATAGCGCAAAAAATAAAAACCGCAGAGGTGATCAAATACCACCAAAAGAAAGCTCTATTTGTGGGGAAAAAAGGACTTCAATTTTGTTTGGGAGCCACATCGCATGACCGCGCAATTGTCAGTTAAAGCGACGCAGTGCCGAATCGCAAAAAGTGGTCTGGTCTTTGACCAGCAAAATGGTCCGGTCTGAAAGTGGTTAAATGGTGGTAAGTGTGTACTGACTCCTATTTAACATGTGAT